>NC_143253.1:100021250-100621875 GCF_984573655.1 Nuphar pumila
TAACCACTCCTTGAAAAGCCATTCAAATGATTATCTTGTTTCATCCACCAAGAGTCAACATCCAACATTAATAATTTAGAAATTGTTGTTTATAGCACTAAATGATGTATAGAGCATCTGTGCACTATTCTTTACATAAGTTGTGTCAAATACAAGAACATCACTAAAGCAATAATAATCTTACCTTGATATGCTATCAACCCAAAAGACATTGCTTAGATGTCTAGACTCATCGATTTAAAAGTTAGAATAAAATCTTGGATCTTCAGGCTTCTTTCGAATAAAATCATATATCATACTTTGATAACCTTTTTCATTATAATCTTTCTTTACCTTCCTTAAATGTTCTCTCACTTGTTTCTTTGTGAAAGGAACATTTTGTATGTTGCATGTTTGTTGAACAAAAATTGACATCACTTGACAAGTTTTTGAACTAGCTTTCTTAAAAGCCTCAATTGTTGCGTGTTGCTTAACTCTGATAAGACTAAAGATCAATGAAACTTCTCACAGATTGAACCATGCAGTGGATGATTATGATTCTCCCTTCAACTTGTTACAACCCACTTATTAGTTTTTTTACTTTATTGAAATACACATGTTTGCTAAAAATCCACGTTTTGTTTCAACATGCAATCTTTTCCACTTTGTTGAATATGCTTTTTTTCGTTCTTTCTTGCACCTGAATCGTGAGTACACACTTGCCTCTTCTTCTTAAGGTATTGTTTTCTAATGTTGAATCTATCACATCTATTGTATGTGTTATAAAATCCATATGCTTCTTACTCACTATCAACACTCATTCCCGGTTGAACTCCAGTGAAACTGCGGGGTAAAAGTTCTTTTTGTTTATTAGCACATCACCATTGAGTTCCTCACTTACTGTCAAGTCATCATCATCAACAACACTTGTGTCATCATCTGCATAACATCAAGTCATCATCATCCCTGTCAAGTCATCATCATCAGATACTTTAACCCTAATTACATGATCTTCAGGTTCTCTACTCGTGCCATCATATGTTTCATTCCAAGAAATAAAAACATTACTTTCTTCCATGAAAAATTTAATTGCAACCTAATATGAAACAAAGAGGAAAACAATCATAGCCAAATTAAACAAACAGACAAGCACAATAAATATTATGCATTTAACATTATTAAAGAGAATAAAAATAGAGAGAATAACAAACAAATATTATTCATAAATTTTCAATTTGTCAAGAAGGAATGCTATTGAATAAAGATAACCAATTTGTAGACTTGAATGTTAAGTCACAAAATAAATGCATGCGAAGATTATATACTTGAATTTCAATAAATCATTTCGTTGTTTGTGTTGAGAAACTAGATCATGGTTATATATGAAATTTATGGATAACGGGAATCAAAATGGAGTATTCAAGTGACATAGAGATGAGCACTTACTGAATTGCTTAGATTGTGATTGTGATAAAGCCTGGGAGGAGAACTCCTACATATAAACCAGGTCAAAGGATGTATCCTACTGTATGTTTTTAAATTTTTTAGTCCCTTCCAAGAACTTTATATGTTTGTCTCCGCCGACAGCTCACCCCTGTGCCCCTTCCAGCACACAGCCACCCACTTTGCCAACTCAATATATGTGCCTTGCTCACGGCCACCCACTTTGCCAACTGGACCCAGCAGGCTTTCAGCCTTTTTGTCCCAAAAACAAGTCATAGTACAGGGATAGTCCTATAGTTGTCCGACACGCACAGGCGCATGCACACACACAGAGAGCATGTATGAGTTATGAATTCCAAATGCAAGCAACTGGTGCAGTTAGCTCCATGAGCCCATTCAACCAAGCCAAGTTGTCAGCCTCATAGCTAAGAGGGCAACTACTAGAAGTCTAGAGCTCTTGTTGGAGAAGCTGGTTCTATCTAATTCAGACGCATCAATGTACTTAAGGCCATTGAGAACATGGACTCAAACTTTCAGCTGGGCCCAACAGACTCCATTATATTCAAATATAGACAATTAAAATTTTTTCAGTCCCTTCTAAGAACTGTATATGTTTGTCTCAGCAGACAACTCACGCTTGTGCTGGAAGGGGCACAGTCTCATAGCTCAGAATTTTAAAGCATTCACAAATGGAGTTCACAAGCATTCACAGTCGCAAAGGTGCCAAATCTTTAGCGGCAACTTTTTTGTCACCGCTAAAGGTGTTTCAGCAAGATTTTTTCATTGAGTGCACGCTATTGACGCTCAGCACGCATCCGTTTTGGTCAGACAGTATATATATATATATATATATATATATATATATATATATATATATATATATATATATATATATAGAGAGAGAGAGAGAGAGAGAGAGAGAGAGAGAGAGAGAGAGGGGGAGGGGGTAACCTTCTAAAAGTTTGTTGGTGGGAAAGCTTCTCAATGACAACACGAGCTACAGAGTGACCTTTCATAAGTTTGTTGGTGGGAATGCTTCTTCCTCAATGGCAACATTGGGCAACAGAGAGACAGGGGAAACACAGGGGTGCCCTTTTCAGAGGCAACAAAACAATTGTGGGAGAGGGTTGTGAAAATGAGGGATATTATGCTGATGATTTTCACTCAGGCGGCAAGAGACTTCTTGGAAAGGAGAAGGTTTGTTTGAGGGGAGATCGAGCGAGTAGACCCCTTTGGGTAGATATAGGGCGATGGCATCGAGGCCCAGGAGTGTGGTTGTAACACTCCGATCTGGGACATCAAGAGTTCGAGTTTGATTGGTATTACTTTCCATAGAGAAAGCATACAGAGTTCACATAGAGAAAATATGGCTAAAAAAAAAAAATCATTCTTTTTTCAATAACTCACTTTCTTTCACAAAGTTCATCATTCATAATATAAGAAAATAACAAGTACATGAATGTTCAATAACAAGAAAATCAAAAGTACAAAGTACTCTACTGAAGTAGTCGATCACGTCCTGCCTGCGCTAGTGTGCCTGAAACCTACTCTTGTAATTATACAGGAGATGAGTCTACAACCCAGTAAGGAATAATTATAAGCAAATAAAAACTTTAACTTACAACTATAATGGGCTCTAAGCCCCTAGTCTAAGTTTAGTTTTTGATATACCACACAAGGTTTGTATGTTTTAATTATCTCCTTTTAAACTCTTTAAACACTCAATATCACCAAACTAAAACACTAGGTCGGTTATACTGGTCATGTCTATGAGCGTAGAACACCACAATTCTACATATTGGCTAGACTATGAACCATATACTTCCAGTGATCCTCAAACCACCAGGCACTATAGTGAAACAAAAAGGAGACCCCACCGATAGCTAGCCAAGAGGTAAAAATGAATCTCAATCTCGGCATGGTTATGCTACATCCTAACCATGATGGCTTTCAACCATTCATGGTTGTTTAGAATCTCAAACACTGTATGAATATAACCCTAAGTCATATCTTAAGTTTATACATTAAACTATATTTTCAAGCTTATGTTTTACTCGTTCTCTCATGAGTGATATCGTGAAATGATCACGACAGGTCTCACTCTCAATCTCATAATGGCATTAGGGTTTACACTTATATCATATTAAGCACATAATGATGTAGAGTCCCTATGTCGTTAAATCATTGATGACCCACTCTCCATGGTGATTGCACTGTAGTCACTGATCATGCATATATTTTGCATCTTATATATATATTTTTATGCTTGATGCATCAAAAAATTGTATTAAAAACTCATTCTTATTAGTGTTTTTGAGAAACTATTTTGAAATTCAAAATAAAGGTAAAATTGTATTTTTAAACCTTTTCTTGCATTTTTTAGTGTTTTGATTAGTTTCGTACTTTTTAATTATTAGTCTAATTAGTTTAGGAGTTTTAAAATAATATTTTATTTAGAAGTATCCTTTTTATGAAATATATATTTTTTAGGAGTGTGTTTTGGAATTTCTGAAAATTAATTAAGGTTTTTAGAAAACATGTTTTTGACCTAATTTTTTTAGTATAAAAACATCTTTTCTAGCCATAGGGGACATCTTCCTCTTGAGAAAAAATGTGTTTATCTTCTCTCTCTCTCTCACTTCCCTTCCTCCTCCTTTTTGTTCTCAATTGGTTCTCCCTTTTGCTCTTCCTTTCTCCCCCTCTCTCTTCTTGCTTTTGATATTTTTTGGCACTGGTTTTTCTTATCCCCATCGACAGAGGTATATGCAACTCAGAAGAAAGACCGTTTGTTCTTCTCAACCCATCAATCAGAGGCGAGTCACGATGTTTTCTTCTTCTCCCCCATCTCTCCATAGATTATTATTTATATTAGTTTTTATTTATCCCATAGAATACATACATTATATTCCATCATGGCATATAGCATAGGTTAATCTTCATATATTCATTACATTTAATTTAGATTGCTTGGTTTTATTCATTGCAAAAAGAAAAAGATATATATATATATATCATATCTAGCATTACATATAGTGTAGTTTAGTTTTTGTTGTGTCATCGCATGCAAAGTAACATAGATCACTAGGTTTAGAATAGTTTTTTTTATGAGTTTCATGATTTTAAGATATTTTAGGTTCAAATTTAGTGTAGAATTAATTTAGAATAGGTTCTTTATATTCAGTATTTATCATATTAATTATTTAGATTAAAATAAATTAGCCGATTCAGGGTTTTTATAATCTTTTTAATTTTTTCAATTAGATCTGAATATTTTCTATTTATTTTCAGTATTAGAATAGTTTGGTTAGTGTTTAATTCATGTTCTTGATATTAGTTAATTGCTTTAGTAGGTTTTTGTTTAAGTAAATAGTTTAAATTAGAAATCGGTAGAATAAATAATTAGTTGTTTTAATTCTTTTAATTAAGCTGAGTAGTTTAGATTTAATTTATGTATTTATTAGTAGTTATACTTAATATTTAGTTCCACAATTTTTTAATTTCAGCACTTAGATTAGAAATTAGGTGTTTAAATTATTAAGTAATATTTTTAATTAATTAGATTAAATTTAGTTGAATTAGATAATATCCATTTTGATAGTTAATTTGTTATTTTAATTCTATATTTTATTTGGGTTTCATATTAATTAAATCGGTATTATGTTAGTAAATTCGTTAGATCAATTGCAAATAGTGTATCATAATTAGTTTAGAATAAAATAGTTTAGCTGATTTCCATGATTGCTTCATTATCATTTTTTTTAGTATAGCATAGAATTTTTTTTATTAGGTGTTGTTGTAGATTCGAGTAGTTGTTAAGTAATTTAGTTAGTTTAGTTCAAATTTAATTCACGTCATGTACTTTAGATTTTTATTTCTTTTATCATGCGTATTTAGTCAAAGTAATAGATAGTTGATCTTTGTTTTTTCTTATTCTATTTGTTATTGATTAAGTTAGATAGATTGTTTAGGTTAGTTTTTATTTTCCAGCTTTATTAAATAGTTCTGAAATTTTGTACAACATATGATTCTTGTTGGATTAGTTTAGTTTGTTATTAGTTTTTGTCTTTTAGCTAATTAGTTTTAAGTCTTATAATTTGGTTAACATGATTTCTTTATTCCTGTTCTAGTTAGTTAGTGTAATTCAAGTTAGTTAATTTTTGTCTTTTATACTTTTGTTTGGTTTATGTCTATTAATAAACACGAGCTTAACTTTTAAAATATTACAAATACATGCCTAAGCAAATCTCAAAAGTTAGACGTGTATTTGTAATATTTTAAAAGTTAGACATTGAGCAAGTAACTTAGACATCTTTATTTCCTCTCGGGTTTACGATGCTTCTTCGGACTATTTGTCACTATAATTTTTTTTATACTCAAAGAAACTACTCCAGGTGTAGAGACCTAACCATGCTTGCTCAACTTGTCGGTCTCTGTCCATGTCAGCATAAAACTTTGAGGGATTATAAACAAGCTCACAATTAACATACACATTTTCACATGCATTAACATAAAATAACATATACAAACAATGGTGAACCACATCACAAGTTACCCAACACAATATTGATATTTAGTATTTGGACAAAAATATCAACTTGTAAGTGGTATTGTCAAAATAGTAATCAAACATGAACAATTAGTTGTGTCAATCAACTAACCTTTTTTTGGACCGACTCGTTATTCACATGGAAAACTATACAATTGTCCTATATTTATTACTGAAAAATTATATATTTAGGTTCGGCCAAATAGTAATCTTTCTTTGAGCTGATCACTATTCACATGAACTACAAACATATAAATATCACAATATTCTAAAATGAGCTAATCTACACAATAGAGGTTACTTTGACAATATATTGATTCAATCAATTTAATTTAGAATATCAGACCCATAATCAAAAGAATACCAACGTTCAAGCATGTTAATTAATGCACATGAATATAAAGAAACCACAATATGCATGGGGCCCAAAAATAACCAAAAATTGCCTACCAAAATTACCCACAAAGCATGCCAAATAGCCTTAATAAGATCCTTATAATTTTTTTTTATTGTAGCTAGTATACGAGTTCGGCCAATCAGACCTAGCCGGACCCAGCAACGGGTCCAAAAATTGGTCAAACCCGGATCGGGTCAGACCTTGAAATCCACAGCAGGGTGTAGTTTTAATTTTAATGTGGCAAATAAGTTGTTAGTTTTTATTTAGTTACTCATTCTTTGATAGTTCAAATCTTGATTTTCGGTTAGCTTGTTATTTTACTTTCTTAGTTAGTTTGTTTTGATTCATTTCAAGATTACATAGTTTGTTAATTACTTTATTATTTAGTTAATTATTTGTTACAAGTTTGTTACAAATTTGTTATAGTTTGTTAGATAAGTTTCTTGCTTTTCTTGCTTGAAATATTAGATTTTGGTATTGTTTCTTTGCTTGGTTATACTCATTTTGTATTTTTTATTTTGCAGGGAAGCGGTTGGACGTGCGATAGGCTCTCAAAAGTACCCCTGAAGAGCTCTTTGAGGTCCCCAAAAGGTCTCATCAAAAGCCCCTCGAGCCCTCAAAAGAGCAATCAGAATAAAATACTAGTAGCTTTTATAAGCTTACTAAGCAAAAGAGGGAAGAAGACCCTTTTTCCTTTTCTTTTAGACTATAGTTATTTATTTTATTAATTTGGGGTTTGTAATAAGACCATTTAGTATTCTTTTTGAGCCCTCTGCAAGAGGGTAATTCATTGTAATAGCTAGTTACTCGTATTTATTTATTTTTATTTTAAAGGCAATAAAGTTTGCATTTCTGTGGAATACAAAGTTTTCTCTCATTTC
The DNA here is from genome assembly GCF_984573655.1 of Nuphar pumila. Taxonomy (NCBI): domain Eukaryota; kingdom Viridiplantae; phylum Streptophyta; class Magnoliopsida; order Nymphaeales; family Nymphaeaceae; genus Nuphar; species Nuphar pumila. The sequence goes on from NC_143253.1 coordinate 100,028,497, forward strand.
ATCAGTTTGACCCAGATCTCAACCTAGTGTGAGCCATTTTTTATTATTTGATGTCTGGCTTGCATAAAACCGTTTTTAGTAAAAATATCTTTTTAAAATCTATTTCATAAAACTTACATCAGATGCGAAGCAAGTATCACTTTTCACAAGTCACTACTTTCGGTATTTAAGGGGTCATATATGTAAATCTCAATGTAAAAGTCACATAACATTACTAGAATAAAGGAACTCAAGTCTAATCACAATCTCATCATGATGCATACTATTTATAATTTATAACATAGATATGTTATCACAAAAAATAATATCTTTCTAATATGCATGACATATCATGACTAACATGTGTATGTAATCATCTCATAATTTTATACATGGTCATTTTATGCATATCATGTTCACATTCAAGAGCTATATTTCTAATCATGTTAATACACAACATCACCAATAACATGTAACACAAAAAGGTTTATGCACAACTAAATTTTCTTATAATATCTCTTACATCAAATATAAATATTGTGCTCTGGTCGCAATCAAGTCTCAAGAGTCTCTAACAGTAAGATCTAATCATCACACAAGCATGTTCATATTAATACAAATAACTTCTCATATTTTGACAAAATTACCAAAATATCTCCCGAGTTGGTTCATTAGACCTCAATTTTATGTACCTAATTTGACCAAAAACCAAAAGACACAAAGATTCTCCTCTAGGATATGAGTCTAACGCACTAAACGTCACTCAATTATGAGTTCAGAGTGCAAAGTTATGTCCATTTTACTTAATCGAATCTTGGATACACATAAGGATAATTTGGTCATTTTGACTCTTATGTTTTGACCTGACTCATTCTAGGTCAAAATAGGTTCAGTCTGAGCTTAGAGCACTAGGTTTACCAAACCTAATCTTGACTCATCTAGGTTAGGTTTGAAACTTAATTGGATTCTCAAAATGTGTAATTACTCACAAACTGGATCAAGAGCCATTTCTAATCTAGATCCAAAACTGTCGAACTGGATTCAGACCCAGTCTTGATCTGGATCCAGAATTGAGCCATCTAGTTTGGATCTTAATCTAACTATGATCTGGATCTAGAACTATCAGACTCGATCCAGACCCAATTCTGATCTGGATCCAAAACTGATCTATTCAGTTAGATCAAGATTCAGTTCTGATCTGAATCTAGCATTGATTCAAATTGGATCTAGTTATGATCCAAACTAGATCTAAATCTAGATCCAGATCCAAACCCAAATCTATCTGGATCTAGTTTAATTTGGATCAATTTAGACTCATTGGATCAAACTTGATCTAGTTTTGGTCTGATCCAGATCAAACCACATCCAAACTGAGAATCGAGACCCAATTCGATCTGGTTCACACCCAGACCGGTTCAGTCTGATTAAGTCAGTCTGGACCAATTCAGTATGAACCAGTTTGACCGGCTACCTAAATAAATATATATTTTTTTTCTTACCTAATTCGGTCTGGGTGCGACCCAGACCGTATGGTTCAGTTTAGGTTGCACCCAGACGGACCCGATTCGGTCTGGGTTGTACTTAGACTGACTGGTCTGGTCGTCCATATAAAAAAATAGGGCAGAAGGGGTGGTGCCCCTTTCGTCCTTCCTTTTCTTCTCAAATACAAGGCGATCGGCCACCGAAGTTGGCCCTTTCTCTGTCGCAGAGGGGCCGACCATCGATGATGACCGGCCGACCAACCCTCTCTCTCACTATATAGCTCTATCGGGGTTTTCCCCCTTTTTTTTTGCACCTGTAACCTGCCCCGTCGACAACCATGGCTACCGGCACTCAATTCGATCGAAAAAAGAAAGAAGAGAGACCGTACCTGATGTCACCAACGGAGTTTCGATAAGCCTCCCTCTCCTCTGCTGCTCATCTCATTTTTTTTTCATGCCTCTCTCTCCCTCTATCGCTCTTTGTTGATCATCAGGTGGAGGCTTATCGTGAGGGCTCTTTATATGCCCTCACAGTGGGTGAGGATAACCTGCCCCCCCCTGCCCCCCCCCGGTCGTGGGGGGTGAGGATAAACCTCACCCTCTGTCTCTCTTTATCTTTCTTTCTTTTTTAACTTTTCCTCTCAACGATTTTGTTTGGGTGGTTTTATAATTTTACCCCCCTTAAAAAAAGATTTGCCCTAAATCTTATCTGAAAACAATTATAGAAATTGTGCACGGATGTTTGATACCTAGTAACATTTAAAAGTGGGGTTAATATGAGTCAAGTAGATTTTTTCCTACTTAGAAAGAGAGATAGGGGTTGTTGCATCGATTGTAAGGTTATACCAGGAGAAAGTGTAGCTACACAACATATAGTCTTAATTTTAGATCTTAGAATTAGACAATGCCGCAAAAGGGACAAAAATAGGATAGATCCTAGAATTAAGTGGTGGGCACTGAAAGGAGCTAAACAAGGAATGTTTGTAGAGTAGGTAGTTAAGGAAGCTTATTGGTGTCTCGAGGATGATTCAGAATCAATATGGAATAAGATAGCGGGTGGCATGAGAAAGGTGGCTAAGGAGGTATTGGGTGAGTCTAAAGGCAGTGCACCGCTAGGTAAGGATACATCATGGTGGAACGAAGATGTCAAATTAGCTATTAAGGTTAAAAAAGAATGTTATAGAAATCTAAGTAAGAGTCATGATAATGAGAATTTGGAGAAGTATATGATAGCAAAGAATGAAGCTAAAAAAGTAGTTCAAAACGAGAGGGATAAGGTATATAAGGAGGTTTATGACAAGTTGGATACCAAAGAGGGTGAGAAGGATATTTATAGGCTTACAAAGATGAGAGATAAGAAATTGAGGGATCTGGGTATGGTTAGATGTATCAAAGATGAAACGCAAAGGGTTTTAGTCAAAGATGAGGAGATTAAGGAGAGATGAAAAGATTATTTTGATAAGCTATTTAATGGAAGTCATGCTCAGGATCTTGGAGACTTCTCCATTCCTTTTCATGAGATGAGTCGTGACTTCATGCGCAAGATTCAAAAGAAAGAAATTGCAGAGGCTTTGAAGAAAATGAAATCAAGAAGGGCAGTTGGCCCAGATGGTATACCTATCGAGGCTTGAAAATACTTGGGAGAGAAAGGTTTAGAATGATTGACAAATCTTTTTAACAAGATTTGGCGAACAAATAAGATGCCTAATGAGTGGAGAAAGAGTACTTTGGTGCCTCTATATAAGAATAAGGGTGATATACAAGATTGCATAAACTATCGTGGTATAAAATTCATGAGTCATACTATGAAACTTTAGAAGAGGGTGATTGAGTCTAGGTTGAGGAAGGTTGTCATGATATCGGAGAATCAATTTTGTTTTATGCCTGAAAGATCAACTATGGAAGCTATACATCTTCTTAGACAACTTATTGAGAGATATAGAGAGAGGAACAAAGATTTGCATATGGTTTTTATTGATTTAGAGAAGGCATACGATAGAGTACCTAGGGACGTTCTCTGGTGGACAATGATGAAGAAAGGTATTTTTCTCAAGTACATTAGTATAATTAAAGATATGTATGAAGAAGTAGTAACCAATGTCCGCACTTATGAAGGGGTGACAACCAATTTTCCTATAACTGTTGGGTTACATCAAGGATCTGCTTTAAGCCCTTTCCTATTTGCTATAGTGATGGATGAGCTTACGAGATCTATTCAAGAAAATGTGTCATGGTGTATGTTGTTTGCTGATGATATTGTTTTGATTGATGAGTCTAGAGTTGGGGTTAATGCTAAGTTAGAATTATGAAGACAAACATTAGAAGCAAGAGGTTTTAAGTTGAGTAAGAGTAAGACATAATATATGGAATGTTGGTTTAGTAAGCAACGAAGTAGTGATGGGAGTGTAGTGAAGATTGGTGAGCAAGAAATATTGGTGGATGATTGTTTCAAATATTTGGGATCTATCATTTAAAAGTTTGGATAAATTGATGGAGATATAAATCATAGGATAAAGGTTGGGTGGATGAAATGAAAAAGTGTAACTGGAGTGTTGTGCGGTCGTAGAATTCCATTGCGGTTGAAGAGAAAGTTTTATAGGACGACTATTAGGCCCGCTTTACTATATGGTACGGACTATTGGGCTGCCAAGAGACATCATATTCAAAAAATGAGTGTAGCTAAGATGCGTATGCTTAGATGGATGTGTGGAAATACAATAAAAGATAAGATTCGGAACGAGGAGATACGTAAGAAGGTAGGCATTGCTCCCATTGAAAATAAGATGAGAGAGAATCGTTTACGGTGGTTTGGACATATTCTGTGAAGGCCTAATGATGCTTCAGTTAGAAGGATGGAGAAATGGGAAAATATATTAGTTAAAAGAGGTCGAAGTAGGCCTAGGAAGACATTGATGGAGATGATAGGAAAGGATATGAATGCTTTGAACCTCACCGAGGACATGGCATTGGATAGAAATGATTGGAGAAGGATTTATGTGGAAGACCCAAAATAATTTTCTTTTTTGGTTCATATCGCCGACCCCAATTGTTTTGGGATAAAGGTGTTGTTGTTGTTGTTGTTGTTTGTTGATGTGCACGGATGTTTGATTTGTGCTCTCTTGTGGCCTCATTTTTTTTGTGATGACCCTATCTGACCAATGCTAGTGATATCTCTTTGTTTCTCAACTTCTACACTTTTGTATCCAAGATTTCTTTGGGTTTTTCACTCATACTCAGATCATTCTGGATTTCCAATACTTACTCGACTGTATCCAATATGTGGAAGAGAGCAAGCACATACTTTTGCAATATAGAGACATAAAATATGTTGTGAATTCTAGATAAGGAAGGTGACAAATTCAATTGATACGTTGTCGGACCAACTCTTGCGAGTATCTCAAAGAATCTAATATATCTTGGACTCAATTTTTCTCTTCAACAAAAGCACATCACTCCTTTAAAGGGAGATATTTTCAAAAATACATGATCGTCTTGCATAAATTATAACTCGCAATGTCTTTGGTCAGCATAACTTTTCTGTCGACTTTGCGCTACCAGAAGACGCACTCGAATAAATCTCGCTTGGTCTGTCATGCACTCTAATTTAGGCTCTAACAATCTTGTTTCTCTGGCCTCATCCCAATGCAAGGGTGTTCAGCACCGTCGACAGTACAATATCATAAATAGAGTTATGCCTATGCTTCTGTGAAAGCTATTGTTGTAGGAAAACTCCATCAGAAGTAAAATGTCATTACATGAATCACTATACTCTAAAGTACATACTCATAAAATGTCTTCGAGCATCTAAATGGTTCACTCTGACTGTCCATCTGTCTGAGGGTGAAATGTCATGCTCATTTTTAACTGTGTCCTCAATGCCTCCTATAAGCTCTGCCAAAATTGCGATATAAACTTAGAGTCTCTATCTGAAACAATCAAATCGGGTACTCTGATATTAGTTTTTATAAAATGATTTTGAAAGATATTTTTATATGAAAACAACGTGAAAGCTAGACACCAAAAATAAAACTGGCTCGCACGAGTGGTGAAGTCCAGGTCGATCTCAGGGAACGGAGGATACTTCGTATTCAAACACACAACTAAACTATGCTTTATTGCCAAAAATAGAAAAGTATGAAAAAAGGAACTACTTAGCTATTACATCAAAATTACCCTACGCAAAGGGTTTAAAATAGTTTTATTACAATTTTAAAAATTAAATGAAAAATTAAATTTTTGATTCTAAAAGAAAAATAAAAACAATCTTCTATGCTTGTGCCTCGTGTTGGATGCACGCCACCATGTGTCTCGCTCGCTTGCCTTCACTCCATGCTATCCTGTAAAACACGAACACATAAGCAGCGAAAGACGAAAGACTAACACTATGCTAAAAATGTAAGATACGCAAAAATATGCAAAAATAAAAGATATGCAAAATGTAAAAATCAAAAATACCTAAACTACCTAAAATGCAATGCCTGAAATGTCGTGAAGATACAGAATGAAGTGTTGCTATGAAATTGAAAAAAACCACTACCGTGAAAATCAAAGGAACAAGCTGACTTGAAATTCAAACCATTGCCATGAAATTCAAAATGAAATAGCCTTGCAACTCAAAATGAAATAGCCTACCATGAAGTTTAAAATAAAACAACCATGAAACTCAAAATGATTTCACGGCAAAGAATTTTCATGGCAAGTCCAGGTAATGGATTCCGGCAGGCCTGATTCACGATGGATGATGAGGGGTTTCGACAGAAGAGAAGAGGAAATGTTGGACCGTGAAATCGTATTTTCAATTCGATTAGAGAATTTTAGAGTGAAATCCAACAGACGCAGGTTCTGATTTCACAACAAATCAGATCCAATACTGGATTTGATCTGAACTCACTGCAAAAATGGATTCACGGTAGCTGCAGAGTGGAATCCAGCAGATTCATGGCTATTTTGGCAAAAACAAAGGGCAAATATGGCGGAGCAAGAGGAATCTGGCCAGATCTATAACAACGCCAACGATCTAAAAATTTGATTCCAACGATTTTCAACGATCCTGGTCGATTTGATTCTCATGGCAACTGATTCACCATGAAATCAGATGATTTCACGGTGACTACGCAACCGATGAATATGTTGTGCATAGATGCAAATGATGTATATGCTAAATAAAGTAAAATGCAATGAAAATGTAGGAGGAAGCAAGCACATGATGCGAATGAATTACACTAAATAAATAAAAAAATTACAGAAAAAAAAACTCGTGAGATGAGAAGGGGGAAAAAGAAAGAAAAAGAGAGAGCTTACCACACGTTTCAGACTTGGTTGAGAGGAGAATGACCTCTCCCTTGCGTCGATGTCGCTCGTTGAGGAGAAGTCCATCGACAAAAGAAGGGTTGAGAGAAGAGGAGGAAGGAAGAAGGAAGAAGAAGCAACCGGTGGGGAAGAAGGGTTGAGAGAAGAGGGGCTTGGTTTCTTCAAGGGAGGACAACCCCTCTCAAACCCTATGTGACTATTTAAAGAGAGGGGGTTTTGCTCTAACTCTTACTATTTTTACAAAATTCCAAAAAGAGCTTAAAAACAAAACATTTTCTAAAAACCTCTAAAAACTTACATTTTACCTAAACTATTTAAACTTTCTAAAAACTATTGCACTAATTTATTTTTTCGAACCTAATTTGCTAAAAATCTAAATCCTAAAGAAAAATACAAATGCTAATTTCTATACAACCTAATTCGCAAAATTAACTTGCAATTTATGCTTTTTCCAAATTTTATCATTTTTGCGTGTTTTCTCAAAACTAACGATAAATGTAGGATTTTAATACAATTTCTTATTGGATCATGCATGAATTAAATGATTCAAATTCTAAAATAAATGCATGATCAAATACCCCCATACTTATTATTTGTTAGTCCTCAAGCAAACTAAAGCATAATGCAAGAATCAAAATTACTCAAACTAACTCACTTTCGTAGGAATCACGGTTGCATTTAGCACATGGAACAAGCCCTTTCAACCCCTGGGTTACCCCAGTGGATGAATAAGGTCTCGTGAGGGTTTGCAGTGATGCTATCCACAAACATCTCTATCATGTATGCATAATATTACACATCTTCACAAGCAGTAGATAGTAAAAGACTTTGTTTTCACAAATATTTCATGTTATTACATAATTAGAGTCTTTTATGTACCACCATAGAATAAAAAGATTTCTTTTACTTTTCTAGATGTCATAATTATTTATGTTTTATTCTCGAAAAATCAAATAAATACAAGTTATTATTTACTTATCCTCACTCACATGTTTTCTGCACAGGTTTTCTCAATCATACTTCTAAGCAGTGAACTTTTTCTTTTTAAGCACTTTTCTTTTTTTTAATTTTTAACTTTTCACAGTTTTTCCTTTTGCGCATTATTTTTATTTTTATGGCTTGCGTATGGTTTGCTTTTATGCCCTCTGCAATGTCAATATCTTTTATACTTATAGGATCAATATAGGGCAAAGATATTGACTAGGACACAAAAGTGACTTTCTTTATTCACCTTTTCGACATGAAACTCAAAACACTTCAACTTGTGTCTACTCCCAGCTATTAGAGATCATGAATACTTTCACTCTCCTTTTGAAAATGAAACTCAAACGCTTCAACTTGCGTGTGAGCCCAACTACTCAGGATTGTGAAATATATCCAAACAACCTAATGCATGCTCTTTTACACTTTTGAGCTCATTTTTGCAATTTTGTTTAATTGCTTAGTTTTTCAAAAGTAACATTGTGCATATTCATATTTGTGATTCAAAATAAACTCTAGCATGCATTTATCGTCATTTCTTTAAAATCCACATAAACAACCACAATTTCTAGATCCATGTCAGAAAAAAAAATTGTGGGGCTTAAAAAATCTTCTAAAAATATTAGATTTTGAATAACATTCATATAAGTTCAAACTCTTTCTTTAAAGACCTACTTTTATGACTGATATGTAAAAATATCAGGGTGTGCAAACTACATCCTCCCCCGTGCTTGAATGACATTGTCCCAGTGGCACTCCCCCATGCTTACATGAAACTAAGTGAATGCACATGAGATGCAGTAAATGAGAAAAAATAGTAGAAACAACCTGACATAAAATATGAATGCACGTTCTATGACTGCACTGAATGTAATGCGCATATGACATGACATGCAACTCATGAATGAAAATAAAAACAGAACCTAAGAAAATCTATAAATCCTAAAGGCAAATCTAATAATATACAACATATGGGCTGCCTCCCATAAAGCACTAAGTTTCACGTCCTTAGCTACACAGATCTCTGAAAAACTCTTCACTGTCCATGAGATCAATGGACGTCAAGTCATGCTCAACCAGGCTCTTTGAGAAAAAGAGTGTCATCTATGACACTGCGCACTATGTTTCCGCCCACTCTACCCCTCAAAGTGATAGCATGACTCTCGACACTGAATGACAGGAGGTTAATCTTCTCATAGAGACTACTCTCGAAAGAAGAGTCAAGGACCGATCGACTATCAAGGTATGTAACATCAAGCAAGGGATGGATGTGATCCTGCTTGACTAGGTCAAACATCTTGTGCATGTGCACCCCTTTTTTGCTATAAGCAGTCGGTTGCCCTAAGGCTTGGAAAATAGGGGCTCGGGAAGTATATGATGAAGATACGAGTTGCGGGTCTTGCCTCTTTTCCTAGGGCCTAGTGGAAGAGATCGATTGGTCAGTGGGTATGACAATGGGCTCATCAGTGGATTCCTGAATGGGGTGGCATGCCTTCTCACTCAAAAGGGATATAATAGAGTTGACATGTGTATGATCTGAATCTGTGGGGTGTAGGCCAAATGACATGGGATCCTTTCCCTTGGGGTTGACAACAAGCTGACTAGGTAGGCTCCCCTCGTTGCGCCTGCTCAAGGCCTGAGCCAACTATCCCATTTGAGTCTCTAGCTTAGCTATCGACTGTGTATGGGAACAAAGAGTGGCCTTAATGTCAGAAACTGTCTCTAACATCTTCTCTTGAAATGATGTGCTCGATGTAGGCTCCTACAGAGAAGGCAGACTAAACTGGGGGTGGACCTGTAAAAATATGGGATGCGAGTAACCTTGTGAAAAGGTACTTTGTCTATGTTGTGTTTGGGAGGGCTGATGGAGTGGGTCAAAATTGGAGTGGTTTTGCCATCTCAGGCTATATGTAGGTGCAAAAGGATCATGCATGGGTATAGCAAAACCTTGGGTAGCCTTCACCTGCTCTTGAATGAATTCAAGATATAGCGGTGTTGTCGGACACTCAGAAACAAAGTGTGCAGAGCTAGCGCATAGCTCACACACTTTTTCTACTTGACTTCTCGAAGATGAATTGGCTAGAAATTGATCTAACTTCCTAGTCAACAAGTCAACTTTGGTATACAAATTGTGCTCGAACCCTACTTCGAAAATCCCAACTTTCCTAGGACCACTAGGCACAGATGTGGTCCTATCGAGCCGTGAAGACAAGGCATGATGCATGGCATTTTCACTTAAAGTCTCAAATAAAGATCACGCCTCGTCCTCACTCTTGAGCATGAATGTGCACCCACACGACGAATCAACCATTTGTCTGTCCTTCTCGGTCAGGCCATCATAAAAATATTGCACCAGTTGCCAACGGGGCACCTGGTGGTGGGAGCACTTGCGGAGAAGATCTTTCATCTTCTCCCAAGTTTTGTGAAATTATTTTCTCTCAATCTGAAAGAAACTGGTTATAGCTTTACGAAACTGATTCATCTTACCAATTAGAAAGTAATTTTTGAGGAACTCGTGTTGCATTCCTTCCCAAGTGGTAATTTGAATCGTATCAAGAGCCTTTAGCCAGTGCTTGGCTTTGTCCTTGAGAGAGAACAAAAACAACGTTAACCTCAATATGTCATCTCCAAAGTTATTAATTTATTGTAGAGCAGATCTCAATGAATTCATCGAGATGACGGTATGGGTCTTCATTGCTAAGTCCATAAAATGATGGTAACATTTGAATGACGCTGGCCTTTATCTCAAACTGGTTTGCTTCTACATCAGGTCTCATGATACACGAGGTGGGAGTGTACTGATTTGGCATAAAATACTCTCAAAGAGGATGAATCAAAGGTTGATCGTCGGCCATGGTGATGGGACGAGGGGCTCTCCTAACGAGAGACTTGGAGTCCTCAATAGGCTCAACAAGATTGGGGATGAGTGATCGTCACCCTTGCATACACCAATGGAGTAGACTGATGCGACAAACGTGCTAAACTTTGGGGTTTTCAACCCAACTAACACGCTAGTGGCCAAACCACAAAGCGAGTAAAAAGGAAATCAATACTAGAAAGCAAGAAATGACAAGCACCACACACTTACACTGTAGAATTTTTGCGAAAAGCAAACTATGAGTACGATACCACTCATGCACAGTTACCTCTAAGGGTATCCTAATAGGTGGGTTGTGTAGGAAAAGTAAACTGGTTTCTACGTTGTGCAAAACTGAAAGTGTAGTAGGATCGAGGCAACGAGCACTAGAGGGGGGGTGAATAGTGCTTTTAAAAATTGTCTGTGAAATATTTAAGGATTTTGCAATTTGAAAAGCAAACACACAAAGAACACAGAATTTATCCTGGTTCGGTCTTTCCCGACCTACATCCAGTCCCCAAGCAAAACCAGCTTGAGATTTCCACTATCAACCTTGTGTAACTACAAGATCATACAGACCAAATTCGGTCCCACTTTCAGTAACACACCTACTGAAAGCAAACAACTCATTTAAACCAAGGAGTCCTTCCTTTTACAGAAAATAAGTAACAACTTACAATACAACCTATGAGCCCTTCTTTTGAATGCAAATGAGATGCAATTGGCTTTTGAGGTTGTTGAAATACTCTACTCACGAATTCACTATCTCTCAAAGGAATTTGAGTGAAAAACTGAAGTGAAAAATATCACGTGAGTGAGAAAAAAAATTTGAGTGAAAAGCAAAGAGTAATTGATTCAAATTGATTGAATTTTTATTGTTTTGAGTGTAAAATGCACTCAAATTTATAGTTGAAATTTTTCATACGTTGAGGGTATGAAAGGTTATCAAAATAGTCCATTTTGAACGATCAAGACGTTTGAAAAATGAAAAGACACGCCTTTTTGAAGTTTCAGGAAAAACGACAAAATTAGTCGACTGAAACAGTAGTTAGTCGACTAATAGTTAGTTATTAGTAGGCTGACAGTTATCGTCGGTCGACTGATCTGTTTATCGAGCCGTTTGAAAATCTAAACTTTTGAAACTTAGTCGACTAGAGATAAAATTAGTCGACTGATAATATCATCAGTAGACTGATAAACCTTTCAGTCGACTGCTGCTAAAATCTTCTGAAAAACATACATTCTGTCCGGTCGACTGATAAAAGCATTAGTCGATTGCTGCTAAATTTCCAGAAAACACATGTTTTGTCCAGTCGACTGATAAAACCTTCGGTCGACTAATTTGACAAAAATGACTTTTTAGAAAATATGGCGCGAAAGGATTAGTCGACTGGTGAGTCTATTGGTCGACTAATAAACACGAAAATTTAAGAAAAGAGTTTTCTAAAAAGATTTTCATGAAGGGTTCTTTTAGAAAAGTTTTTCTAAAGACTTTTTAGGTAAAATGCAACCTAAATATGCACTCTAAGTAAGGCTCTTACAAGAATCTAAGACTTTTAATGAATTTAACATTTGCACACTAGTCTTCAAAGATTCTTTATCGAATTCTTCAATGTCTTCATTGCCTTAGCTGAAATGCAGTTGATTTCACTTGCTCATCATCAAAACCTTGTACTTGGAGTATCATGTACGGCTTCAGTGTCGTAACAATCTCCCCATTTTTGATGATGACAAACTTAATCAAAGATGAAGCATTTAGATGCATAGATGGAGATTTTACTCCCCCTATCAATATGCTGCAAAACATTAAAAGTTAGTACATTCAAAGCACATATATCGCATATTGATTGGTTTGCATTTCCATCATTAGTTCATGCATTTTTAAATCTTTTTCATAAATGAAATTTTCAGTGCTTTCACATGATGTAATTTCCATGTCATAATGCAATATGCAATTCTTATCTTCTTTTTTTTTAATTTCACATTTCTCATGCAAAATGCTATCTTTTTCTCATTTCTTATGCAAAATGCTATCTTTTTCTCCCCTTTTGTCATAATCAAAAAGAGTAAGAGCAGAAATAGCATAAGCAAAATGTAAATACACGTTTAAAATATTACAACCCATAAAGTATCAAAGTTTAGTAAAGACAGAACATAAAGATCAGAAAAGTGAGTTGAGCAAGTCCTTGATTGCAGTAACATCTTTCTGAATCGAAGAAAGTTGTTGAGTCACATCTTCACGAAAAGTGCGTTGATGCAGCTCCAAAGCTTTCAGTCGTTGCAAAACTTCATCATTGTCTTGACTTATAAAAAATTTCTTTCTTTTTGCTTGAGATGAAGGTGTTGCAGAAGACGGTGAGGGTTCAGAAATTGATGGTTCAGTAGGATCAGATGGTTCAGTTTGATCAACATTTAAAAAAGGCAGATATTTGATTTTCATCCTTTTAAAAATAGTTTGATCAAAGAATTCCTTTTGCTCAATATATTTTTCATTAGTTAAGGGAACTTTGAAATGTCTGAAAATACAAGTTAGAAGACATCCATAAGGAAGAAATGGTTTTTCTTTCCATAAATTTGTTACACATTGGCCCAATTTACAGAAATATTTCCAAATAAAACATAAAGAGTCGTAGAGAGATCTGTGGAATAGTAATCAAAAGAACTAGTTTTAGGTAGAACATTGTGGGCAAGGATTCGTCCAGCAATGCGTGCATGAGTTTGAAGATTAGTATTTTTAAAAAGAGGGCAATGAGGTGCTCCTGGAAGAAGAATTTGTTCAAAAATTCTCTCATCATTCAGTTCAACAGTATTGTAAAGAGTGTCTGAAGATGTAATTTCTAGGATTTCTCCAAGTAGTTTAGAATCAAACTCGATTTCAACATCACGAACAAGAGAGGAAAGAACTCCAGTTTTTTGATCAAAATGTAAATTTGTATAAAACAAGTGAATCAGAAAAGGATAATGAAGGGTGTTTACACATGCATCAAAAAGATGTGAAATTCCTAGAAATAATTCTCTTATTTTGTAACAAGAAAATAGGTGAAACAGTATATTTCGGCCTGGTAAAATAGGTAGTGCAGAAATTGATCCAAATGTATCATATAAAAGAGGATTTCGTAGTAATCTGAGAGAAAATCCATGTCTTGAAGAAGGTGTAGGAGGAGGAGAACCTAAACCTTTTGCAGATGCAGTCTTCGAACAAGGCATGGTTAAAAAATAGATTCACCTCAAAAAATAGTTGCAGAGAATGATGTTGACTTCCAAATGGCGTTCGGCGGGAGGAAGATGTTGTCGTGCGTCGTGCAACAGAAATAGAGGAGGATACGGTGGCTGACGGCGGGTGAGAAGGCTGTCACAAGAGGATTCTGGCGAGGACCGAAGATACACCGTCACAGCAAGAGGATTCCGGCGAGATCTGAAGATGCGCCGGTTACTGCAAAAGGATTCTGGCGTTTCCCTGTCACGGCCAGAAAATTCCGGTGAGGATAGGTTCGAACGGCACTCTGAGGGTTTTTCGGAAGAGAGAGAGGAGAGATAGAGAGAGGGGGTTTCGTTTTAAGGGTTTTGTTCCTTTTAAAAAAAAAAACAAAAGGTACAAAAAGGAAACGATGCCAAAAAAACGGGTGTTAAAAAAAATCCAAGGGGTATCGGGTCCCTTCAGTTAAAATTTAAAAAAAAAAATAAAACATCAGTCAACTAGAAATTTATCGGTCGACTAATATGGTGCGATTCATTCTAAAAATTTTTAAAGCATCAGTCGACTAAATTTTATCAGTCGACTAATAATGTGCGATTTTGAGATTTTGTTCAAAAATCAGCATTTTTATAAATCCAAAAATGAGCAAATGCCTAGTTCTCTCCTAATTCTCATAAAATCTTCATTTTTAAGTGGTTTAGTGAAAATATCGGCATGTTTTTCTTTAGTGGAAATAAAATTTAATGAAATATCTTCTTTTAACACATGATCTCTTAAGAAATGATGTCTAACTTCAATATGCTTAGTTCTTGAGTGCTGAACAGGATTTTTCGAAAGATTTATAGCACTAGTGTTATCACAATAAATGGTTGTTGTGGAGTAATTCAAACCAAAATCTTTTAAGGTTTGTTTCATCCATAGTACTTGTGAACACTCTAAACTAGCCGCTATATATTCTGCTTCAGTTGTTGAGAGTGACACTGAATTTTGCTTTTTACTAAACCAAGAGACTAAGGAATTTCCTATGAAATGACAAGTTCCGCTAGTACTCTTGCGATCGGATTTACTTCCTGCAAAATCTACATCACTATATGAAACTAAATCAAAGGAAGATGATTTTGGGTAAAACAAACCAAAATCTAAAGTATCTTTCAAATATCAAAGAATTTGTTTTACTGCAGTTAAATGAGATTCCTTTGGATTAGCTTGAAATCTTGCATACATATAAACACTAAACATAATATCAGGTCGACTAGCAGTTAAGTATAATAGAGATCCGATCATACCTTTGTAGAGCTTAGTATCTACACTTTTATCATTTTCATCTTTATCAAGAGAAGTAGTTGTACTCATAGGATTCCTTCTTGATTTTGATGAGTCCATTCCAAATCTCTTGAGAAGTTCTTTTGTATACTTAGCCTGATTGATGAAGATTTCTTCTTCAGTTTGCTTTATTTAAAGTCCAAGGAAGTAGTTTAATTCGCCCATCAAGCTCATTTCAAACTCTTCCTGCATAGCTTTAGCAAATTCTTTATAAAGAAAATCATTAGTAGAACCAAATATTATGTCATTAACATAAATTTACATAATAAGAATATATGAATTAAGATTTTTAATAAATAAAGTGGAGTCTACTCGACCAATGGAAAAACCAGATTTTTCTAAAAAAAATCATAGTCTTTCATACCACGCTCTTGGTGCTTGTTTAAGTCTGTACAAAGCTCTTTTTAATTTGTAGACTTTTTCTGGATATTTCTCATTTTCAAAGCCTGGAGGTTGCTCTACATAAACTTCTTCATTGATGTGTCCATTTAAGAATGCACTCTTAACATCAATTTGATATAACTTGAAGTTCATGTAACTAGCAAAAGCAAGCATCATTCGAATTGACTCTAATCGAGCCATTGGTGCATAGGTTTCATCAAAATCTATGCCTTCTTCTTGATTATAGTCTTGTGCTACTAGTCTTGCTTTGTTTCGAATGACTTTGCCATTTTCATCCAGCTTATTTCGGAAGACCCATCTTGTTCCAATTACTAGATGATCCTTTGGTCTATCAACTAGATCCCAAACATCATTCCTAGTAAATTGGTTAAGTACTTCAGACATGGCCAAAAGCCAAAATTCATCATCACAAGCCTCATTGATATTCTTTGGTTCTATTTTAGATATGAAAGCAACATTTGCAATATATTTTTCTAATTGCCTTCTAGTTTGGACACCACTCTTTATTTCTCCAATAACTTTTTCATGTGGATGATTATGATCTTCTTTCCAAACCGGTTGAAGAGGAATATTTTCTTGAGAAGCACTCTCTATCAAGGGTTCTTCTTGAAGTATTATTTTTTCTCCTTCGCTTAGAGGTATAACTTGCTCACAATTCTCATCAAATGCAACATGTAAAGATTCTTCAATGCAAGATGTTCTTTTATTAAAAATACGCTAAACTTTATTTCTAGAAGAATATCCAAGAAATATTGATTCATCTGATTTTGAATCAAATTTATCAAGATTATCTTTGGTATTTAACAAGAAGCATTTACTACCAAAAATTTTGAAATATGAGATTTTTGGTATACAATCATAATACAATTCAAAACATGTTTTATGTAAAATTGGTAGAATAAGAACACGGTTGAAAACATAACATGTATTTATAGCTTCAGCCCAAAAGTATTTTGGTAAATTTTTATCTTGAAGCATGATTCTAGCACATTCTTGCAAAGTTCTATTCTTTCTTTCAACAACTTCATTTTGTGGAGCCGCTCTAGGAAAAGCAAAGTTATAAGATATACCATGTAAATTACAATACTTTAGAAAAGATTCATTTTCAAATTCACCACCATGATCACTACGAATTTTAATTGTAGATGTAGTTTTTTCATTTGTAATTCTTCTACAAAGTTTAGAAAATTCCGAAAAAGCATCATTTTTGCTTTTTAGAAAAATCACCCATGTAAACCGAGAATAATCATCTACTATAACAAAAGCATACTTGCTACTATTCAAACTTTGAATTCTAGATGGTCCAAATAGATCTAAATATAAAAGTTCAAGAGGACGTTTTGTTGAAACTATATCTTTTGCTTTAAAAGAACTCTTGATTTGTTTACCCCTTTGGCAAGCATCACATAAGTGATCTTTCTTAAATGGTATTTTAGGTAGGCCTCTAACAAGATCATTCTTGGATAACTTGGAAATAATTTTAAAGTTAACATGTCCAAGTCTCTTGTGCCATAACCATTGAATTTCATTTGAAACAATAAGACATTTTTCATTAAAAGTGGGTAACTCATCTAGATATAGTTCATACACATTGTTCCTTCTTTTATCTTTAAAAATGATCTTTTTAGATTGAAAATCAGAAATTAAGCATAAATCATTTTCAAAAGAAACATGAAAACCTTTATCACATAATTGACTAATAGATAATAAATTATGCATTAAACCATCTACTAAAAGAACATTTTCTATCAAGGAAAATTTTGGATTACCAATACCTATTACTTTTCCCTTGTTATTGTCACCAAAGGTGATGGTTCCTCTATCCTTATTTTAGAGGGTGAAAAATAACTTCGGCCTTCCAGTCATATGTTTGGAACAACCGTTGTCCAATATTCATTTGCTCCTTATTTTGTGTACCTACAACAAAATTAGAAGACAAAGCATTTGACCCCTTTCTATTTTTGGGTCCATGAGAGTTAGTCTTAGGAACCCATATCCATTTGGATTTTGGTTTCCTTTGATAAAAAGTATTCTTTCTATAACAAGATTTAGCATTTCTCGAATAATCATGTCTAGGCTTATAAGCATTATAAGTTCCATGATTAGATGCATTTCTATTAGAACTGGAAAATTTAGTTCTATGAACAAATGGTTGAGAATATCGTCTTTGATTCTTCACAACATAGTTTGGTCTATTTTGAGTATCAAAGAAGCTATATCCCAATCTGGTTTTATTAACCAAGCATCTTTGAGAACCAAGAAGTCTTTCTAGATTCTCTTGACCATTTGTGAATTTGGTCACTATAGAAAGAAGATCATTTGATTTTTCTTTTAGACTAGTTGTTTCTATTTATAAGAGATTGGTTCTTGTTCCAATTTCTTTTATCTTAAATGCTTGACAAGAGTTTTCCTTCTTGAGATCTTCTATCTCTTGAAGTAACACTTTGTTTTGAGAGTTAAGAGTTGAATTCTCAGTTTTTAACTCTTTGTTTTTAGAACTTAGACTCTTAAATTTAGCATATAAGTCATTAAATGCTTCTAATAAATCATCATATTCAAATTGACTTACCGAATCTTCTTGTGCTACAAAACACATGTTAGCGACTTCTTCATTTGATTCTTCATCGGAAGAGGAGTCACTATCATCCCAACATGCTTGAAATGCCTTTTTCTTCTTGAATTGGTCCTTGGGCTTGATTTTGAGAAGAGGACAATCTTTCTTGATATGTCCTGCCTTTTTGCAGTTAAAGCACTTGACTTCATTGGGATTGAAAGAATCTGCTTTCTTTACCTTTCTTTGAAATCTTTCCCTTTTGATGAATCTTTTGAATTGCCTTGTGATGAGAGCAATATCTTCATCTTTATCTTCCTCTGAATTTTCAAAGTCAGAAGTAGCCTTAAAAGCAAGAGATTTCTTCTTGGGTTCTTCTTCTTGTCTGTCTTGAAGTTGAACTTCATATGTCATTAAGTTACCAACCAAATCTTCAAGAGTGAGAGTGTTTAAATCATTTGCCTCTTCAATAGCAGTGGTTTTTCTCTCCCATTCAGGAGTTAAACACCTTAGGATCTTTCTGACTAAATCCACTTGTAAATATTCTTTTCCAAGGGATTTCAGAGTGTTAGTTATATCGGTCATTCTTGTTACCATGTCCGATATAGATTCATTTTGCTTCATTTTAAACAATTCAAATTTATGAACCAAAGAGGCGATTTTAGATTCTTTTACCTTTGACGTACCTTCGTGAGTCACGAGAAGAGTATGCCAGATTTCATTTGCTGTAGAGCATTGGGAGATGCAATTGAACTTTACCTTGTCAACAGCACAATATAATGCATTCATTGCCTTGGCATTAAGTGAAGCAGTCTTCTTTTCTTCATCAGTCCATCGGCTGAAATCAATTGATGGAGTTTGGTATTTATCTGAAACAACTCTCCAAATATCGAGATCCATGGATTGCAAGAATATTGTCATTCTCACTTTCTAGTATCCATAGTTTGTTCCATCAAAGAGAGGAGGACGAACAGAGGAGCATCCTTCTTTGTGTTGAGATATTGTAGTTGCCATGCTAGATGATGATCAAATCAAAAGAATAGCAAACCGGCTTTGATACCAAATGAAAGTGCAGTAGGATCGAGGCAACAAGCACTAAAGGGGGGTTAATAGTGCTTTTAAAAATTGTCTGCGGAATATTTAAGGATTTTGCAATTTGAAAAGCAAACACACAAAGAACACAGAATTTATCCTGGTTCGGTCTTTCCCGACCTACATCCAGTCCCCAAGCAAAACCAGCTTGAGATTTCCACTATCAACCTTGTGTAACTACAAGATCATACATACCAAATTTGGTCTCACTTTCAGTAACACACCTACTGAAAGCAAACAACTCCTTTAAACCAAGGAGTCCTTTCTTTTACAGAAAATAAGTAACAACTTACAATACAACCTATGAGTCCTTCTTTTGAATGCAAATGAGATGCAATTGGCTTTTGAGGTTGTTGAAATACTCTACTCACGAATTCACTATCTCTCAAAGGAATTTGAGTGAAAAATTGAAGTAAAAAATATCACGTGAGTGAGAAAATGATTATGAGTGAAAAGCAAAGAGTAATTGATTCAAATTGATTGAATTTTTGTTGTTTTGAGTGTAAAATACAGTCATATTTATAGTTGAAAGTTTTCATACGTTGAGGGTATGAAAGGTTGTCAAAACAGTCTATTTTGAACGATCAAAACGTTTGAAAAATGAAAAGACACGCCTTTTTGAAGTTTCAGGAAAAACGGCAAAATTAGTCGACTAATAGTTAGTTATTAGTAGACTGACAGTTATCGTCGGTCGATTGATCTGTTTATCAAGCCGTTTGAAAATCTGAACTTTTGAAACTTAGTCGACTAAAGATAAAATTAGTCGACTGATAATATCATCAGTAGACTGAAAAACCTTTCAATCGACTGCTGCTAAAATCTTCTGAAAAACATACATTTTGTCTGGTCGACTGATAAAAGCATTAGTCGACTGCTGCTAAATTTCCAGAAAACACATGTTCTGTCCAGTCGACTGATAAAACCTTCGGTCGACTAATTTGACAAAAATGATTTTTTAGAAAATATGGCGCGAAAGGATTAGTCGACTGGTGAGTTTATTGGTCGACTAATAAACACGGAAATTTAATAAAAGAGTTTTCTAAAAAGATTTTCATGAAGGGTTCTTTTAGAAAAGTTTTTCTAAAGACTTTTTAGGTAAAAAACAACTTAAATATGCACTCTAAGTAAGGCTCTTACAAGAATCTAAGACTTATAATGAATTTAACATTTGCACACTAGTCTTCAAAGATTCTTCTTCAAATTCTTCAATGTCTTTATTGTCTTAGCTGAAATGCAGTTGATTTCACTTGCTCATCATCAAAACCTTGTACTTGAAGTATCATGTACGACTTCAGTGTCGTAACAAAAACATGTGGTTCTAATCTTAAGTATGAAAAGAAAACTAAACAATCCTAATTAATCAACAGAAAAGTAAACTAAGCAATCCTAATTAATGAACTAAATTAAACTAGTAACCTAAATTATGAGAAAAAACACAAGACAATAAAGTAAATATTCGTATTTTGTTGTTCCCCGACAACGACGCCAAAATTTGATGTCAGTTTTTATAAAATAATTTTGAAAGATATTTTTACATGAAAACAACGTGAAAGCCAGACAATAAAAATAAAACCGGCTTGCACGAGTGGTGGAGTCCAGGTCGATCTCAGGGGACGGAGGATACTTCCTATTCAAACACGCAACTAAACTATTCTTTATTGCCAAAAATAGAAAAGTATGAAAAAGGAAACTACTTAGCTATTACATCAAAATTACCTTATGTAGAGGGTTTAAAATGGTTTTATTACAAACCCAAAAATTAAATGAAAATTAAATTCCTAATTCTAAAAGAAAAGTAAAAACAATCTTCTATGCTCATGTCTCGTGTCTCATGTCGGATGCACGCCACCACGTGTCTTGCTCGCTTGCCTTCACTCCACGCTATCCTGCAAAACGCGAACACACAAGTAGCGAAAGACGAAAAACTAACATTGTGCTAAAAATGTAAGATACACAAAAATATGCAAAAATAAACGATATGCAAAATGTAAAAATCAAAAATACCTAAAATACCTAAAATGCAATGCCTAAAATGTCGCAAAGATGTAGAATGAAATGTTGTTATGAAATTGAAAAAAACCATTGCTGTGAAAATCAAAGGAACAAGCTGCCGTGAAATTCAAAGCAGCCGATGAAGTGGTTGTCGTGAATTATAAAATGAAACAACCGTGAAGTTGCAAAACCACTACCGTGAAATTCAAAATGAAATAGCCATGAAGCTCAAAATGAAATGGCCTGCCGTGAAGTTTAAAATGAAACAGCCATGAAACTCAAAATGATTTCATGGCAGAGCATTTTCATAACAAGTCCAGATGATGGATTCCGGCAGGCCTGATTCACGGCGGATGATGAGGGTTTTTGACAGAAGAGAAGAGGAAAAGTTGGATCGTGAAATCGTATTTTCAAGTCGATTAGGGAAATTCAAAGTGAAATACAACAGATGCAGGTTCTGGTTTCACAATAAATCAAATCCAATATTGGATCTGATCTGAACTCACTCAGAGATGGATTCACGGCAACTGTAGAGTGGAATCCAGCAGATTCATAGCTATTTCGGCATAAACATAGGGCGAATCTGGTGGAGCAAGAGGAATCAGGCCAAATCTGTAACAATGTTGGTGATCTAAAAATCTGATTCCAATGATTCTCAATGATCCTAGTCGATTTGATTTTGACGGCAGCTAATTCACCATGAAATCAGATGATTTCATGGTGACTACGCAACCGATGAATATGATGTGCATAGATGCAAATGATGCATATGCTAAATGAAGTAAAATGCAATGAAAATGCAGGAGGAAGCAAGCACACGATGCAAATGAATTACACTAAAAAAAACTCGTGAGATGAGAAGGGGGAAGAAGAAAGAAGAAGAGGGAGCTTACCACACGTTTAAGACTTGGTTGAGAGGAGAATGGCCTCTCCCTTGCGTTAACGTCGCCCGTTGAGGAGAAGTCCACTAACGAAAGAAAGGTTGAGAGAAGAGGAGGAAGGAAGAAGGAAAAATAAGCAACCGGTGGGGAAGAAGGGTTGAGAGAAGAGGTGCTTGGTTTCTTCAAGGGAGGACAACCCCTCTGAAACCCTACATGAACTATTTAAAGAGAGGGGGTTTTGCTCTAACTCTTACTATTCTTACAAAATTCCAAAAGGAGCTTAAAAACAAAACATTTTCTAAAAAACTCTAAAAACTTACAATTTACCTAAACTATTTAAACTTTCTAAAAACTATTACGCTAATTTATTTTTTCAAACCTAATTTGCTAAAAATCTAAATCCTAAAGAAAAATATGAATGCTAATTTCTAAACAACCTAATTCGCAAAATTAACTTGCAATTTATGTTTTTTCCAAATTTTATCTTTTCGCGTGTTTTCTCGAAACTAATGATAAACGTGAGATTTTTAAATCAATTTCTTATTGGATCATCCATGAATTAAATGATTTAAATGCTAAAATAAATGCATGATCATACTCCATGAAGTTTGACTATCTCTCTTATAAAAAGTTGGGCCAACTGGTTACAAGTGTCAGTCGTCTTACAAGCCAAGAAGTGAGTCGACCTAGTTAGCCTATCTACAATCACCCATACTGAATCCATCACATTCTTAGTCTTTGGAAGTCCTGAGACAAAGTCCATAGTAACATATGCCCATTTCTATTTAGGTATGGGAAGTGGTTGTAATAGTCCTCTGGATCGTTGGTGCTTAATCTTCACTTGTTGGCTTACTAGACATTTGCTTACAAACTCAGAAATGTCTCTCTTCATTTCGCTCTACCAAAATGTATCTTTAAGATCTTGATATATTTTGGTAATACTGGGGTGAATGAGATATCTAAAGTGGTGTGCCTCATCCAACAGTTGATTCCTGAGCTCATCGTCTTTAGGAATGCACACTCTATGACGAAATCTAAGAAGATCCTGATCGTCAACCTTGAAGTCTGACTTCTCACTTTCTAAAATTCTTTTTCTAACTTGGGCCAACTCTGAATCTAAGGGTTACTTTTCCTTAATTTGCTCTCACAATTCCAGCCTTAATGTGGTTTGCAAAAATAATAATCGACCTGACAAGTATCGAGCTTCTGCTTTTTGATGAGCGATTAGAGAAAACAAATCTCAATCTATGAGTTTGGCCAATGCTCTTGACTTTCTGTTAAGAGCGTCAACGACTATATTAACCTTTTTTGGGTGATATTTTAGCTTGAAGTCATAATCTTTTAAAAATATAAATCATTTCCTCTGTCTCAAGTTCAAGTCTCTTTGTGAAAACAAGTATTTGAGGCTTTGATGATCAGTAAAAATTTTAAATTATTCACCGTATAGGTAGTGTCTTCATATCTTAAGGGTGAATATCACCATTGCAAGCTTTAAGTCATGCATTGGATAGTTAACTTCATGTGTTTTTAGTTGACGAGATGCATAAGCTATTACCTTACCATACTGCAGCAGAACGCAACCCAATCCCTTATAAGAAGCTTCATTGTAAATAGTGAAGCCTCTAGATCCAGAATGTATGACCAAAATAGGAGCAGTGGTCAAACGCTTTTTTATCTCTTGAAAACTTCGCTCACACTTGTTATTTCACTCAAACTTTATATGCTTCTTAGTGAGTTTCGTAATTGAAGTTGTCAACATAGAACATCCTTCTATAAATCGACGATAATACCCAGCAAATCTCAAAAAACTATGAATCTTTGAAGGATTCTTAGGTCTAGCCTAATTGGTGACTGCTTTAATCTTCTCAAGGTCTAACATAATTCCCTCTTTAGATACAATATGTCCAAGGAAGGTGACCTGCTCTAACCAAAACACATACTTTAAAAAATTTTCATAGAGCAGATGTTTTGTGAGTGTCTGCAGAACAATCATCAGGTGTTCCTCGTGTTGTGCCCCTCGTGGTTGAATTAAGGATGTCATCGATAAATACTACTACGAACTTATCTAAATATATTCTGAAAACTTTATTCATCATATCCATAGAGGTTGTTGGTGCATTAGTCAGACTAAAATGCATGACCAAAAATTCATAATAGTTGTATCTTGATTTGAACGTTGTCTTAACCATATCTTCTTCCTTAATCTTCAGTTGATGATAATTCGATCTCAGATCCAACTTCGAAAAATATGCAGCTCTTTGAAGTTAATCGAATAAGTCAGCAATCTGAGACAAAGGATATTTATTCTTTATGGTCACTGCATTCAATTACCGATAATCTATACACATTTGCAGTGATCGGTCCTTCTTCTTGACCAACAAAATTGGAGCACCCCAAAGAGATATTAATGGTCGTATAAAACCTTTCTTCAATAATTCTTACAGTTGCTCCTTGAGTTCCTTAAGTTTTACAGGTCATATCCAATAATGAGCTTTTTAAATGTGTGTTATTCCTGAGATGAGATCGATTTGGAACTCAATCTCTTGATCAGAAAAGAGATATCGTAGTTTTTTTTAAAAAAATATCTGCATATTCTTGAACTATGTCCACATTTGATATGGTGAGGTTCTCTCTCCTGTCGATCTTCATGTAAGCCAGAAATCCAATTTATCCTTCTTGAATGTATTTATTGGCCTTCAAGCATGATATGATTGTTGGCCTAGATAGTTTTCTAACACCTTGACATGTGAAAGTTGGAGTCTGGGGGTTTTTGAAAACTAACACACTTCTTTCTGCAATCAATAATAGCATTGTGGTCCGACAACCAGTCCATACCTAGGACAACGTCTATATCTTTAAAATCAAGTTGCAACAAGTTTATCGACAACTCACGGTTCTCTATTTTCACTAAACTGTTGTTGTACACAGTATCCACTATAGTGGACTCGTCTATAAGTATTTCTATCAAGTAAGAAATAGTGAATCGTAAAGATGCAACTCGTAATCGTTTTCTAAAGGTTAAGGTGGTAACATTATGCGTAGTTGTAGAGTCAAACAACACATGTGCTACATTAAAATTATCACGTAATTAATTTATCATTATTTGAGTCAATTAGGTTATATTTGCATGAAATTCCATCACATGCAAGCAATTATGACTTATTTAGTACATTATTTTTTTCATTAATCATCCTAGTACAAATAAAGAAAATAATATTAGACAAGTAAGAAAGAAACAAAGCAAAACAAGAGATAATTGAAATAGACCAAATAAAACTAAGCATTACTAAATGTGACATCATATCACTTTTCAATCCAACTAAAACTTGCTTCTCTCCCTGAACTCCTTTGCGTCTGCTGAGGGTGAGGCATAGAAAGAACATTCAAGTTATATGGGGGCGAAGCATGAGTGTAGGTATGTGACGCGAAATTAATAGTGAGATCTTCAGGCACAGGAAGAGTACCCACATTGTATAGAGGAGAAGCGTGAGTGTAGGTAGGTGAGGTAGGCGTAAGAGTGTGATCTTCATTCTCGCCTCCTTGTTGTTCATCCATGTACTAGTCCTGGGCCACTTTCATTCACTTGTGGATCATGCCATGCTGCTACTGTGGCTTGTATTGTCACTCTCTTGGTTTTTTCAGCAAAAAACTCCATAGTCGAATTTAAAAATCTTTGATTTGTTGTGCTCATGATAGCCATATGGCTGGTTCAGGACTTATGTCATCCTTGTACACTAGTCATTCTACACCCTCCCTAAGACATAGAGTTCACACTGGGAGATGCTCTTCTTGAGACTCTTCCTCGAGCCACCATCCAATCCCTCATCATTCACCCATGCACTGATCGAGCTCTCTAACAGTGGGACTAGTGAGTCCCTCACCTGTAGGGCTAGGGCTGTCACCTGCAAGACTATGATCGTCACCTTTAAATAGTGCCAGGGTAGTCCTATTGGTATTCATCTCTTTCCTCTGCTATTATATAAATCGGTGGGGGTTGTGGTGTTAATTCTCTAACTATTTGATTTATACTCGACATGACTCTAGTACCCATTGTCATTGCAGTGACAAACTGATCTCACCCTAGGACTGAAAGCTCAGAAGATACTTGTGCCCTAGGGTCTCTCTTATTATCACTTGTGCTAGCCATTTCTAATCATAAAGCAACTTAATCACTAATGTGTATTTAGCGAGCAATGAGTTATATCATATTCTATGTCATTGAACTTGTTATGAATGATAAACTTTTTTGTGTGAACCTAGCTGTGATACCATTTTGTAATACCCCGATCTGAGACCTCAAGAATCCGAGTCTGGTTGGTATTACTTCCCAAAGAGAAAGCATACAAAGTTCACATAGAAAAGACATGTCTATAATTTTTTTTATTCTTTTTCCAATAACTCACTTTCTTTTACAAAGTTCGTTATTCATAACATAAGAAAATAACAAGTACATGAATGTTAAATGATAAGAAAATGAAAACTGCCAAGCACTCTGCTAAAGTAGTCGATCACGTCCTTCGTGGGCTAGTGTGCTTGTAACCTATAGTTGTAATTATATAAGGGGGGAGCCTACAACCTAGTAAAGAATAATTATAAGCAAATAAAGACTTTAACTTACAACTGTAGTGGGCTCTAAGCCCCTAATCTGAGTTTAGCTTTCTACACACTACACAAGGTTTGTATATTTTAATTATCTCCCTTTAAACTCTCTAAATACTCACTCACACCAAAGTAAAATATTAGGCCAGCCATATCGATCATAGTTGTCTATGGGTATAGCAACCCGTGTAGAACACTTCAATTATATATGTTGACCAGACTATGAACCATATACTATCAGTGATCCCCGGACCATCAGGCACTACAGTGCAACAAAAAGGGGACCCACCGATAGTTGGCTAAGAGGTCAGGCTTAATCTAAATCTCGTCATGGGTCACGATACATCCTAACTATGATGGCTTTCAACCATTCATGGTTGTCTAGAGTCTCAAACACTGTATGAATATAACCCTAAGTGATATCTTAAGTTCATGTATTAAATTATATTCTCAAACTTGTGTTTCACTCATTCTCTCATGAGTGATATCATGAAATGATTACGACAGATCTTACTCTCAATTTTATAATGACATTAGGGTTCACACTTATCTCATACTAAGCACGCAACGATATAGAGTTTCTACATTATTAAATCTATCACGACCCACTCTCCATGGTGGTTGCACTCTCACTGCGAACTAGGTAGCTATTTCTACAGGTCACCACTTTTGAGATTTAAGGGGTTATACATGCTAATCTCAATGTAAAAGACACATAATATGATTAGATTAAAGGGACTCAAGTCTAATCACAATCTTACCATGATGCATGTTATTTGTAATTTATAATATAGATATGCTATCACAAAAATAATATCTTTCTAATATGTATGATATATCAAGACTAACATGTGTATGTAATCATCTCATAATTTTATGCATGGTCATTTTATGCATATTATGTTTACACTCAAGAGCTATCTTTCTAATCATGCTAATACACAACACCAGCAATAACATGCAACGCAAAAATATTCATGCACAACTAAAATTTTTTATAATATCCCTTACCTCAAATACGAATGATGTGCACTTATTGTAATCGAGTCTCGTGAGGCTCTAATACTAGGATCTGATCATCATAAAAGCATGTTCATATTAATATAGATAACTTCTCATATTTTGATAAAATTACCAAAATACTCTCAAGTTGACTCATCAAACCTCAATTTTTGTGCCTCTAATTTGATCAGAACCAAAGGACACAAATATTTTTCTCTATGATATGAGTCCAATACACCAAACCTCACTCAATTATGAGTTCAGAGTGCAAAGTTATGCCCATTTTACTTAATCGGATCTTGGGTACACACAAGGATAATTTAGTTATTTTGACTCCTATGATTTGACCCAACTCATCCTAAGTTAAAACAGGTTCGATCTGAGCTTAGAGCACTAGGTTTACCAAACCTATTCTTGACTCATCTAGGTTAGGTTAGAAACTCAATTGGATTATTAAAATTCATAATTACTCACAAATTGGATCCAAAACTATCAGATTGGATCCAGACTTAGTCCTGATCTGAATCCTGAACTGATCAATCCAGTTTGGATCTGAATCTAACTCTGATTCAGATCCAGAACTATTAGACTGGATCCAGACCCAATTCTGATCTGGATCCAAAACTGATCCATTAGTTGGATCTGTATCCAAGTTATGATATGGATTCACTACTGATTCGAATCAGATCCAGTTTTGATCCAAACTAGATCTAGTTTTGATTTGGATTCAGATCCAAATCCAAACCCAACTCTGTCTGGATCTAGTTCAATTTGGATCAGTCTAGGCTGACTAGATCAAACTGGATCTAGATTCGGACTGATCCAGATCAAACTAGATCTAAACTAAGAACCGAGACCCAGTCAGACCCGACTTGGTCGGGTTCACACCCATACTGGTTCGGTCTGTATCGGTTCAACCTCGTACATAATATATATATATATATATATATATATATATATATATATATATATATATATATATATATATATATATATATATATATATATATATATATTCTTACCTGATTCGGTCTGGTCGTCCATATAAAAAAAATATGATGGAAGGGGCACCACCCCTTTTGTCCTTCCTTTTCTTCTCAAACATAGGGGGGTCGGCTACCGGAGCTGACTCTCTCTTTGTTGTAGAGGGGCCAGCCACTGGCGACTGTCATCTCTCTCTCTCTCTCTCTCTCTCTCTCTCTCTCTTTGCAGCTCTGTTGGGGTTTTCCCCATTTTTTTCTACACCTGTAACCTGCCGGCAGCCATGGCTACTGGCCCTATGTTTGATTGGAAAAAGAAAGGAAGAAAAACCATACCCGATATAGCCAATGGAGTTCCTATAAGCTTCCCTCCTCTTTGCTACTCCTCTCAATTTTTTTTTGTGCCTCTCTCTCTCTCTGTCGCTCAATGTTGATCATCGAGTGGAGGATCAGGCCCTCACAGTGGGTGAGGATAACCTCACCCCCCCCCCCATCCATTATGGGGGTGAGGTTTACTCTCATCCCCCCGACACTTACAGGGAAGGCAATTTCTCAAATGGGGGAACTGTCTCCCCTTACCTTTCTATTTTTTATTAAACTTCTCCCCCCCCCCCCCCCCCCCTCTGATGATTTCGTCGGGAGTGGTTTTATAATGGTGGTGGTCGGGTGTTCGATGACATCAGAAGATCGCAGTCGGCCATCAGGGTGAGGTGAGGGGGAGGTCCATCTGAGGAGAGATCAAGCGATGGCATGGGCCCCGAGAGTGTGGTGGTGGACTGATGAGCGAAGACATCAAAAGATCGTCGTCGAGCCAAACTAAGGGGGAGGTCCATTCAAGAAAAGATCCATCGAGCGAACTAAAAAACCTTAGTTCCATTGTTCGAAAAGTGGTAAAGGGGTGGGGCGGGTCCAAAAAGCCTGTAAAATGAAGAGAGTCTTATTGAGATCAATAGGCCGATCAAGCTCGGCTCGTTTGCTCATATGAGCTAAGCTAGTACAAGTTTGACTCATTTATGACATGGACAAGCCACAAGCCGAGCCCAAGCTGACTCAGTTGATTGTGCATTCCTTATGAGAGTCTTTTAGACTAATAAATGCTTAGAGATCATTCAAAAATTTAGGCATCATGTTCCAATATATTGACCTTAAAAGAAAAAAAAATTAAGCCCTTTTTTTTAGGGAAACAGAAAAAATTATTGTCGAACCACAAATTGTTGACGTTTCATACATTATTGTTTTTTGCTTTTTTGTTTTTAAAAACTAGCTGGCGTTAGGTAGACCCCTACCAGTTAAACAACTATACCATTAGGTTTTGAATCTGCAACGTCCCAATACAAGGTGATGTGCACTATTTATTCCTACCAGACAAAGCCAGTGCGGTGCGAAGGAGTTCATGTTGATATATTATTGTTATCACCATTGTCACAGGCTTACTTTTTTTAATAAGCTAATGCGGCACGATGGTCCTTCCTTACCGCCACAAGCCTTTCTATCGTTTTATCACAAGTATAGAATGCATCGCAAACCCGCGATGTGTCAAACTACTCAAGCTGGCTAGCCTAACGGCCAAAGGCCGCGTACCAACATCTTTTCATGTGTTGAATCATTTTCATTGGCCTTGTGCACCACCCTATGCGCAGTTGCCTAGCAGAAGCTGATCAAGCGCATTTTCAAATGTGCATTCCATGTAGTCCATGCCGCTTAGTGCATACCTGTCTCATACCCAGCTATCACTTCTGAAAGAGGCACAAACTTTGCCTTAGCTTTGCTTGCCATGAACTGTATTGCAGCTCCATATGCACGACATAGCACAACCTCATCACTGAAGGAACATGACCTTGCGGCCCCCAGTCCGAAGACCAGTTGATGATTGAACACCATAGCGAGGAGCACCACCCAGACTCATTCATCGATGCCTAGGCATTCACTCGCCTAGCCTCGAGTCATCATACTTAGTTGGAATCACCTAATGTGATCCTTGAGGGAATTAGCCCTAAGCCACACGCACTCACGTGCATCCAACCACTACTCGTGGGAAAATCCTGCAAGCCAAGAGGTCCTTAACCAAATCTCCAAAGGCAACATCCTTTGATCCACTGACATTGCTTAACGAACAATGTTTCATGTCTGTGTCGCCACACAACGATGATACTGATGCCTATCGCATGTCGTGCTACCACCGCATGTCACCGATCAAGCGAACGCATACTGCATGTTTCTACACTCGATGCATTTTCCACTCAGTAGAGCTTCGCATTGCACAAGCTCCATTTCGAAGGATCGGCCCGAGACAACCACGATGATGAAGCAAATACAATTTGACTAGATCTAGAGTTATTGGGTCCAAACTCAGATATTGGACCCAAGTTCGGTGAGGTTTAGCTAAGATCCGATCATTTTTTTTTCTGTGTAGATAGAAAACCGAAAGGCTCTCTATCTGGTCCATTTAACTAATTGGACCTAGAAGGTCAGAACTGAAACCAACTCATGTTGTTGGATCTGGGTTATGCATATCTAAACCTGAGTAGGATACAGTCGGGTCTAGTCGGGTCCATGTGAGATTTTTGTGAAAATATGGTTAAACACGAGTCAAGATTGGGTCTAATCTAATTGAGTTACCTTTTAACATGAAAATTGATAGATTTTACTCATTTTCAGCAGATCCAGTATCACAAGGCCTAAAATGTCTTTATTATGAATTTAGCTTTCATTGGTTCATGCCCCCACAACTTACCTAGAGAATGTCCAGTCAAAGTTCTTTGGAAAATTTGGTTTCTCCGTTAAGGATGTAAAGGATCTGGCTCCCGTCAGATATCCAACCAGATCAAATTCTGTTTAGTCGGATTTGGGGCGAGAAAGTCAAGTATGATAACTTAACCAACTCGAATTTGGTTCTAGTATTTTCACATCCGAACACAAATCCTGAGTTCAAGCCCAACTCAAAGCCTGACATGACATGTAAATAAGGATACAAATGGACTGGATTAGTATGCCACTTTTATGATTTTTTACTGTTCTGACCTGATCCTGATCCTGATCCGACTTTTGTATGTATTTAGCTGATCTGGATCTTGCATCCCTACATGTAAATTATACCTCACTAGCACTACAAGAAAATCGTGGATTAGCGACAGCTTATATCCATCGTTAATTCGTCGCTAAACTGTTTAGCGACGAATTAGCAATGGATAGAGACCATCGCGAATTTTTGCTCGCTAATTAGCGGAAAAAACTTATATGTCGTTAAGTCTGTCGCTAATTTGCAACAGATTAGCGACGAACATTATCCGTCGCTAAATTTAAAAAAAAAAAAAAAAATGATCCCTGTCGGGCGGTATTCCGGCAGCAATAAGCTGGACTTATACCGCACCCGACAGGCATTGCACAGAATGATCGCTCTGCCTCGTCGCCAGACTTATATCGTCCTCTGTGAACCGGTGCTCTCCGGCATCGCCGTCCTCCGTGAACCGGCGTTGTCGTCCTTCGTGAACCGGCGTCGTCGTCTTCCGTGAACCGGCGTCACCGTCCTCCGTGAACCGATGCTCTCCGGCGCCGTCCTCCATGAACCAGCGCCGTCATCTTCCGTGAACCAGCGTCGCCGTCATCTTCCGTGAACCAGCGTCGCCGTCCTCCGTGAACCAGCATCGTCGTCCTCCGTGAACCGGCGCCGACGTCCTCCAGCGATTGCCGACCGTCCTCCGGCGTCGCTGTCCTCCGTGAACCGGTGCTCTCCGGCGTCGGCGTCCTCCATGAACTGGCACCGTCATCTTCCGTGAACCAGCGTCGCCATCATCCTCCGTGAACCAGCGTCGCCGTCCTCCGTGAACCGGCGTCGTCGTCCTCCGTGAACCGGCGCCGACATCCTCCAGCGATCGCTGACCGTCTTCCGGCATCGCCGTCCTCCACTCTCCAACGCGCTCTCCGACGTCGCCGTCCTCCGAAGAAGTCGGTTTAAATCAAGCACGATCGATTTAAATTTTGAACGGGGAGAGAAGGAAAATTTCGCGCTCGGTTTAAATCGAAAATTAGCAAGGGATTTAGCGAGGGAATTTTTCTGTCACTAATCCATCGCTAATTAGCGACGGATTAGCGACAGAAAAATTTCCTCGCTAAAATATTTTTCTTGTATTGAGAATTAGTGACGAAACAATTGTTGTCGTTAATCCGTCGCTAATTAGCGACAGATTAGCTAGATAAAACTTTCATCGCTAATCTGTCGCTACATAGCGACGGATTCATGAAGAAAGTTTTCTCTAGCTAATCCGTCGCTAATTTGCGACGGAAAAAATCTCTCGCAAATTTCCATCGCTAATTAACAATTTTCTTGTAGTGTAGGTTATATATCCTAATTGGATCCAGATTTGTTGTAGCTTCTCTATGTCCGAGTCTGAATCTTTCTCCAAACCTGTTACCTTAGCACCCGCTATATACAACCTGCTTGCATCCTTAAATTGGCCGTTAATAACTGGATCTGGAACTTTACTATAAGATCTGATCGGGTTCCGAATCACACTCACTCTGCAAATACAATGTGGTGTCAAGCATGACCCGACGCAAACCCTTTCGCGTCATTAGCTAAGTGTTGACTTGAGGAGAGAATAACTGCAAATCTAAAGAATGCAAGGGTTCGAGCATAATTTGGAAGCTGGGAGGGACTCACCAGGAAAAAAACAAAAAAATAATGTCTTTGGTCTTCCTTGTATGCGAAGGAAAAACCGAGGCCTTGTTTGTGGCCCCATGTAAAAGATCGATCCGAGACGTCGTTTGCTTGTTGTTTCTCATTCGATCCTTCTTCGAGCACTCGATTTGTTCTTCTGAACTGGGTGTCAATTTTGTTGAAAGAAGTTCTTGGTAGTGCTTCTTTTTGGGGGCAAAACTTGAGGGTTTTACAATAAAAAAGATGAGGAGGATCTTTGGTTCGAAGAAGGAAAAGGAGCCCCCTCCTTCTATCCATGATGCTTCTGATAGGGTGAGCCTCTATTCCTTGTGTTTCATTATCATTCATTCTTTCTTTGTTTTCTTATTGGATAGGTTGGTTTGGTTATTGGTAGTCTAGCGATTAGATTTGAAGACATGTAGTTTTGAGATTAGTGGTACTTGTTTTTGATAGATGTGGGTATAATAAAAATCTTAGTGGGGAGCGTAATTAGGCAATTTGGAATTTTACCCATGTAAGATTTCATGTGGGTTTGCTTTTCCCTCACTCCCTCATTTGGAATTTGTTTTGTTTTTTAAGCTATTATACCGAATCATTGCATCAAACATCAATTCATGGCGTCAAAATTTTTGTGGGCTTGAAATTAGGTTAAGTTGAGGTGTGAGGGCATAGCTTAGCCCCTGTTGGCTCAATTAGTTGCACCAGAGATTTCACTTCACGCTGAACGTTGGTGGAATGGTAGAGTAGTGAGCGATGATTAGTTTCCTTTGTATTTGAGGAAGAGATGTTGACATGATACAAGTGGAAGGAATTAGGAAAAGAGGAAGACCATTGAAAACTTGGTAGGAGGTGGTCAGAGGCGGTAAGGAGTGTAAATTGACCGGAGTTGTAGCTCTAGATAGAAAGCGATGGAAAAATAGAACTCATAAAGCTGACTCCATGTAGTTGGGATAAGGCATGATGATGATCATATACTGTATCCAATTAAACATTAATCAAGCATTCAGTGCAGTATCATCTGTCAAAAACATAACCATATGGAGTCAACATGGGTTTCTTGTGTTTGGAGTAGATGATGTTTTGGTTATGAAAAAACAAGGGAGTTGACCATGGCAGGGTAGAGGTGCTGGTACTCTAGTCCCTGAATAGATTATTTTTCGCTTTATTACTGGAAGGCTGGTTTTGTGGGATAGGCATGCCATTTAGCATTTATCAGAAAATATCTTCAGAATGCAATTCTCCTCATGATGGTTCACAAGCTTGATCCTTTTTACTGTAAGAGAAAACAAGCAAGAATAAAATATTCAAGGTATTCAACTAAAAAAACTGCAGATATAATTTTACGCTATCTACAAATCAAGAGACATGTCTATGATTCCTCTTTGATACCTATTGTAAGTCAGATTGATGTGTTAGAAAGACAAACAGCTTTGGGTACCCGGCAAGGCTAAACCTTCATGAATGCATATTGTTCTTAGCGAGGTTGATGTTCTGGAAATTAGGTGAGTGGCCTTGAGTTCCCAGCATGGCTAAAACTCCAACAGTGAACCTAATTTGTGTTAGATATTGGTATGGAGACATTATCTTGTCTTGGGGATAAGTCCTTGGTATAATTGTTGCTTTCCTGATCCATGTCATAAAGTCGCTGTCACACATGGATATGAAGTCATCAGTACGGGTGCACATGAGCCAAGCTGAAGCCACTGTTTGAGCTCAAGTCGATGAGCTAAGGCTCTACTCAGACTTGACTTGAAATTTACAATCTATGCACGAGCTCGGCTTGTCAAGTTATGAGAAGCTCAAGCTTGGCTCTGCTTGGATACTTCTTTATTTTTGAAGTGTCCATACACTGCACATGAAGTGTCTAACACTTGACACGCTGTGTCTATCATATCGAACAATGTTGGATACTTTGAAGTTCAAAAATAGCTGCTGGACCTCTAGGAGTGTCCAGGTAATATAGTTTGTGGGCGTCCTTGTTATGCTGCATGTTTATATTTTTAGCAGGTGTGTTGCCATCATTTGTTACTTGTTGAGAAAATTGTTCTATCTATGGATATACAAACTAGTTGACTTTAGGTTTAGGGCATGCTACTAGGTGTTTGCAAAGTCACCTAGCCGTAGTTGAGAGCAGTGATGGGGGATTCATGAAATCCCCATCAACTCCATCGGTTGGGAACAACGTTTTGGGAGGGGAGACGTAGTTGAGAGCTGCATTGGGAGGGGAGGCTACACTAAAAAATAGCATATTTCAACAATATCCTTGCAAGGATGTTGTTGCCAAATCCATCAATTTGGTCACCCCTCCCAATAACGGCTCAACAGATCCTTAGAATCATTTCTAAATCTAAATCTCATAGAATCAGAGTCACAGGATCAATCCGTGTCTCCCTTTCTCCAGGAGTTGGAGAATCGTTTTCTGTTTCGCAATCCCCACATTGCATATTCCTGTGTACTTTTTCAAATTCTAATAGGAAGCATTGGCATATTATTAGCAGTTAGGACTTTGCCGATCATCCATTTTATTGGCGGGTTAGGACTGTATGCTTTTATGAATTATTCACTTCAAATGAAAAAGCAGTATGGTTTATTGTAGGATTTATGGAAGCTGTGAATAACTCGTTGATTTTGCGGTATGAGATGGTGAAGCCACAGTCATAAGATTTGAAATTATTTTTTAAATAATATGCTAATAGTTGCCCCTGTAAAAGATTGCTATGGTTCATGTTTTTGATGATTTCTGGAACATGTTGGGTCTAGGAAATATTTTCGACTTCCATTCTATGTGAGAAGATCAAATGTGCATCAAATAATACTTTGCATTGTTCTCTACATATGTTGCATCCTTAAAAT
The DNA here is from genome assembly GCF_984573655.1 of Nuphar pumila. Taxonomy (NCBI): domain Eukaryota; kingdom Viridiplantae; phylum Streptophyta; class Magnoliopsida; order Nymphaeales; family Nymphaeaceae; genus Nuphar; species Nuphar pumila. The sequence goes on from NC_143253.1 coordinate 100,064,633, forward strand.
TTATGGATATGACTGGTACCAGTAGTTCAGAACTTGGATTTATATCCGCCAAATTCTACCTTGGATTGTATTTTCTGTTTATATGGTACATTGTTTTCAGATTATTGTTAGGTATTGTGTTCTTATTAACAGATTTTTCTAATGCTATGCATGTGATTTCCCATTGGTCAATAAATGTTTTCTTGTCAACTGATGCTGTCGCACCTTGGTTCTTGTTCTAGTTTCTAAGAAAAGTAATATATTTTGCTTTTTCTGGCAGATAACAAAAAGAGGAGAAAATGTTGATGAGAAAATAAAAAGACTTGATACAGAGCTAGCTAGATACAAAGAGCAGATCAAGAATACAAGGCCTGGTCCTGCTCAAGCGGCTGTTAAAGCTCGTGCCATGAGGGTTCTCAAGCAAAAACGAATGTAAGTTTCTTCATGCATGCACTCTTCCCCAAAAATATGTTCTGTCCTTTAGTATGACACAAGTTTGATGTAAATATTTTGGTTTAGTCAGGCATCACTTTTCAGTTCATGAATTAATTAAGTGGGAAATATTTAACATCTTATTCATCACTTTCACAACTTCTAATTAGTAACTTAAGATCAAAGTCAATTGTGCCAGGATATTCAGCAGCATTGTTAAAACCATTTATCTTCAAATGTATGCCAAATGAATATATCATTTATTTATTAGTATTTTAATTAATCAATGCTTAAGGAGAATATATGATACTGTTGTAGAGGACACAGATTTCTATCAGCTTGAAGTGGCTTTGTATAGTTGATGGTTGAAACCAAGGTTGTATCATACGATATGATATGTATCGTTACTGTGAAGAAAATCGATACGATACACACTCGTATCGCGATATGAGTACATATTGTATCTGTATCGTAGTACTGTATCATACGATACAACCATGTATCGTACTGTATCATACGATACAGGGTTTAAAGACCTCTTAAGAGCTGACTTCTTTATTTGTGTAGAGGCCATTAGAGGGGTATCCACGCACCCTAGGAGTCGTGAGAGCGATTTGGGGACCGAACCGTGTGCAAGGGAGAGGGCTTTTGCGGTTTTCTCTAGTAAGAGTGCATTTCTACCATTTTTTCACTCAAGTGGATTAAGGTAAAAAATCTCTACTATAAGTAAAATTGCAAAACTACCTTACAAAAATCAGATGATTAAATGACATCAAATGATCCAACATGGCGATCAGAAGTTGGATCTGTGAAAATCAGGGATTTATATTAAATTAGAAATTAGGCTCCACACTCCTTTAACAAAGATGGCATCAGATGATCCGGCATGGCAATGGGGCACTCAAGTAATGAGTGAAAACCAATTGAAAATCGAGTGCAATTATTGCCATAATATTTTTATTTACGTAATATGAAATTATGAGTCCTGTGGCATGTTCTTAATTGTTCTTGTTAGATAGTTGATGATGTCTTATGCAGCTCATAGAGACATAAATGTTTCATATGTGATTTTATGGTTGTATTTTGTGCAATTCATTATTGTTTTATGTGTTATGATTTTTTTATAATTTTTGCTAATCTTTTGTGTTTTTTCATGATTTTTTTTGGAATGTTTAAAAAAAATTATTCAAAAATTATGATTTTTTATAATACGATATGATATTTATCTTATTTTGGGCCCGACCAATACGGGTAACAGTACGATGCTTACAACCTTGGTTGGAACCACGTAAACCCGATGTGTTTGATCAAATTGGATCTCTTCTTTTCAAGTTTTAGATTTCTCCCCTTTACAAAATAATTTGATGTTGAGGTATATTACTTTGGGTTATCATAAGGTTGTTGTAAGCCTTCATGTGAATCAAAGTTGTTCCTGGATAAATGCCAATTGGACCAGCATTATCAGTTTGGCTTTGCAGTACTTTGCTATGTGTGAAAGACAGAGACACGAACTGCGACTCAATATGAGTTTGAGATGCATGTTCACAATTCTTTTAAAAAATAGGACATGAAGACATGGATTTTTATTATTTAATTGATTAAAAATATATTCTGATATTTTAAAATATATATAATAGATTTATTATTATATGAAATGTGAAAATTCTTACTGGTAAACTATATCAGTACATTTCATGGGATTGTCATGTACTGTGTCACGTCAACACTGGGCCCAAAAAGGGGTGTCCCTGTACATAGCTTCTGTGGATTAGAGACAATGCTTGTACATCTCTTTTATGAACTAATATGTTATGCTGACAAGGATAGTATTTGATCCCTAAATCTGTTGTTTCATCTCTTTTTGAAAATTAATCTTTCGTTTTCTCTTTTTCTCACAATTAGTGCCACATTCTAATACTCCCCCCAGGTATGAAGGACAGCGTGACATGCTTTACAATCAAACGTTTAACCTAGACCAGGTTTCTTTTGCAGCTGAAGGATTGAAAGATGCTCAACAAACTGTAAGATTTTTCTCATTTGATTGATGATAGATGAATTTGCCTGGCCAGCCTCCAGCTAATTGCTTTATCTATTCTTCAGATGTCAGCTTTGAAGTCTGCAAACAAGGAGTTGAAGGGCATGATGAAGACAGTGAAGATTGAAGACGTAGATGTATGACTCTCTTTCTAAAAGATTTTCTCCTTAAGCTCTATTTGGGATCTGGGCACTAGAGAGACTTTGAGAATTGTGGAGTAACTACCTCACTAACTTTTTCAATCCCTAAAATGCTCCCTCACTGCCTTCTTCTGAACAACTATCATGAGGAGTTTGACTGAACTCCAACCAAAATTCTCACTTCCTGCTCAAAATGCTGGTTCCCAAAGAAAGACTTGCATTTGTTGTGTATGAAATGATGATGCTTTTGGGGACTTAGTCTGATGTTTGGAATAATAACTAGTTTTACAATTTTATCAGGTATATGTTTTTCTCATTTCAGTTATGTTGATGTCATACTGACTGCAGAGCATGCAAGATGAAATGATAGATTTAATGGATGTGAGCACAGAAATTCAGGAAACACTTGGTAGAAGCTACAATGTGCCTGATGACATTGATGAGGAAGAGCTTATGGGCGGTAATATGAATGATTGATCCTCAGTGATCCCATTTTTCCAAAATAAACTGTTGTGTTGGCTTATTATGTATTCAACTGTTGATTTTTATAATGTGTCTTACTCTGTTCTGCCTTGTGAAAACACAATACCAGAGCTGGATGCTTTGGAAGCTGATATGGGTACGGAGACTGAGGCTGTGCCAAGTTATCTTCAACCTGATCTGGAGGCTGAACTTGATCTACCAGCAGCTCCATCAGGTCATGCAGCAGTGCCGCCTAGAGCAAATCCTCAGGTATGTTCATCATTCTTGGCTCACCAGCAAATTTGTCTTATCCGAGGTTCTAAAGGCTCGACTTTTCATCAGTAAATTAAAGCAAAAGTTCCAAAATCTTTCATGACTTTGGAAAACAATTAAGTAATTAACAATCTCCTTCAAGAGGAGTAGAAGACCAAAACTGCAGTTTTGTCCTTGAAAACTATAAAAACAGATGACATTTTCCTCGTAACACTGACTTTCGTATATGAGTTGACTGCCAAGTATGGAACTTTTTGATTATTTTCTGCATGTCGATGATCTTCATCTACATCACATGGATAGGGTGTTTTTTTATGATGATTCCAATATAACATGGCTTCTATATAAGGGGATACAGAATGGGAGTGAAAATGGAGTATCCATGTGACAGATCTTCATGAACTATAGAAAATGCCTTCTTCATTGTATACCTGCGTCTCATTTTGTGGGCTAGCAAAATCTGCCTACTCTTTTGTTGAAGCAACACTGTCACGCTCCACATGAGATGCCATTGGTATTGTTGCTACCTACTTTTGCATTTGATGGATCTGTTGATTAATGGAACCTGCTAGGTAATTTCATGAAATAATGTTGGTGCACTTAAGTTGATGTTTTCATCGACTGCCGTTTCTTTTTTCTTTTTCCGTTTCTTTCGGAAGGCTCTATAGTTTCAGCAAGTAATAGCATATAGAGTTTTGATGTTGAGTACTTGCTTTCACTCTGCAGGCTGAGGATGAAATGGGTCTGCCTGCTGTTCCCCGAGCTTCACTTCGTGGATAGTAGTATGTCATCCTGTAATGGTTTTCCGTTTCCTTCCTCATGTTCATAATTTTATTCAGGTGGGAATAATTTCAATGGCAAAATGATAAAGTGAGAGTTTTGAATTCGAGGGGTGAAATGTGGGCTGATTGGTTCTTGTATAAAATACAAAAATGTTGAACACTTGATTATCTTTACTTTGAGTCTGTTCTTGTGGACACTCTTGTGTATCATCTACATTTCATTTGAGAAAAGGAAAAAATGGTTGACATTGCTTTGAGTGATCTCTACATATAAATGCTGTTTATTTAGCTTCCATCCTGTGTTATAGAATTTTGGAATTCTAACGGAACCAAACGCAAGTTTTGCTTGAGTGGACTTATTTGTTTGTGCACGTCATTGTAAGGCATTGATTATTTCTGATTATGTATTTTTCTTTTTTCTTGTAAAATCGAAAGTGTCCCTTTGATTTAGCGATTGAGAGTGTGGTTGCACCACAACTGTATGACGATGCATTCAACTGTATGATGTTACGATTTTTTTGGATAATCGAGAAATATAGCTTCACTCAACTGAGTTCATTGAGGGTACAACCCCTTCTCCCCCTGGCCACCAGAGAATAAACTGAGTGTCAGCCTGACAGCAAAGGATGCACACACTTGTGCCTTGAACTCATAATGTCCTGTCAACTTGGTGACATCCACAAGTTGCCCCTACCAATGACGGAGCCCGTATTAGATGAGGTGTTGCAATTCAATTCAAGTTTATTAGCCCAAATTTATATTCACTCAGGGATGTGACGAAGGAAATTTATGTTTCACGTTTTGGAAAATAACTTTCTTGTGGCAAATTATAGGCCTTGGTTGGGAGTAGGGATGGCAGTGGACCGGGGCGGGGGACAAGGTCTCCACCCCTGCCCCGTCTCAAAAATTTAACTTTCATCCTTGGTCCATCCCCGTGGCAGGGGAGACTTTGGACCTCCACTCTCGCCCCGTCTCAAAATAATAATCCCTATCTCCGTCCCCGCCCCCATCCCTGCCTCGTCCCCGCCCCACCAATGAGGCTTGATGTAAAACTATATCTATACACCATCTTTTTCACTTCTTTTCTTGTTTTATTAGCATTACCAGACAAAAGTCAGTGACTGCTAAACAAGTGTCTGTTCAGTTCAATGGTGCAATTGCCATCAAAACAATGAAAAAGTTGTCCACTCAATCGAGATACATGAAACAAGATTGGTTATAAACGATTGCAAGTCTATTGGCATTCGTATGTCCATACACATTCAATTTGGAAACCAGACTTGCCACCTTAAACAAAATTTGAAAGTATATTCTTGAAAAAAAAAAACTAGTATCTTTGTGCTCATTTCAGAACTGAAATAAGTCACTCATTTACAAGTAGGCTTCATATCCCTTTTATAATGGCTAAGGGATCTCATACCTTTCAAAGCAGGACAAAATACCAACATAATGAGAGGAGAAAAAAGATAAAAAGGATGAACTTGACTTGCACTTGAAAAATAAATGACAGCCATTTATTGGCATGGTCCACTATAGATGTTCACACAAAACTTGCTGGAAGAGGTGGATCAACATTGAGAAATTAAACAATGACTCAGACAAACAATGATATTTGCCATATCGCTGACAATAGAAACCATGAAATCATGCCTGAAAAATGTTATCACAAGTTCATTCATGAAAAAACCACAAAATCTACTGGTGAGAATGAACAATTGAGAGATACTAAAAGAGTTAAACTGGTAAAATAATAAAGTGCCCCTTCAAGTGTTCTTGCAACTGTTGCACATTTAAGAGGGTCCTTCAAGTGTTCCTAGTAACACTGCATGCATGCAGCTTAATGTGGCTTCTTAAATGGAGCTGAAACTTTTGTTGTGGATTCAAGGTCCTACAAAATTCACAAGATTTTTTAAATCCATAATGATCAACCATACTAAGAGAATATTCATGTAGACTAATCATTATAGCACGATCCCTTCTCCCAGCATCTTGAACAAATTACCAAATTTCTATTATTTTTTCGGCATTCACTGTAGTTTTGTTTGTAGCCAAAATATATTGCTTAATATTATTGTACTTAAGCGTAGGACATATCTTAATATGATCATGCAAATGAGTAGTTTCAGCCTTGGCACCACCAGCAAGACATTTATGACAATGATTACACTCTGACTTATCTTTTCCACCAATCTTTTTTCTAGTGAAATGTTTTCATACAACTGATTTATGCCTACTTGTATGTTTAAGTGTCAATGTACCTCAATTAGTTGATTGATCTTGATTATCTTTTATTGAAACATGATTGTTATCAACTGGTGTTATCGGAGCTTGAGGCATACTATATGAACTTCAAGGTTGAGAAATTAAATTATTGGTTATTGGTTCTTCCTCTTCCATATCAAATTACTGCCCATCAACTTATAGATCTATAAAACATTCACAAAAAATTGACATACATATAACTATTTTACTAAAATATGCTTCAAAATAAAAATAATAAAAGTATGGTAATGAGACAAAATAAAATTTTAGACAACCAGAATGATGCAATAAGAGATGAAAATTTGAACGTTAGCAACAGGAGAAAATGAAACACATCAACCATGTGGATGTGTTCAGCAAAAAGAAACATGACATGCATTTCCAATTCTTCAACCATGAAGATGTGTTCTTTTCCTTTGAAGTAACTTAGTTTACACGAGTGGATCACTATCAAGATCTGTTGAAATCTCTACTATGTTTAATCTAATAATCTATTGGAGGTCCATTTAATCACTGAAAGTCACCATAACAATGAACCTTTGATAAAAGACCAACACCATAACCTAAACTAGCAAAAAGTGACCACTGAAAATAAATTTATTATCTCTTACCATGAGATTTTGCAACACCTCCAAAATTTCGTTATCATTCCACAACCTAGTACAATTTGTCTACCCATGTCTCAAATCTGATCATGCATTTCAAACTAATCCTCATTGTCAACAATTCTAGTAAGAGATTTGTGCAATAAGACTTTAATTCTGATACTCAAAAAGAAATTACAATCCTTACACATGAAGATTGCATTTTCCTTGCCATTTCTAATAAAAAACATGCAATGTCCAAAAATATTTGTTTCTTTATTTGATCAAGTCCATCATAACTTATTAGACTCTGATGAATATATTTATGTTGATTCTTTAAGGTATTCAAGATGTTTTTCCATTCCTCTATATTGTTTTTATCAAAAAACAGTGAGCCTAATACTTCAAGTGTTAATGGTAGCCCACCGATACTCTGCACAACTTTCTCAGATAATTTTTTCAAAAAAATTGAGTTTATTTTTAATCAAACGCTATAATATTTGCTAATTGAGAGTAGAAAATAAATTTTAAATAATGTGATCATGATTGTATGAAAGCTTTTTAAGATTTTCAATGAAAAACTGCCTACAAAATAGCATAATTTCATTACTTGAAAAATTGTATATTTATGTCAAGAAAAAGATGATCTAATAAACTATACAGACCTGCTTGAAGTAGTTAACGGGAAAAGCAAAACAGTAGTAGTTCCACCATAATCTGAACCTAGAACATATAAAAATCAGATCCAAGAGAAAAGATTTTTTATGTGCAACCTCACCTGAAAGATGGTGAATGGTTAATGAATAATCATTGTCACGCTCGGTAACAAAATTCGATGTCATCATTGATTACACCAACATAAAATTCAGACAAGAAAACTTTAGGTTGTAGTTGGTTGCACACATTTATCGTACCAACAAATAGAAATATCGATCCAATGCAATTTTAAAGAAAATGGGCGCACCCAGATAGACCCTTCAAAATCCCATAGAAGCAACAAAAACAAATTAACGCAAAGAGAGAGATCAGATGGTAGTGCATGTTATAGATTCATCACTCTGTTACAGATTTGATTGGGTTTAACCATCATCACGTCTTCCCAATTCAGTACCCCAAATTGAAAAAAGATTTAACGTACGAAATGAAGAAACTCACACAAAGAAACAGAAAAGGGCGAAACAAAAATAGAGTGAGATACGCTAATCCTTTCAAATGTACAAAACTCAGGGCTAGATTTTCTACTTCTACAAAACAAAAAGGGCTTTTGGTTGCAACTTTTCAAAGATGGTATAAAAGAAGAAAATAAAAATTTACCTTCTCTCTCCTCTGGGCAGCGACGGTGAGTAGGGATGATACAATATTTTGTCTAATAAGATTTAGGGTTAGGTTTAGTAAGTTAGTAGTATATATAAACGTGGTTGTTTTGTAATTTTATTACTTAACTTAAGGTATTTTAGTAATATTATTAATAGGGGTAGGGCAAGGCGGGGTGGGGAAAAGTGTAAGTCCATCCCGGCCTCTGTCCATGCACGAGGATGAATTTTAACCTTCATCCCCATTTCATGCCTTTCATCCCCGGTCCAAACGGGAAGAGGCAGGGTGGGGACCCATTTTCCCCCGGTCCACTGCCCTCCCTAGTTGGGAGCTCGTAGCTGGGATGGGAGTTTTGTGTTGACTTGGGTTAAACTATTATGGTGGCAGTTTTTTTAGGAGAATGACGTTGAGAAGGTGGTTTAAGAGAAAGGAGGTGAGACAGTCTCTCCTTTGTATTTGCACTCCAAACAGGATTTGATAAAACCACCACTTTCTAGAGGTAGTAGCTGCCAATTCCAGAAATTGATAGCTTTCAATTTACCAAATACATAAACTCTCTCCAACTCCCAACTCCCAACTCCCAAACAGAGCGTTAGGCGAAATGCAATTGGTAAAGCAATAGATGAGCGATCCATGTTGCATAAGTTGCTTTGCATTTGGAACTGAATCTGTCTCAACACTATCTTGGTAGATTGGCAAACAGTGCAAGTGGAAGACGCCTCAAATTTCTTTTTGGCAACCACATGTACAGAGAACCGAGATTTTTCTCTTTTCTGATCTTCTAACGTCCGTGGAAACTGTTCTCTTTTGTTGGAAGAGAAAGATGCAATACTAATGCAGCTACAAAGAAGATGGTACCTGTTTGCTGGTACATCAGTCATTTTTCTTGCAACACAAGTTTCACTTTCTCTATGACAGTACTCTGCATCAGTTTAGTCGACTGGAGAAGAACCTCAGCTGACTAAGGAATAATGTTGTATGTTCTAGGGTCTATTCAATCCGGATAGGCTTACTTGAGTCAATTTTGACAACACTGCAATAGGTATGCAAATGGGTCTTACACTACAACAAAGCAGTAGATTAGCGACGACCACATTCCGTCGCTAATCCGTCGCTACACATGTTAGCGACGGATTAGCGACAATAAGGCGACGGTATGCTTACGGCGCGAATATTTCGATGCTAACTGGCGACAGAATTATTCCGTCGCCAGGTCCGTCGCTAATTGCGACGGACTAACGAGCGCTATATTCCGTCGCCAATCCGCCGGTACTAAACGGCGACCACGGCTTGGCGACAGATTTACTTCCGTCGCTATGCCGTCGCTAGATTTATATGAATAGCGACGGATGGTTCCGTCGCTAATCCGTCGCAAACACGAAAAAAATTAAAAAAAAAAATATTTGAAAATTAAATACCGAGAACTGTACAATTTATATTTCCTGTATAATTTATATTTCCTGTAAATAAAAAACAAACCACACAAAAAATTTCATATAACAAGAATCTACAACAATTAATCGTTCCACCTTAAAATTAACAAGTTTAATTATTTACAATTCAACAATTACAATTAGGAAACATAAAAAAATAGAACTTCTTCAACACAGTTCTCTAATCATCGCCAAGATTTTGTGCGTCTTCTTGTTCATTGTCTTTATCTGTCCCTTCAGCTCCACTACGCTGATTATCTCTAGCAGCCTACACAAGAAAAGAACAATCAGTATTCATAAACAAAATATAATGAAATAAATTACACACTATATGTGATTCTATCATGTGCTCATGTGTGATCTAAGGCAATAAAAAAACTCTATATGAGATTCTATCATGCTCATATGTGCTCTAAGGCAGACAAAAAGTTATATATATATATATATATATATATATATATATATATATATATATATATGTGATTCTATCATGCTCATATATGTGCTAAGGCAGTCAAAAAATTGAATATGTGATTATAGCATGTTCATATGTGTTCTAAGGCATCTAGAAAAACTCTATATGTGATTCTACCATTCTCAGATGTGCTTTAAGGCAGACAAAAAACTATATATGTGATTCTACCATTCTCAGATGTGCTTTAAGGCAGACAAAAAACTATATATGTGATTCAATCATGCTCGTATGTGTGCTAAGGCAGTCAAAAAATTGAATATGTGATTATAGCATGCTCATATGTGCTCTAAGGCAGGCAAAGCAAAAAAATTTATATGTGATTCTATCATAAATGATATATAGCATGTTCATATGTGTTCTAAGGCAGTAAAAAAACTCTATATGTGATTTGTGCATGCTCATATGTGTGCTAAGGCAGTCAAAAAACTGAATATGTATTCTTAGGCAGTCAAAAAATGGAATATGTGATTATAGCATGCTCATATGTGTTCTAATGCAGTCAAAAAAACTTTATATGTGATTCTATCATGCTCATATGTGTTCTTAGGCAGTCAAAAAACTGAATATGTGATTATAACATGCTCTTATGTGCTCTAAGGCAGGCAAAAAAATTTATATGTGATTATAGCATGCTCATATGTGGTCTAAGGCAATAAAAAAACTCTATATGTTATTATAGCATGCTCATATGTGTTCTAAGGCAGGCAAAAAACTCTATATGTGATTCTATCATGCTCATATGTGCTCTAAGGCAGACAAAAAGTTATATATGTGATTCGATTATGCTCATATGTGTTCTAAGGCAAGCAAAAAAATTTATATGTGATTCTATCATAAATGATATATGTTCTAAGACAGTAAAAACTCTATATGTGATTTGTGCATGCTCATATGTGTTTTAAGGTAGTCAAAAAACTAAATATGTGATTAGAACATGCTCATATGTGTTCTTAGGCAGTCAAAAAACTGAATATGTGATTATGGCATGCTCATATGTGCTCTAAGGCAGGCAAAAAACTTTATATGTGATTATAGCGTGCTCATATGTGCTATAAGGCAATAAAAAAACTTTATATGTGATTATAGCATGCTCATATGTGCTATAAGGCAATAAAAAACTCTATATGTTATTATAGCATGCTCATATGTGTGCTAAGGCAGTCAAAAAACTGAATATGTGATTATAATATGCTCATATGTGTTCTTAGGCAGTCAAAAAAATGAATATGTGATTATAGCATGCTCATATGTGTTCTAATGCAGTCAAAAAAACTTTATATGTGATTCTATCATGCTCATATGTGTTCTTAGGCAGCCAAAAAAATTTTATATGTGATTATAGCATGCTCATATGTGCTCTAAGGCAATAAAAAAACTCTATATGTGATTATAGCATGCTCATATGTGCTCTAAGGCAGGCAAAGCAAAAAAATTTATATGTGATTCTATCATAAAAGATATATAGCATGTTCATATGTGTTCTAAGGCAGTAAAAAAACTCTATATGTGATTTGTGCATGCTCATATGTGTGCTAAGGCAATCAAAAAACTGAATATGTGATTATAACATGCTCATATGTGTTCTTAGGCAGTCAAAAAACTGAATATGTGATTATAGCATGCTCATATGTGTTCTAATGCAGTCAAAAAAACTTTATATGTGATTCTATCATGCTCATATGTGTTCTTAGGCAGTCAAAAAACTGAATATGTGATTATAACATGCTCATATGTGCTCTAAGGCAGGCAAAAAAATTTATATGTGATTATAGCATGCTCATATGTGGTCTAAGGCAATAAAAAAACTCTATATGTTATTATAGCATGCTCATATGTGCTCTAAGGCAGGCAAAAAACTCTATATGTGATTCTATCATGCTCATATGTGCTCTAAGGCAGGCAAAAAGTTATATATGTGATTCTAGCATGCTCATATGTGCTCTAAGGCAGGCAAAAAAACTTTATATGTGATTATAGCATGCTCATATGTGCTCTAAGGCAATAAAAAAACTCTATATGTTATTATAGCATGCTCATATGTGCTCTAAGGCAGTCAAAAAACTGAATATGTGATTATAATATGCTCATATGTGTTCTTAGGCAGGCAAAAAGTTATATATGTGATTCGATTATGCTCATATGTGTTCTAAGGCAGACAAAAAACTGAATATGTGATTATACCTGAGAGGGACCTGGAATCGAAGATCCCCTATCCAGAACAGCGGCCTTGATCTCATTTCGGAAAAAGGGGGCGACAGTGTATTGAAAGTAGTTATTCAGTGATTCATTAATGATCTGGCGTACATCATCACCGGAAAGAATAATCGGCTGCTTGGAGCTTATGTCGGCGCAAGAAGTCGGTGAGCCGTAACTGGAAGAACCAATAACTGGTGAAGTGTTCATATTACTCCCAAACCCGAACACGCGACCTTTTTTGGGTTCACATGCTGCAGTCACCCATGCTGTAGGATCAAATGATGGATGCTGAGTAGCGTCATCGCCATATCGCTCTACCATATGTTGCTCATATGCCTCCTACAAAATAATGTTTAAAGTATTCATTAATAATTAATGATAACATTATGATAACTTACATATATATTGCAATGATTATTAATAGAATTAATACATACCATTGTCGTTCTCGCCTTCTCTGATACAAAGAATTCCGTGGTCTTCCGTTTATGTGTTTCTACAAACACATCCTTATATGGTACACTGCCTCCTTTTTCTGCTTCTTGCGAAGTTAAATAACAAAAGATTTAGTAGACAAGTTTGCAACAATACTTATAAAATTAATATTATATATTAATGAGTTACCATTTTCTTCAAGTGGCTCCCAAATGTCCTAGATCCACCTGTGTGTAGATGGGTTTCGGGCATCTTTGATCGATTTTGTGCAGCCTTCGCAGAGCGATTTCTAAATGCATCTCCCGCCCACTTATCGCACATTTCATCCCAATAATCTCTCCTGATAGTAATAGGACCATGGCCCTTCCACAGTAATGGATCATCTACTACGCCAGATGCTTTTTTTGCTGCAGTCTTCATAGTGTGCAGCATGTCTGCAAATCGATTGGCAGCCACCTTCTGCCACACCTTCCTTGCATCATTTTCTTCCACCGTAGTTGCGAAGCGATTCGAAGCCTATAAATATTTTCAGAAAGTTAGTAGACATTGCTTAAATAAATTAAATATGAAACACATTAACTATGAGGAACAACTGTATACCATGAATGAGGACCACAATCTGTCTAACACCTCCTTTGGGTACTCTTTCCATTGAGCAACTGGTCCTTGTAGATGTTGAAGAAGTGAATTCCTAATCTCCCGTACTACTTCTTGTGGCTCAAACCTCGTGCTGCACATGAATTGTTACACAGTAAATATCAATATAAAATATTTAAAAGATATGCAATAATTGAAAACAAAATACTTACGGTCGATTATCGATATACACTATTCGAATGAGTCTTCTTGTGCCAGCCTGAGAAGACCCTGTTTCCTGTGTTGGCTGTTGACTTGTGTGATCAACTGGTGTTGGTGGGTCGTGTACAGGCGCAACATCATCTGTAAAAAAATAAATTAGAAATTCTCAGAATGCGCATTTGAACTAATCAAGCATCCAATTAGTTATATGATATACCTATCACAGGAGCCCGTGAAGATGAAGGCTGAGCCTGGCTACTACTGGATGAGCGACCACTATAACCTCCACGAACCATATTCTAACAAATAACATATGCCATACAATACATTCAAATAATTCACATCAAGTATTACAATGCATTCAAGTCATTCACATCAAGCATTGCAATGCATTCAAATAATTCAAATCATTCACATCAAGTATTGCACTAATTCAAATCATTCGTTGCATAAATTATAATACATTCAAATAATTGAAATCATTCACATCAAGTATTACAATGCATTTGAATCATTCGTATCAAGTATTACAATACATTCAAATAAAATTTTTAATCATTTACACCAAGTATTGCAATACAACTCACATCAAGTACTGCAATGCATTTAAATAGAGGTTTGTAGTATAAGATTTTGCTCACTAGCTTGAGAATTCTTCCTCTTCACTAGTTTGAATTTCTTCTTCTTCTTCTTCATTGTTTGCCCATCCACTTGGTACATCATTTGGATCACATTCTTCTATGAATGTTTCATCGGCCAATGGAGATATGACATGCATATCATGCGCAACATCGTGACCATACGCGAAGTCATAGACATCATCTGATTGATAGTAATCGCTGTCTTCAGCTAACTCATCTTCCTGTAACTGATCATACTCTGGGTATAGTTTGGATTTCACCTTGCAAACTGCCCACCATTCATTTCTATCTGACTTTTTTATACTCGGATATGAAGTATAATAAACTTGTTGAGCTTGCGAGGCTAATATGAATGGTTCATATGTTCCAAACCTGGATTTATGATTCACCTCCACAATGTCTGAAGCTTTGTCGAGTCTTGTTGCAGTTGGATCAAACCAATGACACTTGAATATCGTAACCCTGTTATTCATGCCTAAGTAAGTCAACTCCATTATTTTCTCTATAACACCGTAGTAATCATGTTCATTTTCACCGTAGCTACTACCCTTGACACGCACGCCACTATTTATCGTTGATTTATTTATACCGTAGTCTTTTGTATGGAATCGATAACCATTTACGATATACCCGTTGTAGCATTGCACAACTTTGGTCGGACCATTTTCTAAATCACATATTCCTTGATCTTTAACATCACCATGGCGAACCTACGCACAGACATAAACAATGATTGTGATCACGATCAATTAAGTAACTTAGTGTTGTTTATAAGTACAAAATTTATGTTAGCTTCTTTACCAACTGTTTCAACCACTCCACAAACTTAGTTTCACGTTCTTTTTGAACTTCTGCATCAGTGAGATGTGAAACTTTACTTTGCAACTCCAGATCAAATCGTCTGCAAACCACAAATACTTATATTACCGAGTCATGTATCCACATATAGAACATAAAAGGATTTATAATTGAGTTGCATATACATATACTTACTCGATGTATGGGTCGATCGCTGAGCAATTAAAAAGAATATAGATGTGTGTTGCATCTTGCTCTCGATCTGTCAATAGCCTTGATCGGCAACTACCAAATGCATGCCCAAGTGGTTGAAATATCGCCAGCTTGTCAGCTACAGTTACTTGTTCTCCATCATCGTTACGGGGCGGGCATGTGTAACGTGTTGGAATATGAGGTTCGAAGTACATAGATTAGAAATTTGAAATCTCTTCTAAAGTGTACGCCTCACAAATAGAGCCTTCTACTCTGGCTTTATTAAGAACCTTTTTTTTTAGGTCGAACATGCATCTGACAATAATATATATTTCAAATTTTAAATATCTGTCATTAAAAAGACAAATATAAAAAAACATATACCTTTCAAATGGGTACATCCATCGATATTGCACAGGGCCACCAACCCTTAGTTCATATGGCAGATGTATGATCAAATGTTTCATAACATCGAAAAATGTTGGCGGAAATATCTTTTCTAGCAGACAAACAGTGGTGATGACAAAGTCCTTGAGATTCTTTACATCTGATACAACGACCTCCGATGCGCACAATGTTCTGAAAAATTCGCTCAACTCAGACAATACCCCCCATATAGGTTTGTCTAACATATCATGGAATGCTAGGGGTTTCAATCGTTGCATAAAGATATGACAATCATGGCTCTTCAACCCATATAACTATCCATCGTCAATCTTCAAAGTCCGAGCAATGTTAGAGACATATCCATCAGGAAATCTCAGTTGTCTCAACCATTGACATACATGTTTTATTTGATCAGGTCCGAGCACGTACTTCGCCTTTGGTTTCAGTACTTTGCCATTATACTCTTTGAGTTCCAAATCTGGTCTTTTACATATTAATTTTAAATCCATACGGGCCTTCGGATTATCATTCATTTTTCCTTTAATATTCATTACTGTATTGAACACATTATCAAACACATTTTTCTCTACATGCATCACATCAAAATTATGTCGTATCAATAGGGTCGGCCAATACGGTAGTTCCCAAAAAATAGATTTTTTTGTACAATTGTGATCCTTCCCAAATCCACGGAAGGGTGTAGGACTGCGGGCATCTGTTAATACATCTGGAAAGTATCGCAATCTTCTTAGAATCTCTATGCTGGACAATCTTGAGGATGGACCTTCCGTTTCAGTTGTGCCTGCTTTAAATGCATTCTTTTGACGTCGGAACGGATGATCATTGGGTAGAAATCGACGATGGCACTCAAACCAGCAAGACTTCCTTCCATGCCTCAATCTAAAAGCTTTGGAATCCTCCATGCAGTACGGACAAGCCAACCTCCCATGTGTGCTCCAACCAGATAACATACCATATGCAGGGAAATCACTGATTGTCCATAGAACAACGACCTTCATGTTGAAATTTTGTTTTTTGTGGGCATCATACGTGGTAACACCGTCATCCCACAGTACTTTTAATTCATCAATTAATGGCCTTAGATATACATCAAGATTTTGGCCAGGTGAGGTCGGACCAGGGATCAACAAAGACAAGAAAAGATTTGGACGTTTCATACACAAGCTTGGTGGAAGGTTGTATGGAGTTACAAATACTAGCCAGCATGAGTATGGAGTTGATCTACCCCCAAATGGATTAAATACATTTGTACATAGACCGAGTCTAACATTTCACACTTCCATTGTGAAGTTCTGATGAGTACGATCAAAGTGCTTCCAAGCTTCAGCGTCAACAGGATGCGTGATCTTATTTTCATCGTGTCGAACTTTATTTGCATGCCATCTCATGTGTTTAGCTGTCCTTGAAGACATATACAATCGCTGCAATCTAGGAGTGATAGGAAAGTAGCGGAGCGACTTGTATGAAACTTCCTTTGATCTCGTGCTACCATTGCCTCTTGTCTTTGGCTTGAACCGAGGATGCCCACATGACGGGCATGATATGTTGTTTTCCTGATCCTTGAAATACAACATGCAGTGATTTGGACAAGCATCAATCTTTTTGTAACCCATACCTAGAGCGTTGACCATAACTTTCGCACGATAGAAATTTTGTGGCAATTTCTCATCTTTGGGCAACATACTCTTCACAATCATACACAAACGGTCAAAACATGATTGACTCAAATTATACTCGGACTTCAAATTCATTAGTTGAAGAACTGCATACAAGATAGTGTGACTCTCACAACCGTTCCAAAGTGGCTCATCAGCATCTTTAAGTAAATCATAAAATCTACTAGCTGCATCGTTTGGTGATTTTTCATCTACGGCAGTTCTTACATCACTAGAACTCATAGCAGAACCCAGTTCTGTTCCTGCGGCATCAAATATCAAATCCGTATATGGATTATCGTGCACCACATTCACCCATGCATCAAAATCATTTCTAAATTCTTCTCCATGAAACATCCAGTTCTGATAATCACTCACAAAACCCTTCCTGTATAGGTGATGTCTAACGCTATAAGGTTCTACAAATCGATTATTCTTACAAATCTTGCAGGGACACCTAATCTGACCTGTAGGATCCACTGTACTGACACTTGCCGTTGCAAATTCAATAAAACTATCAACACCATCCATATATTCATGCGATAACTCATTGTCCACTATCCTACGGTACATCCATTCACGGTTTGCAGTCATTCTGTCGTATGATGTTACGAATAGTATCCTAACGAATTAAAAGAGAACAATCAGAATGCTACGATGAAGAAAATATCAAATTTATCATGCAATATACTATGTCAAACAATAACAAGAATTTTGATCCATGCATTGATAACTTAATATTTTTATGTGCAAACTATTAATGACACGATACAATCATTTGAAGCATGCTTTTATTATAAAATTTCACATGGAAGTCAAAATCAAATTGAAAGTAACTACATGCAAGCATGAATACAATTACATCAAACATTGTAATACATCGTAATCATTCATATCAAACAAATGGCAAACATGTACCTGCAGCAAACACACTTCAATATCTCACTAACTACTACCATGCTTAGCATGGACTCCGTACTCCAAAAATAAGAACACTTCCATATTCATACATTAAAATCATGCTCAGCATGATCTCCAAACTCCAACAAAGCAACCCTAAATATCAACAACTAAGTGAGTGTGTGAACAATAAAGTGTTACATCTAATAAATTAAATAACATGTGATACGCTTGCATCACTTACTCACCACGGGTATTTACCCGATTTGCATTGTTTTTGTCACTTACTTACTACGGGTGGCGGGGCACAAGCGAGTTTCGTTGAAAAATCTGCACAAAAAAACACTGTTTTAAAATGAAGTCACCACGGAAAAAAAAACTGTTCTGGCAAGGGGTCGACTCCCTTACGGAACATAGGGGGTTAACCCCCTTACGGAACGTAGGGAGTTAATTGACCCCCTGTTCGGGCAGCGGGTCGACCCCTAGCCTGTTACGGCAGGTGGTTAACCCCTTGCCGGAAAGGCTGCCGAAAAACGCAGGGGGTTAGCTCTCTGCAAGAAACGCAGGGGGTTAACTCCCTGCCGGAAAACGCGACGGTTAACCCCCCGTCGGAAAACGCGGGGGTTAACCCCCTCCGTTTTCCGGAAGGGGGTTAACCCCCTGCCGGAAACGGCAGGGGACGCAGGGGGTTAATCCCTTGCATTTTTTGGCAGGGGGTTAACCCCCTGCGTGAAAATGGGGGTTAACCCCCTGCCAGAAACGGCAGGGGACGTAGGGGGTTAATCCCTTGCGTTTTCCGGCAGGGGGTTAACCCCCTGCGTGAACCGGGAGGGGGTTAACCCCCCTGCCGGAAACGGTAGGGGGTTAACCCCCTACGTGAAAACGGGGGTTAACCCCCTGCTGGAAACGGCAGGGGGTTAACCCCCTGCGTGAACCGGGAGGGGGTTAACCCCCTACCGGAAACGGCAGGGGGTTAACCCTATGCGTGAAAATGGGGGTTAACCCCCTGCGTGAACCGGGAGGAGGTTAACCCTCTGCCGGAACCGGGAGGGCGTTAACCCCCTGCCGGAAACGGCATGGGGGCGTCGGGCGTCCTTTACCTTTCTCCGGGCGGCGAACGTTGGGACCGGCGGACGACGGGAGCGGGACCGGCGAACGACAAACGGCGAACGGCGGGAGCGGCGAACGACAGGAGCAGCGAAAGAAGAAAAGGAAAAGCTGCCTGGGATTAGGGTTATTCGAAAGTTAGCGACGGCTTAGCGACAGATTATTTCCGTCGCTAAGCCAACGTAAAATCAAATTTACAAAAATAGCGGCGGATTATATTTTTTCGCCACATCCGTCGCTAAATAGCGACGGACTAGATTCTGTCGCTAACGTCGTCGGTAAATGGTGCGATCGTAACGACAAAACAATCTGTCGCCTAGTCCGTCGCTAATTAGCGACGGACTGGGCGACGGACTATCTTCCGTCGCTATTTTCATAAGATTCATTAATTATAGCGACGAATATTTGTCGCTCGCTAATCCATCGCTAACTAGCGACGAAATCTTTCTGTCGCTAACAATGTATTTTCTTGTAGTGTTAGGCGAAACATCTAAACGGGGATTTGAATCCAAATCGGATCCGGAATAGCAAAACTTGCATCCTGAATCGGACCCATTTGCATCCCTACATTGCAATTCTTATAAATGCATGTCTTCGACTACATTTTTTTAACCAAACTGGGTGATAACCCCAGTCGGATTTCAAACTTAATTATGATAGTGCAACCTAGCCATCAAGCATTCTCATCGGGGCCTCACCTTGATGACTATATTTGGATTGAACTACCAAAAAAAACATTCATGTTATGTTCCATAGTGCCTAATAAAGCACTTTGGCAGGCCCATGCAAAAAAGCCTGCGAGTTAGACATTAGGGTCACAAGTTCTTTTATTGAAATATTGACAGTGACCGTCAATGGATCGGATATGGCTGTGGCCGGCCAGGATATCTTTTCTTGCTATTTTAATCCAATATCCAAAAAAAATCAGTGTGGTCTAGATCCTGAAACAAACACAAATTGGGTCCGGAACCTGTTCATCTCTACAACTTAATGACGGGATCCAAGATCTTGATTTCTTCTATCTAATCTGCCCAGTGACATGATACAGAGAAAGATGTATGTTCTCAGAACTCCCGTACCTATCACTGAACATGCCATCTTAGTGCATGGTCAAATTAAGGGCCCATTTGTTTCATTCGGATGGAAATTAAGGGTCTTTAATGATAAAAAGGGCACGGATTTTTCTAAAAAAATGTTATTTGGCTAAACCTTCTCACGGAAGTTCATATGTAAAGGGAGGTAAAGGATTTAGGTTAGGTGCTGGAATAAACTAAGGCCTCATTTGTTTTATGCAACTTAGATAGAAAGTGCTACCCTGTCAGCCATGATGTAAATCCTTTTTCACCATAAATAAAACAAACCTCAAATTAATATGGTGACCACCTACCACTTTAAATTCATTCTTACCTCCCATATCAAAGCTTTTACATGGGCTAAGCTAGCAGGATTTTTTAAAAAAACCGTGCTCGTTCCCATGTAAAGCCTTTCCTTTACCTGAAAATGAAACAAACAATATAGCACTTTTTCATCATGATGCTTGTTCCCCATATGGTGGTAGGAAGAGAAATGTGTGAAGTCTCCAGGGTCCCTGGCCCTCCCCCAAGAATTTCTTAAAAATTCCATGCATGATACTTGGACTTACGTGCCCAACCCTTAAAGCGAGAGATTTTGCACCTGCAGCAAACAATTGCCAACACAGAAACCCAACTTGTGAAAGTCTGCATGAGAAGGTAGCTTTTGGGTCGAGATTGTATTAGTAGATCCCATTGGGCCTTCGTTAGACCCAATAACTATCCTGAATCATGCATGCATATGTATAGAAAGCAGCTGAGGCTATGGAAACGTCTTTAAACCCTTCTGCAGATTTACCTTCTATTGTTCTCCCCAGTGGAAGGTCTCAGCATGCAGGAAGCCCTTGCTGAGTTGCGACCAACGCTTAGATAATCTGTCTGTTAATTCCAACATATCTAAATGTGATCACAATGTTGTGATTCAATATTCTTCTGGTTGTTAACACGAATCTGCTCAAGAAATTCACAAAACTCATTGAGTGGTCAAGGTCCAGCAATTCACGGGTGATAGACTTAATTAGGGAATGGACTTTGCAGCTGCAACAAATTAGGCCTCTACAAGCTATATTAGTTCTATTTCAGATGATCCGCATTCAAATGCGTCAGTAAAAGAAGTGAATATTTTATCCCCTCGGTTTCTGAATACACAAGCTGCTGCCTTACTAATGCCCTCGATTGGAATCAGATGCAGGTGTTGCACCAAAGTGGCGTGAAAAAAAGACAAAGATAGCCCCTATGAGAAAATATTTAGACGTGAATTTTTACTTCTTTCCAATTTTTGTTTTCAATTATTATGAAATTCATGAAAATTCTGTTATAGAGTTAAGGAGTGAGAAAGAGGATGATGAAGGAAGACATCTTCATGGTTTTTGGTGTCCTAATAGTTGTGCCGCTTTTCTTCATTTTTTTCAAAAATAATACTTCTTTCAATTTTTTATTGTTATAAGTTTTTCTTTTTGAGATTAACTAAAAATAATATAATTGACTTCTCTCTCGTTGCATAGTAGCCGTGGCATCACGCATTCTTCTCGGTTGTATTTTTCTCTTTTTTTACACATTTTCAAATTTTTATAGTTAATCTTATATATATATAGAAGGTCCCCTCCTAATAATTTTTCTGGTTCCGCCCCTGGCCTTCTAGATAAGTTGTTATGAAACCTGCATGAAACCATAGTGACAAATATAGTGAGATTTATGAAAAAAATCTTGAGAAAATATCATGAGAAATTAAATAAAAGTTAAAACGGCTATTTCTCCATGATATTTTTGTCAAAAACATAGATATCATGTTTTAAACATGATATTTATATTTTTATTAGTTATTTATCATAAAAACATGTTTTTTTTTAATTTTTTAGTATTTTTTATTTTTATTTTTTAATAAAAATTATTTTTTATATTTTTAATTGATTTTTTGTGCCAAAAATGCAAGATTTACAAAATCAAATTATTTATAACTGAATTTTTGGCTGCCGAGATTTTTACAGTTTTTTTACTTTTGTCACTATGCATGAAACTGGTTCTTATGCTTACAGATTCAGTTTTTTTTTTCGAAATAAGATAATATTAGTCAGCAAATTGAGTCACAATAGGTGCGGTGCATAGTCGGGTGCGATGAGGTGTCGCGCCCACTATGGCATGAATACAGAGAAAGGTCCAGAACCACACTTCAAAGCAAGATCACTCGATTACCCGCAATCCATGTGATCGAGGGTGCCCAGGATATTTAGAACAGGCCCTTTCTGAAACTTCTCACCTCAAGTGGTTTTGCAGTCTCCTTGTATTCCCCTAAAGATGTGTTGTTTGTGCTTGGTCCATACAAGCTCCCACGCGGTGAGCAACCAGACACACGTCAGTCAAATGAATTTCTAGTGCTTTCCTTGTTAGGAAAGTTTTAAAATATTAATGATTACTACCAAAAGAGTTTTGAAAAAGTTTAGTCCCATATCTAAGAAAGAAAAAGTTTTTCAAGAGGTTTAAATAGAGAGTTTGTTATCTATTCTTTACTTTGGTAAGCCTTGATTCTTTAGGTGGATTGCGGATGTTGCTGCACATCGTGCAGCAACAGACGCGCCGTTTGCGCACACGTGCGCGCGCGCGCGTGCGCAAGGGCGCTTGAGGCGCAATGTGGTGTTTTGATGGCGCACTTTGCACGCTCGCAGCGGTGCGAGGTGCTTATGAGGTGAAAATATCCATTTTGCTTTTCGATTTGAGCCGACTCTCCAAAATCTTCTTCTTCCTTCTTCTCGATTTGGCTTGTAAAGTACAAGTGTGGTAGAGATCATATGTCCTTGCAAAGCAGTGACTCTCTAGAGGTTCAAGCCTAGTTGTATCCTGGGAACTCAGTCGCATCAAACCCCTTTTCGCATCTTCGGACTTCCCGGAGTGGGGCGATTGAAGTTCTAAAGATAGCGATCTTAAGAACGTGCCTCTAGGCTTGACATTTCTTTTCTGAAATACATTTTCAAAATGTTGGAATAACAATTTTAGAACTTCAATATGGCCTCTGGTTCGACATCCAACTCCATCAATCTGCTTAGCCGTGACCTTGAAAAACTCGATCGATTTGATGGGTCAAACTTCAAGCGGTGGCAATCAAAGGTCTCTTTCTTGCTATCCGAGCTGCATATTGACTATGTTCTCAAAAAGCCCTATCCCACTGTCCCTGCTGGAGAAGTTGAGACAGAAGAACAGAAGAAAGAGAGAGAGAAGTGGTTTACTGACAACTACCGATGCAAAGGGCATATCCTGAACACTTTAACCAATTCTCTCTTTGACTTGTATTCACCATTGGAGTCGGCTGGAGAGTTGTGGAATGCTCTCGAGATCAAGTACAATGCAGAAGATGCTGGTAACAAAAGGTTTATCGTAGATCAGTATGTTAATTTTTCTATTGTTGATGATAAGCCTATACTTGCTCAAATTCATGAGATGCAAATACTGGCCTATAAGATCAAAGGAGAAGGTATGTATCTTGATGATGACTTCCAAGTTGCTGTCATCATTGGGAAGCTGTCGGATTCCTGAAAAGAATATAGGAATCACCTAAAACATAAAAATGAGAAAATCACTTTAGATGGCCTTCTTAAGGATATCCGAATTGAGGAGAAGACTCGTCTTCGTGACAAAAAGAATTCGAGTCCTAAAGAAGGTTATCCTAAAGTGAATTTTGTTAGTAACAAGGGTGGCAAAATCATGAAAACCCAGAAAATCAAAAAGAATTTTGTGAAAGGGAAAAAGTCAACTGATAAAAAGAAAATTAGTTGCTATGTTTGTGGCAAGTTTGACCATTTTGCTAAAGAATGCAGAGAACGGAAGAGGACTGGTCCTAAGCCAAATGAGTCAGAGGAGAGGCTTGTTGTTGTAATCTCTGAAACCTTTATGGTTGCTGCAAATAAGGACTGGTACCTGGATACTGGAAGCACTGTTCATGTGGCAAACGACAGAAACCTGTTCAAGTCATATGAAGTAGTGGGGGAGGGATGCAATCTCTTTATGGAAAACTCTTCCTCAACTAAAGTGCTGGGAAAAGGGAGTGTGGAAATTAAGTTCACCTCCGGGAAAGTCCTAACACTTGAGAATGTCCACTATGCTCCAGAAGTTCGAAAAAATTTAATCTCTGCAGATCTTCTGTCACGAAATGGTTTTAAGATTGTTATTGAGTCTGGGATTGTAACTGTGACCAAAGGAAAAATCTTTGTAGGAAAAGGGTTTGCCACTGGTGGTATGTTCAAGATGAGCATAAATGAAGCTACTACTTATGTTTATATGGTTGACTCCTATTTTCTTTGGCATTCACGATTAGGACATATAAATTCTCGTTGCATTCATAATATGAATAACTTTGGTCTTCTTCCGTGTCATGTGAGAATAGAATATAAACATAAGTGTGAGACATGCATTCAAACTAAGCTAACTAGACTCTTGTTTCCTAGTGTAGAAAAGAATTATAAATTGCTTGAATTAGTGCATTCTGATGTGTGTACGATGGATAATGTTTTGAGTCGTGATGGCAATAGGTACTCTATTACCTTTATAGATGATTACTCAAAATTTTGTTATGTTTATTTGTTGAAACATAAATCTGAAGCATTTTCCAAATTTCTTCTTTATCTAGCTGAAGTACAAAATAGGTTTAAAACAAAGATTGTACATTTAAGAACAGATAGAGGAGGTGAATACTTAGGTGGAGAATTTGATAAATTCTGTGAAGATGATGGTATTATCCATCAAACGTCAACTCCTAGAACTCCTGAACAGAATGTAGTAGCATAAAGGAAAAACAGAACACTTGTAGAAATGATGAATGCTATGCTGCTTAATACGGGTTTGCATTCCAACTTATGGGGAGAGGCTATACTTTCTACTTGTTATATTCTTAATCGAGTTCCTTATTCCAAATCTGATAAATCACCTTATGAATTGTGTTTTGGTAAGAAACCTAATCTTAGTTATTTTCGTGTTTGGGGTTGTTTAGCATATGTTAAAATTCCAGAAAATAAAAGGAAACAGGTTGGACCTAAAGCATTTAAATGTGAATTTTTTGGGTATGCTGAACATAGTAAAGCATATAGATTTTTGGACATTGTTAATGATGTTATTGTAGAATCTAGAGATGCATCTTTCATAGAACATAAAAATGCATTTGATTCTCTTCTTGATGGCAGCCGGATTATAGTAGATGAACTTCCTGTCAATGACATGATTAAATATTCTAATGATTGTGTTGATGAACCAGAAACTGAAATTAGACTCAGTAAACGCATTAGAAAACCAACTAATTTTGGTTCTGACTTTTATACATTTCTAATTGAGAATGATCCTATGTCTTTTCAAGAGGCTATGTCTTCTCAAGATGCTGCCTTTTGGAGAGAAGCTATTAATGATGAAATAGAATCAATGATGTCTAATAATGTTTGGAAATTAGTGGATTTACCTGTTGGTTGCAAAACTATTGGCTGCAAATGGATTTTCAAAAAGAAATTAAAAGTTGATGGTACAATCGATAAATTTAAAGCACGTTTGGTTGCAAAAGGCTTTAAACAAAAAGACGATATTGATTATTTTGATACTTTTGCTCATGTAACAAGAATATCTACTATTAGAATTCTGATTGTCATGGCTGCCATATATAAGCTTCAAATCCATCAAATGGACGTGAAAACGGCCTTTTTGAATGGAGAATTAGATGAAGAGATATATATGGAGCAACCTGAAGGTTTTGTAGTGCTAGGGCAAGAGCGCAAAGTTTGCAAACTTGAGAAATCCTTATATGGATTAAAGCAAGCCCCTAAGCAATGGCATGAAAAATTTGATAGTTCTCTGGTGCATAATGGTTTTAAAATTCATGATGCAGACAAATGTGTCTACAGTAAAGTAGATAGTAGCTCAATTATTATTATTTGTTTATATGTTGATGATATGCTTATTTTGGGTAACAATAGTGAATGCGTAAATCAAACAAAAAGATTTTTATCTTCCTTGTTTTGTATGAAAGACTTGGGTGTTGCAGATGTTATTTTAGGAATCAAAATTATAAGAAATAAAAATGGCATTGTATTATGTCAATCACATTATATTGAGAAAATTCTTACAAAGTATGGATATCTTAATAGTTCACCAGCATGCACCCCATATGATCCAAATATGAAATTGACTCTTAATGATGGTGCTAGTGTTGAACAATTAAAATATGCCAGTGTTGTAGGTAGCCTTATGTATGCAATGAACTGCACAAGGCCTGACATTGCCTATGCAATGAGTAAAGTGTGTAGATACACTAATAATCCTGGTCATCAACACTGGAATGCAGTGAACAAGATTCTTAGATATCTAAAGCATACTTTAGACTATGGAATTCACTATACCGAGTTTCCTGCTGTTATTGAAGGGTATAGTGATGCAAGTTGGAATACTGACTTTGAAGATTCCAAGTCTACGAGTGGTTGGGTTTTTACCCTTGGAGGAGGAGCAGTTGCATGGGGGTCTAAGAAACAGACCTGTATAACTCATTCTACAATGGAATCTGAGTTTATTGCTTTGGCATCTGCTTCTAGAGAAGCTGAATGGCTTAAGAATATGCTAGTGGATATTCCACTAGGTGAGAAGCCTATACCTGCTATTTCAATGTTTTGTGATAGCCAATCAGCTATATGTAAAGCAGGTAATATGAAATACAATGGGAAGTCTAGACATATTAGTCTAAGACATAGTTTTATAAGACAAATGATTGATGACAATATTATTTCATTGAAATATGTGAAGTCATGTCAAAATTTGGCAGACCTATTTACGAAAGGCCTTTCGAGAGATGTCATCAATAAAACATCGAGGGGAATGGAAATTAAGCCAATTAAGTCATCACCTAAGGATACCCAACCTAGAGTGCTGGAGATCCCACATGCATAGGTTCAATGGGAAACGAATTTGTGAATGACAGATATTGAGCATATTTATGTAAGCTCATTACTGATGTGTGCTCATGAGCTGTAACTAATATGAGAGTTAAGCTAATAGCTCTTAATGAGTTTGTAGGCCTTAAGGCTAAGGTGTGTGTTACAGTACACCTAGACAAACTCACCTATATGAGTATAGAAATATGAGCCGTTTCTTATGAGAATTGACAATTCTCTAGAGCACTCATGAATCCAGGAAAGCACAAGACTCTAAATGTGCCAACATGAAATCCACACAATCGAACTTTTGAAAGCCTATGTATGATTGAAAACTCCGTTAACAATATAAGGAGCTAAGTTCAAGGTAAGTCCACTTAGCACCTTGGTTAATTTAGGTTTTCTTTCAAATAGTGGGGGTTCAAGTCATGCAGACACTCTCACTAATGCATAAGTTTCTATGCAAGCCAAATATATTTTAAAACTAGTGGGGGATTGTTAGGAAAGTTTTAAAATATTAATGATTACTACCAAAAGAGTTTTGAAAAAATTTAGTCCCATATCTAAGAGAGAAAAGTTTTTCAAGAGGTTTAAATAGAGAGTTTGTTATCTATTCTTTACTTTGGTAAGCCTTGATTCTTTAGGTGGATTGCGGACGTTGTTGCGCATCGTGCAGCAACGGACGCGCCGTTCGCGCACACGCGCGCGCGCGTGCGTGCGCAAGGGCGCTTGAGGCGCAATGTGGCGTTTTGATGGCGCACTTTGCACTTCGCACGCTCGCAGCGGTGCGAGGTGCTTATGAGGTAAAAATATTCATTTTGCTTTTCGGTTTGAGTTATCTGGCCGTTTGAAAAGCTTTACGTTGCATGCATATCGAGTTAATGTTGCATTGTGACTGTTGGGCAGATTTGGAGGCCTTTGATTGACAGTCAAAGGTGGGTGACCGTTCAGGTACTTTTTTGTCATATTTTCAAACCGTCAGATTTATGGCCATTAATCTCATTTATCGCAAAACGTTTTGGCCTCTCTAAAAGTCTATAAATATCTTCTATTTTCGTCTTTTAAAAAACACAAGAATTTTCTGACTCTCCAAAATCTTCTTCTTCCTTCTTCTCGATTTGGCTTACAGAGTACAAGTGTGGTAGAGATCATCTGTCCTTGCGAAGCAGTGACTCTCTGGAGGTTCAAGCCTAGTTGTATCCTGGGAACTCAATCGCATCAAACCCCTTTTCGCATCTTCGGACTTCCCAGAGTGGGGCGATTGAAGTTCTAAAGATAGCGATCTTAAGAACGTGCCTCTAGGCTTGACATCTCTTTTCTGAAATACATTTTCACAAGGTTGGAATAACATTCCTCTCCCATTCATATGTGATGCAATGAGAATGATCTCAGTAAAGGAAACACCTTCCCAATCGAGATGAAGATGGGCCTCAAGCACGATCCAGCAGGTGTCTCGTGTAACCGCATTCCCAAAACAGGTGGAAAATTGACTCCTCCGCGTGATGGCATAAGTTGCAGCAACCAGCCAGCCAGAGAACCCTCGCCTCTTCAATCTGATTTTTGTATTGAGTTTTTCTATTAAGAATTTGCCAACCCATGAGGGAATCTCTAAGAGGAAGCCCCCACACCCCCAATGCTTTTTTGGGGAGACATTGTGGAAGCGGGGGTCCCAAGGCTTTATAGAAAGAGGAAACAACAAAAGAGCCATCGCTTGAAAGCATCCACTCAAGCCAATTCTTGCCTTGTGAAAGCGAGAAATGGGAGAGTTGATTAATGAGAGTCGTTAACCATTGTTAAAAAACCAAATCCGAGGAGTTTCAACATAGCACTATGTCCCAAGTGCCCATGGAAGATGACCAAACATCCTTGACCTTTGAGAATTGCCCCTAGTCATGTTGTAGAGGCAAGAAAAAGTATCTTGAAGGTCACCCTCGCCCCACCACCTATCCTGCCAAAAGAGTGTGGTGCAGCCATTCCTGACGACCACTCGAATCCCTGACAAAAGTCAGCAAGAACCGAAGCCCACCCCTTACAAATCCCAGAGCCCCTCTTCCATTTTTTGATTTTCGGACCAACTTGAAGGTCATCCATGAAGATGATACTTTTCAATGAAGATAACCACAATTTGATCCTCCTTTTTGCAGATTATCCACAACCATTTTGCAAGAAAATCCTTATTCGAGATGCACAAGTTATGGATTCCCAAGCCCCCCTAAAGTCAGTGGTTTGAAAACAGTGGACCAACCCACCAAAGAGATGCATAAGCCCTCGGATTTACTAGACCATATAAATTTTTGAAAGATAATAATGGTGTTTTTTAACCTTTTTGGCAATGTGAAAATTTGCAAGAAATGAAACACCATAAGGGTAATTTTAAACCTCACCATATTTATATGAATCGTTGTGGACCGTTGGACTTTTTGATAGATCGAATATCTAAAGCATTTCTAGGTTGTGGATTAATATCAAATAGCTTAAAGATTGGCTCCACGTCTTGCCAAAGGTGGCCTTTCAATTGCACACACTGTTGCGGATCCTGTAGCTGCGCATAACAAAATCAGAGTGGAGGGATACCTGAAGAAGCCATTGAAGAACCGGATGATGGCTGGTGGTTGGTGTTGTTGGTTGGAACGGGATTAGCTTCGTTCCTCAGCCGGATTGCAGCCCTCCAATGAGCGCAGACTCCTTTAGCAATAGGTGAGCATGATCCCTCTTTTCATCTCTTTATGAAAAATGCTTCAGAAAAAGGTAATTTCTACCTTAACCCTTTTTCTCTTGATTTCGCTTATACAGGGTCTCTCATGGATACCCTTTTATAGTGGTAGCAGGGGATCGGTTAGCGTAACCGTTCCCACCCTGTATGTTTATCGGATGAAACACCAGAAAGAAAAGTTATCAAAAAAGTGGGTAACTGCCACATATCGTGGCTTATCCTAACATTCTCCCACTTGTTCCAACGATAAACCAATAAACTTGATGGGAATTGCTTGATGAATAGATTGGCCTTTAAAAAATCTATTCTATATAACCTTAGTTAAATCTTTAATCCTTATGAGATTAACAACAACTATAATGAGAATAAATAAATTGTATGTAATCACTTTATTCATATGCATATGTCAAAATAAAGAGTTTAACAAGTTCATCCTCAATACATGTTCGAAATATAATCTCGGTGTTAGCCCTTTAGTAAGAGGATCATCAATCATCTCTTTAGTACCAATATTAATAATATGCACTAGATGATTCTTTGTCATTTCTTTAACAACAAAGTATTTTAATTTTATATGCTTACATGATATAGTACTTTTATTGTTATTCGAAAAGGACACCACAACTTCATTATCACAGTAGACCTTCAGTGGATTCTCGATAGAATCAACCACCTTTAATTGTAATATAAAGTTCTTCAATCATATGGCCTCTGAAGTAGTCTCGTACAATGCTATAAATTCTGCCTTCATGGTGTGAGCAGCAATGGTCGCTTGCTTCCCACTCCTCTAAAAGATCCCGCCCCCAACAAGTAAGAAGACATACCGAGTAGTAGACTTTCTACTATCAAGGCACCCTCCTAAGTCCGCATCTAAGTAGCCAGTGACCTAGAGGTGATCAATTTTATGATATGTCAACATATAGTCTTTTGTCTCTTACAGATACCATAAGACTTTCTTAGCAGTCTTTCAATGGGATATGCCTGGGTTAGACTGTAATCTACCAAACATCCTTACTGCGAAGAAAATATCTGGACATGAACAAGTTTATGCATATTGCAAGCTGCCAACAACTGATGCATATGAATATGCACTCATTTGTGCTTTGTCAATTTTGTTCTGTGGACAATCCTTTAGGTTCAATTTGTCACATTTTGATATGGGTGTTGTAGCAGGAGAATAATTCTCCAGCCCATATTGCTTTAATACCTTATTTATGTAGGATCTTTCGGAGAAGCCTAAAAAGCCTTTTGCTCTGTCTCGGCAGATCTCTATGCCAAGTACATAAGCAGTCTCACCCATACCTTTCATATCAAAATATGATGCAAGAAATTATTTTGTCAGTGTAAGTAACTTTATATCGTTAGTTGTCAGCAAAATGTCATCCACATACAACATCAATATAATGAACTTACTCCCACTTTCCTTAAGGTATATACATTGATCAGTAATATTTTCTGTAAACCCGAAAGTCACAATAACTTGGAAAATTTTAATATACCACTGTCGGGAGGCCTGTTTAAGTCAACATATTGATTTGTTAAGCTTGTAAACTAAACGATCATCTTCAGAGAAACCAAGAGGTTGTTTCATGTATACCTCTTCATTCAGATCTCCATTGAGAAACGTTGTTTTCACATCCATCTGATGTAGCTCTAAGTCATAATGAGCTACGAGGGCCAAAATTATCTTCATTGACTTCTTAGTTGAGACTGGAGAAAATGTTTCATTATAGTCAATGCCCTCTATCTGGGTGAACCCTTTAGCAACCAATCTTGTCTTATGTCTCTCTATGTTATCTTTGAAGTACTTTTTGGTCTTAAAGACCCATTTATACCCCACGGGTTTTACTCTATTAGGTAACTCGACAAGATTTCACACTTGATTATTAGTCATAGAGTCCAACTTTTCTTTCATGGCTTTTATCCAGTGTGAAGATGGTTTGCTTTTAACAGCTTCCAAAAAAGTCAACGGGTCATCATCTATATCTATGAAATCATCAGGCTCCTGAAGATACACCACATAATCAGAATATATGGTAGATTTTCTAACTCTTGTGGATCTCCAAACAGGTCGTTCTTCAGGCTCAGATTGAACATGTTCATCATGTTCGTGCTCTTCTACATTGTCCACAATAGGTTCACTTTTGATTTGTGTATCAACAATCGGGTGATCAACCACATCATCATTAGGGATAACAATGCGTATCTTTCGATGTTTTCCTTAACAGGTGGTGAGAGTGGATCCTGTATTTCCTCAAAACTAAGGTTTTGAAGTGCACTTAATCCTACTGAACCATCTTCAAAGAATTTAGCCTTATTCGTTTCAACAATTTGTGGTGAATGAGATGGACAATAAAACATGTATCCTTTTGATCTCTCTTGATAACCAATGAAATATCCAATGGTTGTTCTTAGATCAAAAGCTTTAATGTGGGGGTTATACAGCTTAGCCTCTGCAGGACATTCCCATATATGCATATAAGACATTGATGGTTTTCTACCTGTCCATAACTCGTAGAGAGATTTAGGCATAGATTTTATAGGAACCTAATTCAAAATATGCACAACAGTTCTTAAGGCTTTATCCTACAACTTCATGGAAAGTGTTGAATAATTCAACATGGCCCTGACCATTTTTTTAAGTATACAGTTTCTCCTTTTAGCTACACCATTCTGGTAGGCACTACCAGGCATGGTATATTGAGGCACAATGCCTTTCTCTTTGAGAAATCATGCTAATGGTCATTCTTTTTGCCCCATCTTAGTAAACCTATCATAATATTCATCACCTCTATCGGACTTTACTATTTTAATAACTTTATCGATTTGTTTCTCTACTTCTTTCTTAAATTTTTTGAATATTTGAAAAATATCAGATTTTTCAAAAATCAGGTAGAGATACATATACTGTGAATAGTCATCAATAAAAGTGACAATATTTCTCGCATATGTAACAAGAGGTAAATGATCTACATACATTTGTATGCACTATCTCTAATATCTCACTACTATGTTTGGCACCCTCTTTATATATGTTTGTATGCTTAACCTTTATGCAATCAATACACGGGTCATTGTCAGTAAAATCTAGAGATTTCAAGATCCCTTCATTTACAAGTCTCTTTATTCTCTTTTCAAAGATATGACTTAACATTTGATGCCACAACATGTAAGATTTATCATTAATCATGCTACGTTTATTCCTAACCAATGTTATTCAGAAGTCAAAGATTCCTGAGTTTGGATCTTCATGTTTAATTTGTACAAACCATCATAAACTAATGCAAAACCAATTTCAATTGAATTTCTGTATATGAATAACTTAGAGTTTTTAAATTTAAAGCAATATCCAAATTTATCCAATCTTGAAATTGAAATTAAGTTTCTACTATATGATGAAACATAAAAGACATCATGAAGATCCAAATCTATGCATGTATCTAAAGTGATTCTGCAAGTCTCAACACCCTTCACATGTGAACGCATCTTGTTCCCCAAATAGATGCTCTTCTCATGCATTATTGGTTCTCTTCTGCTCAAGAACAACTGTAGATAGTTGAAAATATAAACAGTAGCACCAGAGTCAATCCACCAATTATTTTCAAGAAATTATGATAAATTACATTCATGAAAAATAAATGACAAATTACCTTTCTTTTCTAATCATTTCTTGTACTTTACGTAATTCGTCTTTCTGTGTCCCTTCTTCTTGTAAAAGAAGCACTTCATAGGAGCAAAATTAGGTTGTTTGCTTTGAGATGTCTTATCTCCTGCTGACTTTTTCCTAGCATTTTTCTTGAATGCATTCTTCTTTGGTCCTACTTTGGAGTCATGAGAAGCCATATGTGCACTTTGCACCTTCTTTTCTTTCAATCTTTCTTCTTCTTTAACACACTTGGACATAAGTTTATTGAATGTGCATTCATCATTATATGTGTTGTAAGAGATTTTGAAAGGTCCATACTCCAAAGGTAAGGATGCTAGAATCAAATGCACTAGGAATGAGTCGAAAATGGTCAGCTTCATGTCATTCAGCTGAGACGCTATGTTCCTCATTTTCAAAATGTGCTGACGAATATTACCCCCTCCAGAATATTTCATAGTTATGAGCTTTGACATTAAGGTACTGGCTCTGGCCTTATTTGAACTCACAAATCGTGCTTCAATAGCACTCAGAAATTTTCTCATTGTTCTGCACTATGGGATAGCACTACGAATATTCTTAGCCACTTTAGATTGCAAAAGCAACAGGCTAAGCCTATTCAAGCGCTCCCACTTCTCAAAAGCATTCTTTTGATCAACAATACTTTGATCAGTCAGGGCAGCAGGTTCATCTATCCTTAGCGACAAATCTAAATCCATATACCCTAATGTAAAAAGAACAGTTTTTTTTTCAATCACTAAAATTAGATCCATTAAGAAAATGTATAGAACTTGAGTCATCTAAAATCACATAACTAGAAACTGCATGACAAAAGACATGTATCAAAAGAAAACATATACGAGACAAACCTGATGAAAAAAGCAATAAATAAAATGCCCTAAATATGCTTATTTCTGGGCGAGTTAGGGGGGCATCCGAGTCTTACTTTGGTAAGAGTTGTGACACGCGTAATCGCTATGCCTACCGACCATAGTTGGTAAAACTAAGGTTCATGTGAAGCTAGACCATCAACACATGGTACCTTTGGATACACATGTGCGATGTATCTCAACACATTTGCCTCATTTTACCCTACCTACATTTCAAACATGATAAAACTACCTTTGGGTCGTTTATCGTTTCATGAATCTAAGTACAACAATAATATTAGCTAAATCTATATATTAAGTCACTTTGGTGACATAAATTCACTAAGTCATCTAGTTATCCTTGATGCAAATGGTATATATTCATTTATGCATGCATAATTACAAATAAAATGCATGAACAATAATAAAAACCAAGCTTAAATGGGTAAAACCTCTGAAAGCACTCTGAACCGGTCTGAAACAGCCCCGAACTAGTCATCCAAGGGTCTGAACCGGTTTTGAACCTTATAAATCGGTGCTAAGTATGAAAAAAAGTTCATAAAAC
Organism: Nuphar pumila; assembly: GCF_984573655.1. Taxonomy (NCBI): domain Eukaryota; kingdom Viridiplantae; phylum Streptophyta; class Magnoliopsida; order Nymphaeales; family Nymphaeaceae; genus Nuphar; species Nuphar pumila. Next base: position 100,099,687 of record NC_143253.1, read on the forward strand.
CCTATAATCGTATGCCAAAATCCATGTATCTTCTTATATTTACAAAAACAGGGTCTTAGCATCTCAAAATCGGTAAAAAATTAGAAAGAACCAGTCAAAATGGCTTTGAACCGGTCCCGTAAGGGGGGCCGAATCAGTCCCTGATCCAGTTCAGGTCAAATAGTGCATGAACCCTTACAGGATCTAGGTTTGACCCAATTATAACTGGATTCAGGTCTGACTCGGTTACTAACCAGATCCAGGTTTGACCTGGTTGTAACTGGATCTGGGTCTGACCTAGTTACTAACCAGGTCTAGTTCTGACCTAGTTATAACTGGACCCAGGTCTAACCTGGTTATAATTGGACCCGGGTCTGACCCGGTTATAACCAAATTTGGGTTCGACTCGGCATGAACCAGATCTGGGTCTGACCCAGTATGAACCGAAATCGGGTCTGACCTGGTTATTTTTGGATCAGACCCATACCCGAAACTCAATCCAGTTTCAATGATAAAAATAAAAAAAATAGAAACTTGAGGGTTTCTATTTACAAAATCAGTGAAACCCAAAAGGGGGGTTTTCCCATCCAGCCTGCCAGCGATCGATGTCACCTGCTGATGACCAACGTCATTTGTCGATGACCCACATCGCTCGTCGACGACCCTCACAGAGCCTAGCCAACGACGCTTTTCCGACAAAGCCTGTCGCCCGACACAACCCCACGACTGAAAGAAGAAACCCCGACCGACTGAAAAAAGGGGATTCAATGTCTCGGATGTTGCAAGTCGTCGGACGACCCCTGACACCAAATAATTGGCCGTCGAAAAGCTCTCATTTCCCGATGACACACCCTCATGGCAATCCCCATCGCCCGACGGTAGAGGGGAAGCCAAAAAAGGGGGGTTTCGTCGCCCTGGATATCGCGTGATGCCGAACGGTCCATGGTGCCGGTGAAGTGGCTGGCAAAGGCCGACTCTTCCTGATGATGCACCCACGGTGTGATCTGTAGACGACGTCGAGAAAGCCCCACTGCCCGACGATAGATGAAACAGGGCAAAGGGGAGGGGTTTTTTAAAACCCTTTCCGAAGGCTGACGAAAGACACTGGCATTGAAAACGCGATGACCCCGACGATGGCTAATCACCCTGCAACCCGATGGCCACAGGTAAATCAGAACCTGATGCGGGTTTTTTTTTTTACTCTGTCGCCCCACGGCGAAGGTCGCCGTCTACCATCGACACCATGTCGCCCCACGACGACCTGTTGTCGACTACCAACAACGTCGCCCCACAGCGACTCTGCTTTGTCAGAAAAACATTATCGCCCCATGGTGACAGTCTTCAGAAAAAAACACTAATGAGCCCTCACAACAGAGGCGATGTGTGGGCCCATAACCCAATGTTGGGGATCTTGTAGCTGCGGATAACAAAATCAGAGTGGAGGGGTACCTGAAGAAGCCATTGAGGAACCGGATGATGGTGGGTGGGTGGTGTTGTTGACTGGAACGGGATGAGCTTCGCTCCTCAGCCGGATTGCAACCCTCCAATGAGCGCAGGCTCTTTCAACAATCGGTAAGCATGATCCCTCTTTTCCTCTTTTTATGAAAAATGCTTTAGAAAAATGTAATTTCTACCTTAACCCTTTTTCTGTGTTTTTCTCTTGATTTCGCTTATACAGGGTCATTCATGGATACCCTTTTATAGTGGTAGCAGGGAATCGGCGTAACCGTTTCCACCCCGTATGTTTATCGGATGAAACACCAAAAAGAAAAGTGATAAAAAAAGTAGGTAACTGCCAACACACACCTCACTAGCAAGGGCATCCCGTCCTCCCGACAAACCATGAAATTCAGATTCAAGAAGTGGTCCTTTAGGGGAAATTTAGAGCACAGGTTGGCGTCTCTGGGCTGGCGCCAGTGAAGGCGTCCAACCTATGCTCGATGTCATCCGAAGATTCGTTCTGAAACAGCCACAGTTGTACAGGCTTTGTTGCAGATCGGTTCCACCAAATCCTCCGAGCACCAGCTGAATGGGTGATAGCATCCACCCCCTCTGATATCGCAATGGTTGCCTGTACAAACCACATCTGCAAAGCTTCTGGGACATTTTCCCGCGAGAGCTGGATCACCATAAACCTCAGCTGTGGGTCTCACAGTGGTCTGTCCCTGCACCATTGATACTATACGACGGGACCACCATGGAGTAGCAGGTTCAACGAGCTCCACCTCCCAGTTCACACCCCTCACCTTCCCTGTTGCACCATCACTCTCTCTGTCTCTTTTGCTCGCCATTCCCAACTCCGACTAAACTCCAGTAGAACCGATTCTATGACAGAGTTCCAACGTGGGAACCTCTCTCTCTACAGATTCAGTTATTCATCCAACTAAGTCCCTTTTACTAATAAACCATTTAAATCTGCTTGAAATGTGAACCTGACAGAAGGTCGTTCTGTGGGTCAATCCACATTTAGCAGATGAACCCAATCACAGCTACCTACTATTGACGAATTGTTGTAGGTATTTCTCAAATAGGGCATTAATTTGATCAGTCTCCCCTTAGTCTTCGGATGAGAAGTATAGTTCTGACCCCATTAAGTGGAACACTTTCTGTTTAAGAATCTGGGGCCGCAATACTTTCAGAAAGCCACTAATGCATAAGTAGGAAATAGGTTTTGAATCATGCAAGTGTGACATGTAAGCAGGTTTTTTATGTGCTTCAAAAATCAATGGTCAACAATTTTCCAAAATTTTACTACTCGAAAAATGGTGTGTTTACATAGGACAAAACATGACCAAAGGTCCTATCCTTAGCAAATAAATCATGTCAAACACATCTATGTGGTTAGATTACCTATGAATTTCAACTCAATAGTTTTGTACGTTCATTATTACCAAACTGTAGCCCATATATATAGTCTAGTTTGAATCTCATGACGTGAGTTGTTTTGATATAATCCAACCTGCATGCTCGATTTAGTAGATATCGACTATTGGATCATGATTTTTCGGTAAAAAAAAACATGTTTTTATAAGCCAAAAAATTGATGCCTTCATATCCGTTGATCTTTTTATCACCGGAGAACCTGTATTCAGGTCTAAATGTTTGTTTTATGTATACAAACTCTTGGATCATTCGATTACGGTGCATAATAAAGATCTTTTAAGGCTTGAAAGTCAATGGCTTAGAATTTTCATAAATATTCAAGCATCCAAAAATCACATCTTCTCATCAAAAATAATAATCCAAAATTCTTAGAAAATGGTCCATGCTGAATGCATCGGCAGGGTTGGATTTGCAAAAAAAAATTGTTGGAAATGCCTAGTTCACACTCAAGTCCCCATATTTCTAGTTATTATATTCTAGTTATATATATATATATATATATATATATATATATATATATATATATATATATATATATACATATACACACACACTACAACAAAGCAGTAGATTAGCGACGACCACATGCCGTCGCTAATCCGTCGCTAACCATGTTAGCGACGGATTAACGACAACGAGGCGACAGTATGCTTACGTCGCGAATATTTCGACGCTAACTGGCGACGGAATTATTCCGTCGCCAGGTCCGTCGCTAATTGCGACGGAATAACGAGCGCTATATTCCGTCGCCAATCTGCCGGTACTCAACGTCGACCACCGCTTGGTGACGGATTTAATTCCGTCGCTAGATTAATATGAATAGCGACGGATGGTTCCGTCGCTAATCCGTCGCAAACACGAAAAAAAATTAAAAAAAAATTATTTGAAAATTAATTACCAGGAACTGTACAATTTCTATTTCCTGTATAATTTATATTTCCTGTAAATAAAAAACAAACCACACAAAAAAATTCATATAACAAGAATCTACAACAATTAATCGTTCCACCTTAAAATTAAGAAGTTTAATTATTTACAATTCAACAATTACAATTAGAAAAAATAAAAAAAATAGAACTTCTTCAACACAGTCCTCTAATCATCGCCAAGATTTTGTGCGTCTTCTTGTTCATTGTCTTTATCTGTCCCTTCAGCTCCACTACCCTGATTATCGCTAGCAGCCTACACAAGAAAAGAACAGTCAGTATTGATAAACAAAATATAATGAAATAAATTACACACTATATGTGATTCTATCATGTGCTCATGTGTGATCTAAGGCAATAAAAAAACTCTATATGTGATTCTATCATGCTCATATGTGCTCTAAGGCAGTCAAAAAATTGAATATGTGATTATAGCATGTTCATATGTGTTCTAAGGCATCTAAAAAAACTCTATATGTGATTCTACCATGCTCAGATGTGCTTTAAGGCAGGCAAAAAACTATATATGTGATTCGATCATGCTCGTATGTGTGCTAAGGCAGTAAAAAAATTGAATATGTGAATATAGCATGCTCATATGTGCTCTAAGGCAGACAAAGCCAAAATTTTTATATGTGATTCTATCATAAATGATATATAACATGTTCATATTTGTTCTAAGGCAGTAAAAAAACTCTATATGTTACTATAGCATGCTCATATGTGTGCTAAGGCAGTCAAAAAACTGAATATGTGATTATAATATGCTCATATGTGTTCTTAGGCAGTCAAAAAACTGAATATGTGATTATAGCATGCTCATATGTGTTATAATGCAGTCAAAAAAACTTTATATGTGATTCTATCATGCTCATATGTGCTCTAAGGTAGACAAAAAGTTATATATATATATATATATATATATATATATATATATATATATATATATATATATATATATATATATATATATATATATATATATATATATATATATATATATATATATATATATATATATATGATTCTATCATGCTCATATGTGTGCTAAGGCAGTAAAAAATTTGAATATGTGAATATAGCATGCTCATATGTGCTCTAAGGCAGGCAAAGCCAAAAAATTTATATGTGATTCTATCATAAATGATATATAACATGTTCATATGTGTTCCAAGGCAGTCAAAAAATTGAATATGTGATTATAGCATGTTCATATGTGTTCTAAGGCATCTAAAAAAACTCTATATGTGATTCTACCATGCTCAGATGTGCTTTAAGGCAGGCAAAAAACTATATATGTGATTCGATCATGCTCGTATGTGTGCTAAGGCAGTCAAAAAATTGAATATGTGAATATAGCATGCTCATATGTGCTCTAAAGCAGTCAAAAAACTGAATATGTGATGATACCTGAGAGGGACCTGGAATCGAATATCCCCTATCCTGAACAGCGGCCTTGATCTCATTTCGGAGAAAGGGGGCGACGGTGTATTGAAAGTAGTTATTCAGTGATTCATTAATGATCTCGCGTACATCATCACCAGAAAGAATAGTCGGCTGCTTGGAGCTTATGTCGGCGCAAGAAGTCGGTGAGCCGTAACTGGAAGAACCAATAACTGGTGAAGTGTTCATATTACTCCCAAACCCGAACACGCGACCTTTTTTTGGTTCACCTGCTGCAGTCACCCATGCTGTAGGATCAAATGATGGATGCTGAGTAGCGTCTTCGCCATATCGCTCTACCATCTGTTGCGCATATGCCTCCTACAAAATAATGTTTAAAGTATTCATTAATAATTAATGATAACATTATGATAACTTGCATATATATTGCAATGATTATTAATAGAATTAATACATACCGTTGTCGTTCTCGCCTTCTCTGATACGAAGACTCACGTGGTCTTCCGTTTATGTGTTTCTACAAACACATCCTTATATGGTACACTGTCTCCTTTTTCTGCTTTCTGCGAAGTTAAATGACAAAAGATTTAGTACACAAGTTTGCAACAATACTTATAAAATTAATATTATATATTAATGAGTTACCATTTTCTTTAGGTGGCTCCCAAATGTCTTAGATCCACCTGTGTGTAGATGGGCTTCGGGCATCTTCGATCGATTTTGTGAAGCCTTCGCAGAGCGATTTTTAAATGCATCTCCCGCCCACTTATCGCACATTTCATCCCAGTAATCTCTCCTGATAGTAATAGGACCATGGCCCTTCCACAATAATGGATCATCTACTACGCCAGATATTTTTTTTGCTGCAGTCTTCATAGTGTGCAGCATGTCTGCAAATCGATTGGAAGCGATTCGAAGCCTACAAATATTTTCAGAAAGTTAGTAGACATTGCTTAAATAAATTAAATATGAAACACATTAACTATGAGGAACAACTGTATACCATGAATGAGGACCACAATCTGTCTAACACCTCCTTTGGGTACTCTTTCCATTGAGCAACTGATCCTGGTAGATGTTGAAGAAGTGAATTTCTAATCTCCCGTACTACTTCTTGTGGCTCAAACCTCGTACTGCACATGAATTGTTACACAGTAAATATCAATATAAAATATTTAAAAGATATGCAATAATTTAAAACAAAATACTTACGGTCGATTATCGATATACACTATTCGAATGAGTCTTCTTGTGCCAGCCTGAGAAGACCCTGTTTCCTATGTTGGCTGTTGACTTGTGTGATCAACTGGTGTAGGTGGGTCGTGTACAGGCGCAACATCATCTGTAAAAAAATACATTAGAAATTCTCAGAATGTGTATTTAAACTAATCAAGCATCTCATTAGTTATATGATATACCTATCACAGAAGCCCGTGAAGATGAAGGTTGAGCCTGGCTACTACTGGATGAGCGACCACTATAACCTCCACGAACCATATTCTAACAAATAACATATGTCATACAATACATTCAAATAATTCACATCAAGTATTACAATGCAATCAAGTCATTCACATCAAGCATTGCAATGCATTCAAATAATTCAAATCATTGGCATCAAGTATTGCACTAATTCAAATCATTCGTTAATTGCATAAATTATAATACATTCAGATAATTCAAATCATTCACATCAAGTATTACAATGCAATCAGGTCATTCACATCAAGCATTGCAATGCATTCAAATAATTCAAATCATTGGCATCAAGTATTGCACTAATTCAAATCATTCGTTAATTGCATAAATTATAATACATTCAGATAATTGAAATCATTCACATCAAGTATTACAATGCAATCAAGTCATTCACATCAAGCATTCCAATGCATTCAAATAAAATTTATGATCATTCACACCAAGTATTGCAATACAACTCACATCAAGTATTACAATACATTTAAATAGAGGTTTGTAGTATAAGATTTTGCTCACTAGCTTGAGAATTCTTCCTCGTCACTAGTTTGACTTTTTTCTTCTTCTTCTTATTCTTCTTCTTCTTCTTCTTCTTCTTCTTCTTCTTCTTTATTGTTTGCCCATCCACTTGGTACATCATTTGGATTACATTCCTCTATGAATGTTTCATCGGCCAATGGAGATATGACATGCATATCATGCGCAACATCGTGACCATAAGCGAAGTCATAGACATCATCTGATTGATAGTAATCACTGTCTTCAGCTAACTCATCTTCATGTAACTGATCATACTCGGGGTATAGTTTGGATTTCACCTTGCAAACTGCCCACCATTCATTTCTATCTGACTTTTTTATACTCGGATATGAAGTATAATAAACTTGTTGAGCTTGCGAGGCTAATATGAATGGTTCATGTGTTCCAAACCTAGATTTATGATTCACCTCCACAATGCCTGAAGCTTTGTTGAGTCTTGTTGCAGTTGGATCAAACCAATGACACTTGAATAAAGTTACCCTGTTATTTATGCCTAAGTAAGTCAACTCCATTATTTCTTCTATAACACCGTAGTAATCATGTTCATTTTCACCGTAGCTGCTACCCTTGACACACACGCCACTATTTATCGTTGATTTGTTTATACAGTAGTCTTTCGTATGGAATCGATAACCATTTACGATATACCCGTTGTAGCATTGCACAACTTTGGTCGGACCATTTTCTAAATCACATATTCCTTGATCTTTAACATCACCATTGCGAACCTAGGCACAAACATAAACAATGATTGTGATCACGATCAATTAAGTAACTTAGTGTTGTTTATAAGTACAAAATTTATGTTAGCTTCTTTACCAACTGTTTCAACCACTCCACAAACTTAGTTTCACGTTCTTTTTGTACTTCTGCATCAGTGAGATGTGAAACTTCGTTTTGCAACTCCAGATCAAATCGTCTGCAAACCACAAATACTTATATTACCGAGCCATGTATCCACATATAGAACATAAAAGGATTTATAATTGAGTTGCATATACATATACTTACTCGATGTATGGGTCGATCGCTGAGCAATTAAAAAGAATATAGATGTGTGCTGCATCTTGCTCTCGATCTGTCAATAGCCTTGATCGGCAACTACCAAATGCATGCCCAAGTGGTTGAAATATCGACAGCTTGTCAGCTACAGTTACTTGTTCTCCATCATCGTTACGGGGCGGGCATGTGTAACGTGTTGGAATATGAGGTTCGAAGTACATAGATGAGAAATTTGAAATCTCTTCTAAAGTGTACGCCTCACAAATAGAGCCTTCTACTCTTGCTTTATTACGAACCTTTTTTTTTAGGTCGAACATGTATCTGACAAGAATATACATTTCAAATTTTAAATATCTGTCATTAAAGAGACAAATATAAAAAAACATATACCTTTCAAATGGGTACATCCATCGATATTGCACAGGGCCACCAACCCTTAGTTCATATGGCAGATGTATGATGAAATGTTCCATAACATTGAAAAATGCTGGTGGAAATATCTTTTCTAACAGACAAACAGTGGTGATGACAGAGTCCTCGAGATTCTTTACATCTGATACAACGACCTCCGATGCGCACAATGTTCTGAAAAATCCGCTCAACTCAGACAATACCCCCCATATAGGTTTGTCTAACATATCATGGAATGCTAGGGGTATCAATCGTTGCATAAAGATATGACAATCATGGCTCTTCAACCCATATAACTGTTCATCGTCAATCTTCACAGCCCGAGCAATGTTAGAGACATATCCATCTGGAAATCTCAGTTGTCTCAACCATTGACATACATGTTTTATTTGATCAGGTCCGAGCATGTACTTCGCCTTTGGTTTCAGTACTTTGCCATTATACTCTTTGAGTTCCAATTCTGGTCTTTTACATATTAATTTTAAATCCATACGGGCCTTCAGATTATCCTTCGTTTTTCCTTTAATATTCATTACTGTATTGAACACATTATCAAACACATTTTTCTCTACATGCATCACATCCAAATTATGTCGTATCAATAGGGTCGGCCAATACGGTAGTTCCCAAAAAATAGATTTTTTCGTCCAATTGTGATCCTTCCCAAATCCACGGAAGGGTGTAGGACTGCGAGCATCTGTTAATACATCTGGAAAGTATCGCAATCTTCTTAGAATCTCTATGCCAGACAATCTTGAGGATGGACCTTCCGTTTCAGTTGTGCCTGCTTTAAATGCATTCTTTTGACGTCGGAACGGATAATCGCTGGGTAGAAATCGACGATGACAATCAAACCAGCAAGGCTTCCTTCCATGTCTCAATCTAAAAGCTTTGGAATCCTCCATGCAGTACGGACAAGCCAACCTCCCATGTGTGCTCCAACCAGATAACATACCATATGCAGGGAAGTCACTGATTGTCCATAGAACAGCGGCCTTCATGTTGAAATTTTGTTTTTTGTGGGCATAATACGTGGTAACGCCGTCAACCCACAGTACTTTTAATTCATCAATCAATGGCCTTAGATATACATCAAGATTTTGGCCAGGTGAGGTCGGACCAGGGATCAACAAAGACAAGAAAAGATTTGGACGTTTCATACACAAGCTTGGTGGAAGGTTGTATGGAGTTACAAATACTGGCCAGCATGAGTATGGAGTTGATCTACCCCCAAATGGATTAAATCCATCTGTACACAGACCGAGTCTAACATTTCGCACTTCCATTGCGAAATTCTGATGAGTACGATCAAAGTGCTTCCAAGCTTCAGCGTCAACAGGATGCGTGATCTTGTTTTCATCGTGTCGAACTTTATTTGCATGCCATCTCATGTGTTTAGTTGTCTTTGAAGACATATACAAACGCTGCAATCTAGGAGTGATAGGAAAGTAGCGGAGCGACTTGTATGAAACTTCCTTTGATCTCGTGCTACCATTGCCTCTTGTCTTTGGCTTGAACCGAGGATGCCCACATGACGGGCATGATATGCCGTTTTCCTGCTCCTTGAAATACAACATGCAGTGATTTGGACAAGCATCAATCTTTTTGTAACCCATACCTAGAGCGTTGACCATAACTTTCGCACGATAGAAATTTTGTGGCAATTTCTCATCTTTGGGCAACATACTCTTCACAATCATGCACAAACGGTCAAAACATGATTGACTCAAATTATACTCGGACTTCAAATTCATTAGTTGAAGAACTGCAGACAAGATAGTGTGACTCTCAGAACCGTTCCAAAGTGGCTCATCAGCATCTCTAAGTAAATCATAAAATCTACTAGCTGCATCGTTTGGTGATTTTTCATCTACGGCAGTTCTTACATCACTAGAACTCATAGCAGAACCCAGTTCTGTTCCTGCGGCATCAAATATCAAATCCGTATATGGATTATCGTGCACCACATTCACTCGTGCATCAAAATCATTTCTAAATTCTTCTCCATGAAACATCCAGTTCTGATAATCACTCACAAAACCCTTCCTGTATAGGTGATGTCTAACGTTATAAGGTTCTACAAATCAATTATTCTTACAAATCTTGCAGGGACACCTAATCTGACCTGTGGGATCTACCGTACTGACACTTGCCGTTGCAAATTCAATAAAACTATCGACACCATCCATATATTCATGCGATAACTCATTGTCCACTATCCTACGGTACATCCATTCACGATTTGCAGTCATTCTGTCGTATGATGTTACGAATAGTATCCTAACCAGTTAAAAGAGAACCATCAGAATGCTATGATGAAGAAAATATCAAATTTATCATGCAATATATGATGTCATACAATCACAAGAATTATGATGCATGCATTGATAACTTAATATTTTCATGTGCAAACTATTCATGACACGATACATTCATTTGAAGCATACTTTCAGTATACAATTTCACATGGAAGACATAATCAAATTGAAAGTAACTACATGTAAGCATGGATACAATCACATCAAACATTGCAATACATCGAAATAATTCATATCAAACAAATGTCAAACATGTACCTGCAGCAAACACACTTCAATATCCCACTAACTACTACCATGCATAGCATGGACTCCGTACTCCAAAAATAAGAACACTTCTATTCTCATACATTAAAATCATGCTCAGCATGATCTCCGAACTCCAACAAAGCAGTCCTAGATATCAACAACTAAGTGAGTGTGTGAACAATAAAGTGTTACATTCAATAAATTAAATAACATGTGATGCGCTTGCATCACTTACTCACCACGGGTATTTACCCGATTTGCATTTTTTTTGTCACTTACTTACCACGGGTGGCGGGGCACAAGCGAGTTCCGTTGAGAAATTTGCAAAAAACACTGTGTTAAAATGAATATTGAAGCTAATTAGGGAAACACAAACACTTATGCAATGCAAAAAACAACTAAACTGTTGATGATATATCTAATGATGAAATGCGATGAAATAAAGTGAAAAAGAAGCATTGATGATATATTTTTTTAAACTAGCGTCTTCCCCTAAAAAAAAGGGAGAAAATTTATAAGTGCACTCCGAACCTTGTTTTTGAAGCTTGAACATCAAATTGTAGTGAGAACTCGATGAAAAAACTAAAGGCTAATTTTTCAAATTGCTCCCATGTTTTCAGTATAATTCAAAATTGCACCAATGTTACAAAACTTTTCGCCCAAAGTAGGAAAAAAAAAGAAATTTGATTCTTTCATGCTTGATGCACACATTCATGATCATCACCAAAGTGGAAAAAAGAAAAAAAAATACTTATGGCTCTGCAAGTTTACACTGAATGTAGGTTCTTAAGGTTAAGGAGTTAGAAAGTTTAGCTTGTAGCTTTTAACACTTGACAAATTTTGCATCAAGAGTCAAGGAACATGTTCTCTTTGTATATGCTTCTTCTTCTGTACTAACCTCACATGTCTTACTTCCAATGGTGTTTTGTCATCATTATATTGCCCTATTTGTGGAGAAGTTTAACATATTGTTAAAATGTGTGTTTCCACTTATATATCCTTATTCAATGACATTTTCTTATTCTAAGCGTGAAATTTTATATGTTTTGTTCTTATTCTTTATGAAATTCATGGTTGGCATTTTCTAGTGGAATAACAGTGTGATAACCCTTTTCTGAAAGTCTTAATATTTAGAAGTCTAAAAAGTATTGTCATGAGTCCACGTTTTGCCAAAATATGAATTTTACTCAAACAAAGCTGGATCCAAAATGGCAGTTTTTTAGATGGTCGGTCATGGCATGAAACTTTTTAAGGAGAAAAAGTCCAAATAACTGTAACAGGAAAAAACGAAAAAGTTTTAGGCGTGGATGAGCAAGACCTCAAGCCTGACTGAAGTGAAGAATGGAGGCTAGGCTGAGGTGAGCTCACCTCAGGGGAGGCTCAGACGTGAACCTGGCCCAGGCGAGGGCTCGACCCTGGCCTCAACGAGCACACCTTATGGCTCGAGCATGAGGCTGGCTCAAGCGAGGACTCACCTCAGGCTATGAGCCTGAGGCAAGCCCAGCTCAGGCGAAGCCTCACCTCAGGCCATGAGCTTGAGGCAAGGCAAGCTCAGGCGAGGTTCGCCGCCGATAGCCCGGGCTCAACCTCATCGGCCATCGCCGGGGCGTACAACGTGAAGAAGAAGAAGAAGAAGAAGAAGATTACCTGCGCGTCGCCGGGCGGTGGCGGGAGGTTGACGGGGAGCGGCAGCTGGCGAGCGGTGGACGGGGAGCGGCGGCTGGCGAGCGGCGGCGGCCGGACGGTGGCGAGAGCCGACGGGCGGCGGGAGGGAGAGGGCGACGGGCGGGAGCAATACAGCGAAACAGGAAAAAGAGAAAGAGGGATGAGATTAGGGATTTACGCGACATTTAGCGACGGCTTAGCGACGGAAACATTCCGTCGCTAAGCCGTCGCTAAATCAAAATACAAAAAAAGCGACGGAATATATTCTGTCGCTACGCCGTCGCTAATTAGCGACGACAGAGTTCCCTCTCTAAATCCATCGCTAAAATGGTGTTCTTGTAATAAAAAGTAGCGACAAAAAATGCAGTCGCTAATCCGTCGCTAAGTAGCGACAGATTAGCGATAAAAGTTGTTTCCTCGCTAATCCGTCGCGAATTAGCGACAGATTCTATCTCTAGCTAATCTGTCGCTAATTAGCGACGGAAAAAATCCGTCGCTAATTAACAATTTTCTTGTAGTGATATATATATATATATATATATATATATATATATATATATATATATATATATATATATATATATAGTTACATATATATATATATGTAACTATATATATATATATACTCCCACCTAATAGAAGCTTTAGATTTTTAAATTTCTTGAACTTTTTTTGTTGATCATACTATAATAAGCATTATTTAATAGAAAATAAGTTTTTGATCACATGATTATAGCATACATGTAGGTTTTTTAAGAGCTTTAAAAATCAATGGCTTACAATGTATCAAAATTTTATGACTTGAAAAATCCTATTTTTATGTCCAAAAAACATAATTTAAAGCAGGATTCCTATCAAATAAACTATGTTGTGTACAACCTACAACTATGATTTCTATTATGTTGGAGTAGGTGCTCCCATAGCAGCACAACATTTTATATATATATATATATATATATATATATATATATATATATATATATATATATATATATATATATATATATAGAGAGAGAGAGAGAGAGAGAGAGAGTAACTAGAATTTGAGAACTAGAAATGTGGGCATTTTCAACACTTTCTTTTTGCAAATCCAACCATGTAGATGTGCTTGGCATGGTGAATTTTCTAGGAATCAACTATTGGATCACCTATTTTTTATGAAAAAATGAGATTTTTGAATACTTGAATATTTATAAAGATTATGAGCCATTGATTTTAAAACCTTAAAAAATCACGTTTATGCATAAAAAATCGGATGATTCAAGAGCAGATTCTTATAAATCCAAGCATGTAGATCACATCCGTATGGTTAGATTCAAGAGAAAAGAAAAAAAAATTCAAGAAAATAGCAGTCACACATTAGTTATCATATTTTCAGTTCTCATATTCTAGTGATTATATATATAGAAAGAGAGAAAGAGTCACTAAAATATGAGTACTGTATGAACCGTGATTTTCATGGATATTTTGATGTTTTCTCTTAAATCTAACCGTATGAATGTGATCTACATCCTTGGTTTTATAAGTACTAGCTCTTGAATCATCTGATTATGATGCATAAGTGAAATTTTTTAAGGCTTTAAAATTAAGGGCTTGTAATCTTCATAAACATTCAAGCATTCAAAATACCATACCGAACACATCTACGTACATGATTGGATTTACAAAAAAAAAAACTGAGAATGCCCGTATTTCTAGTTCTCGTATTCTAGTGACTATATATATACCCCCACAGACGCGGAATCGCTAGGTGACATAATCCTACGTAGTAAGGTGGTCCCCTGGTTGGTTTGAGTCCAAATGGATTTAATTAATGGTGAATGTGGAGCATGATGCAGAGTTATGATCACCGACTTCAATCGTATTTATGTCACCGTACACTGTTCCCCACCATTGATAACAATACAGCAGCAAAGCTATTTGGATCGGATTTATACTTGCAACCGCCAGATTAAATGCACTCTGTGTACTGCATATATGTCATGGTACACTTGCATAAGTGGCACTGTGCTAAGATGAATGCTGAATCGATCGAATATCACACAGCAATTGGATCTCTCAATGGCATGACATTTTCTACTGTTGGAATATATAGACCATTTGTTTATTGTCTTCCTGTCCAATATCCCATTTCCAACTTAACTATATTGGTCAAAAGGCTATAGTGAGTCACAGTTTTGGTGCTGGACTTGAATTTATTAAATTGCTATTGAATTTGACGTGCATGAGGGAGTAGGGGCCTGGCATAGCTGTTTGTTAAAGTGCTTGTTTTAAAGTCGTTAATAGGATTGCCAAGCTGAACATGAACAATAGGTGTAGAATATATGATTAAAGCAGGTTTGCAAAGAACAGGTTTAGATCAGCTTTTTCATTATCCCTTTATTTCGCCAATCTTCTTTTCCTTCCATCTCTACTCTAAAACAATATTTTTTTCTGTGAACAAGCATGCTTGAGCTTGGGGTCATTATATATGTTGGTTTTGCTCATTACAAGAATGAACCAAGTTTGAGCACTTCAAGCTCGGCTTCTAAGGCTAATTTACCAGTCCTAACTGTGAGTTAACAAAAGGAAAACTAGAATGCAACACAGGACAAATTCTATTAAAGCAAATGGAGTGCTTTGGTTGTGGGACAGTATCATATATATCTTTTACAGAGAAATGGTGAAACATAATAACTTTTTGTGGTGATTCATGTTTGTGCTCTACTTTGCTTCAATTACAATTGAAGGATGTTGGTGGATCGGCCACATAATTTGTGGGTCACATCATTACGTGATCTACTCTTTCCAATCCAAATCATGGAAGGTGGCTCCTGCACCTTCCATGCTTCTGTGATATCAACACATGCCAGATGAGAGCAGTTCTAGTAACCGGATCAGTGCCTTGAAATGTACCACGCAAAAATCAATGTTACGTTGTCACTTGTCAATATCGTATCGGACCTTGAATCGTTTTGACAGTGGTCCATACCGGAGCTGAATCGGCCAACTTTTAACCAGAAAATGGCACGTGTTACAAAAATATTAAAATTTTAAAAACAAATTTCAACTATTTTTTTTTGACATTTTTAAAGAATAAACCAAATCAGCCCTTTACCGTATTAATTAATTTCCAGCCAATACTAAACGAATCGGCCAATCAGACAAAACTGATAAAAATTGCTGAACATAACAATGACTTCTTATTTTTGCTTTTTCGTGATTCTTAGAAGAAAATCACTCTTATGTTTAGCACTTAATTAAAAAAATATTTTTGTATTTGGCGATTATTCACAGATTGTTCAGTGATTTTTAAAGCAATGCCACCAACGCCAAACTCGAGGCACGAACACGTGTTGCATTTTTTGTTGGCCGTCCTTGTGAACAAGTACTTTGAAAGGTACCTCATGCAGAGTTGAGATCAAAGGAGCGGTTGAGTTACGTGACATGGCTAAGTGCCACAGCCAATGGCATGACAGCATCGCACGGGGCCCACAGTTACAGTGTGCAAGCCCCCACATGACATGAAATGCTGTCATGTGATTGGCTATGGCACGTAGCCGCTCTCTGAATCCCTTCTCACCAACACAAAGTTTTTGTAATCTTTTAAAATCAAAGGATTGTGCCTCATATTTAGGGGTGTCAACCATCTCGGGTTTACCCTAACCAAACCCGATATGATCCGGCTATGGTGACAAATAAGAAGACCTGATTAAGACCTGGGTCCAGATCCTAAGGTCCAATTAATACATGGACCCGGGTATATATAGTTTGTGAAACTTTATACCTTACTCGGACCCAAGAGTTTCGATTAAGACCTGCAATTTTTCAATGTAAAAATAAAAAATATATATTATTTTACCGGGTATGGTCCAGGTGTGGTTCATGTAGTTCTTTTGAGTCTGGGTATGATTTCTCTTATAGTATTCCTGATTAGATCCAGGTCCGGGCCTGATACCATACCCAAAAATCTGGTCCAAGTCTGGTTCCACCTGGGTCTGAACCAAACCCAACCCGTTGACACCCCTACTCATTTTGCCATCATGAAGGGTTTAGTTCAAGAAAATTTTCAAAAGATACAAAATAGCTTTTTGATTTATTTTGCAAAATCTTTCATGAATTATGTGAATTATACAAAATTTGATCGTTGTTTGGAGGCAACCAATACAAGGCATGACTACACAAATACGCTAGAGGCATCTTCCTTTAGGAAAGGTGAGAACACTTCTTTTCTTTGGGTTCCTTGACTGCTGGAAACTAGTGGGGCAAAATCTCTATAGAATTACAGATAATATCATCTTTTTAAGGAGTTTTCCTTTGACCACACCCTTTCCCCATGTACATTGTCTGGTCTTCCGTTGGTAAAAACTTATGTTTTTTTGGGTTTTTTTACTATACTGTGTTTGTGTGCTTCTTCTCTGTTTCTCGGATTCATTTTATGATTCTATTTACAAAATTTTATATTTTCTGGCTTTCTACTTGATTATGTTGTTTTTTGTTTTCATGGTTATTTTGTGATGCAATCAGTGAAATTTTATGTGTTTTCAATTTTTTGTTTGAATATGTTGCATCTTTTTGTATGATTTCGTTTTGGACCTATAAGTATTTGTAAGTTGACGGGGAGTTCTCTTTTTACCTTTTTTTTTTTTTTGCTATTTTTTTATGGAATCCTGTTTGGATTTTTGTTAGGATTTGTCTTTTATTTTGGTTTTTCAAATGATGTAAATATTTAATTAGGTTTTTTTTTTCAATTATCATATCTACAATGTGATGTTTTTCATGATTTGAGGTTTTTATTTGGTTTTTTAGAATGATGTAAATGTTTATATATATTGTTGGTTTTAATGTGTGTGTGTTTAATTACCCTGAGCATAAATCCATGATTTTTGTGTGATTTGATTTTGGTTAGAATATTAAAGGTTTTTATGAATTAGGCATAAATTCATAATTTATAATGGCTGTAGAGATTAGGGTTTTATTTTTATAAATGGCATAAATGTTTAGTTATGGTTTAAGGGGGTTTTGTGTTTGTTTTTCAATAATATAAATGTTTAGTCTATAGTTTTAAGGTCTTTGGTGTTTTTTTTCTTCTAATTACCATTAGACATGAATCCATAAATATTGTGTAATTTAACCATAAATAAATTGTTCTGCAAGAGTAATTTGTAGATTATCTTTTTGTAACTTAAGTGAATATGAGTCATTTACATGTAAGCACCTAACTTATGGGTCAGATATCCAGCATGATACTGAATCTAATTAGTCAGATTTGGTTAGAAAATTTGAATCAATTAGTAATTAGATTCAGATTCTGTATAATGATTTCATGATCGAATCTGACGAATATCCGATCTAGATGGATCAGATTACATGCATTTTTTCAGATTCAGTTTTAGCTTTTCTCCACTCGAATTTGGATCCTAATTTGAGTCTGATTAGCCAATATCCGATTAGTTGGAATTGGTATCGACTACATCCAACCTGAATCCAAACCGTTTACATTCCTATCATTTTTTAGCCCTCTACTTTTGTAGTTATATTTAACGATAAATAAATAATTTCATTAAAGAAAGAGCAACTCAACTCAGAAGCAATTTTTCAAAGCGGTTAAGCATCTATCTTTAAGTATATGAAACCTGAAGTGGCTAAAAGTGAAGTTGCCTTGCCTTAGAGGCTTAGACGACTATATGTAAATGGTCCAATGCATACTTATTATTCTTTTTTACTGAATTTTTCAAAACTTTGCTAAATTGAGGCTAGGACCCCTAACCTCGGGGCCTATACTATGCATTGGCTTGCACAGAAGGGTGACACCCATGCGAATTGAACCTTGATGGCTCGTCTAGCAGCTAAGGCCCCACCCCACTACGCCAACCCCCCTTGGGGTCACCTTCTTGAACTTGTAGAGAGTATCGTTGAAGGCCTGAACTTGACATTAAAGGAGGAAACTGCTTAATAGTGAATGTTGTACAAAATCTTTCCATATATATGCAGAATTTTTCATGCATTATTGCAAAAAATACTAAATATATATGTTTTATTTTAATCTTTCAAAAGTTGAACTACAGAAAGAGTAAAATGTGTTCTTAAAATTGTCTCCCCAAAATATCGTTGAGAACAATATTAGGTCAAGTTCATCTCCTAACATTGTTTATTAATTCTCTAAATAATACTATCAAAATTTTTTATTACGCAGTAGCATCTATATCATTGTTGGATTAATACTAAAAAAATGATGTTAAAAGCATGTCGGAATCGTATCCTAAGAGACATGAATACGGGTGTATTGTATCTTATCCAATTAAAAAAATAAAAATTAAAAAGATACAATAAATAAAAATAGAAATATGGTAAGGAATTGAACTCAACCTTAAAAAAATTCACCTTGGTGTTTTGACATATTTACTCTCAAAACCTTGGTCCTTTCATTCCAAAAAGAAAAAGACATATTTATAATCATGTAAAAATAGAGCCCTCATGTAATGTGTAATATGTAAGTAAACCATCAAAATATGTAAACTGGCATGCACCGAGATTTTCATAGGTTTTTTTATTTTTTTCTAAAATTTTATCGTTATATAAACAAACTCTTAGATTATCTGATTATGATGATGTATAAGAAGGATCTTCTAAGGCTTGAAAATCAATGGCTAAGAATTTTTGTAAACATTAAAGTATATAAAATCATATTTCTTGATTCGTTATAATGATCCAATATTCGATTTCAAGCAAATGGACCATGCTGAATGCATCTACAGGGTTAGATTGCATCAAGCTACGTGTGGTTGTAGTGCATTGCCTTTACCATCGTTATGAAACTTGTGATTGAAAGCATGACTACAATATTGATATTGAGAGTATGAAATGCTCTTGTGAAGAGTGATAGGTTAGCGAAATTTCTTGCAAGCATTTCATTGTATGCATTTTATATGAGGATAATTTTTTAGATGATTACTTTGACAAGTTCTATATAGTTAAATCGTATCGAGCTGCATATGGTACTTATCTATTTTATTCGATGGTCGATAGTATCTCACACGTCACTCTTCTGACCTTTATTTCTATCTTACCACCAGCACAAATTAAGAAAGTAGGGTGACTTAAAGTGAAGAAACGGAGAATGAAATACAAGGAGGTGGTGCCATACAAGTGCAGTGTATGTCATGAGCTTGGCCATAACAGTTCAAAACACGATTAGTAAGTAATGTATGAGTATTCGATGCATTTAGAAAGTAGTCTATGACATGCTTCTTTGTAGTCTACATAATATTTTTTCAATATTGTGCTTCTTTTGTTCAAGTACTCATTGAGTTTAATGTTGTGTGGCAGGTTAGTTTTTTTTTAATATGTATTGGTTATAATATTTATACAGAATGGTCAACCACTGTTGTGTTGAGCTTGTAGCAATGAAAGCCGAAGGATGGATGAAAGTTGATGAAAGTCACCATTGCACTTGCGGTAATAAAAGTTGAAGTCCCTTGCTTCTTATTTTTTGAGGATAATGAATTGTGTATATAATAAAGAATGTTAATTGTTTATATAAAAGAAGATTGATTAATTGATTTGTTTATGAGAATGAATTGTATATATAAAATATAATGAAGTTGTTTGATATATTTATATAACAGAAAATGAACATGTGTTTGTAAATGGTGATTTTTTTCATCAGTAAGAAATTTCACAAGGTACATGCAAATTTTAGTTTATTCTTTTTAAATCGGAAAAGAATTTTGCAAGGTACATGCGAAAATTGAGAAAGTTTGATATTGCAAAAAAAAAGTTCTTGCAAAATTTCTTATTCGCCTTCATGATTTGTAGGATATTCACCAAAAAAATCGTTTGAGGTGGGCTGCAATTCAGGATTTGCAAAAATAAGGCATCTGGATGCAAAAAAGGGGTTGAGAAATGAAACTTCAATCTTTCACAAAATGGCACCGCTCATACATTGCATTCATTTCATTCTTTCATAAAATAAAGATTTTTATACATTGCATTGATTTTATTCTTTCATAAAGCGAAGTCACTCATACATTGCATTCATTTCATTTTTTCACAAAATGAATTCGCTCATACATTTCATTCTTTCACAAGAGTGTTGCTTCTCATTGCCTCTTTGAGGGAGAGAAAACAGAGTATGTGCAAAGGTTCATCCATCTCTTGGGCTTCAAAAAGGTTGCATATCACTGCATCTTTAATGGAGAGAAAATATTACACTCTATGTTGTTCTTCTACATATCACCATATCGAACGCTAACTTGCAGACTTTTGGTTTTCTATCCCACTCATACCATAAGATATGTGTCCTGACAATACGATAAAGCAGAGGCCTAAAAAATGTTGCATGTACTGACAGTACGTTAGAGCAGAGGCCTCAAGAATGCTAACTATGTGTTGATGTGGAGATACATTATCATCATTTTCATTCTCTACGATGAGAATGAGTTGTGAATTTCATTTTCAATGTCACTCATATCATAAGATGCTCTTACCAAAAAAACTCGTCATCAATGATTTTCCGTCGATGAAGCACCGTTGATCTTCTTACCATAAATGCTTGGCCCTAGAGAAATGGCCATAATTTCTCACTAGTTGGAGACCACAAAAAACCACTACAAGAAAAATGTTAATTAGCAACAGAAATTTGCGACGGATTTTTTTCGTCGCAAATTTATGACAGATTAGCTAGAGAAAACTAGTTGTCGCCAAAATTGAAATTTGCGACAAAAATTTTTTGTCACGAAATCCGTCGCTAATTAGCGACGGATTCGCGACAGAGAATTTTTATCCCAAAATCTGTCGCAAAATAGGCACAGATTACCGACAAAATTTTTTTACCAATATGTCGCGAATTAGCGATGGATTTCACGACGGAACTTGTCTGTCGCTAATTTACGATATAAAAAGCCCCATTTGGGGCACAATCTCTCCCTCTTCCCTCCTTTCTCCTTGCAGCCTCCACACCAAATGCATCGACGGACATGTCTCTCTCTCTCTCTCTCTCTCTCTCTCTCTCTCTCTCTCTCTCTCTCTCTCTCTCTCTCTTTGTGCAAGGGCTCCGCTAGAGCGACGAGTGGCAACACCTTCTCCATCCGACAGAATGACTCAAAAATTGCCACGTACGTCATCGAACCCGGCCGGATCCCCTGATCCAGCATCTTCATAATGTACTTCTCAGGATCGCCCGGGTGGTTCGCCGTCGCGAGCCCCCAGACGAGGATGTTGTAGATGTAGGCATTGGGGCGGACGCTGGCGGTGAGCATCCGCAGGTAGACCTTGAGGGCCTCCTTGGGCTGGCCAGCGTTGGCGCAGGCCTCAATCACGGTCGTGTGGGCGACGACGTCCGGCATGTTCCCCTTGTCCTTGATCACGGTGAAGAGATCCAACACCTCGTGGGTTCGGCCGTCTCTAGAGAGGAAATCGAACATCTTGATGGCGTTCGAGGTGAGGCCCTCAGTGCGCATCCTGTGGAAGACCTCCTGAAGGTTCTTGGGGTCGTCGGGATCCTCCACGATGGGCTTCTTGCTGAAGGGGTTGTAGGGCGGGGAGAGCTTGCCCTTGTCGATCGCCTTCGTCTTCACCGATCGATCGTTGCCGGATTCGTCGTCAGAATCGGAGAATTCGATGCACTTGCTCGGGTTTCTCTGGGATGCCTCTGTTGAGAACCGTCTGAAATTGGAGGAAAACCCTAAACCTAACCCTAGGAAGGGTTTTCCAAGGAGAAGGGGACGGGGAGAGGGAAGGAGGCAGGAAGAAGGAGAGTGGAGGAGGAAGAGGAGTTTGCAGAGGCAGAGGAGGGAGGGTTTAGGGTTTTGGAGGAGAGCCATGGTCGTTCTTTCTTTGCAGGATTACCACACCGATAATCATGCACTAGTTTTCTTCTTATCTTGTTCCCTTTTTTTCGTATTTACTGTGATCTGCCTCAAACCTTTTCACCCTACCATATTGTTTATTGATTCTTGTATAGGTTGACAGTTTTGGTGGAACTAATATTAATCCTACGGCTTGGGAAGACAAAAAATGTAAAGGTGAATCAAGATTTCCTGCACAGGTAGAATAAGCAATCAACCACTTTCTATTTTTCTTTTATTATCATACATCATTGATCAGTTAATAATATCTCCCTGATTTGGTGTCTCCATAAATCAACAGGTGAGAATTCATGTGTGGAAGCTTTACAAACCACTGGAGGAAGACTCATTCAGACTTGTTCTGCATCATTATGATGGCCACAAGTTTTGTCTTGAGCTCTCCATACCGGAGGTAATGGACTAAAAACCACTCTTATGCATAACATCTTGAAGTTCAAGTTTGTTCAGAATGGTAGGTGGTTCAACTCTACCTGGTAAATTGTTGACTGAAAATTGCCATTATGCAAAACATCTTGAGCTACCAATTGTCTCGACTGGGAAGTTTGTGGCATTTTGATTCCACATGTCGGTTTTTTATATGGAAGATTGATTTTATTTTATTTTTTCGCTATTAGTTAGAACAAGTGCCAACTTTCTCTAAAACAAAAGGTGGATGCATGAAATCCAAGGCGTGTACGTAAAAAAAAAACTAAATTTTGGTCAAATGAAGACTTTGACTCTCATTTGACTAAAAAATTCAAGGCATGTACGCCTCAGCTTGAGGCGCACCTCGCCTCAAGGCATATGAGCCGCACGCCTTAGGGCTATTTTTTAAAAAAAAAATTAAAATTTTGCGATGGATTAGCGACGGTTAATATCCGTTGCTAATATTCAGTGATGAATTTTTTATGTTTTGCGACGGATTATATTCCGTCACTAAATTAATGACGGATTAGCGACAGAATATAATCCGTCGCAAAACTAAATCCGTGCTTATTTAATGATGGAGCATGTTCATCGCTAATCCATCGCATATTAGCGACGAAAGTAGCGTCAGATAAATTCGGTCGTATTTTAGCGACTAAGATTTTACGACGGACGCTATTCGTCGCTAATCCGCTGCTAAACATGTTAGCAACAATTTTTTCGAAGGATTAGCGACAAATAGCGTCCATCGCTAATCCATGTTTTTCTTGTAGTGAACCTAGTTTTTGTGAAACCCTAGCTTTGCTTTTATACTATTCAGACAAAATTTTGTAAGAAAAAATAATTATGCAATACAAGTGCGATTGAAATATAAAATTTTGCAATATTAGTCTTTTGTAATTTTTAGTAATTTCACAATACTGCATGTGATACTCATTCACAATTTTGCAATTGTTAGAGTTCTGCAAATTTTATGATTTTTGCAGGTTATAGCATGAAACTAGGCACTAGTTTAGCAAATTGTTTAAAATTTTGCAATATTTTTTAGAATATCGTAATCTCAAATGTGATTTTTTGATGAGTTTTATGGGTGTATTATTTTAACATCACTACATACAAAACTCAAAAAATTACACATGTGAGGGGTAAAAGCGCCAAGAAAAAATTGAGAACCTACGATATTATTCATTCGACGAATTTGGTAAGTTGTGGGGCATTTTTTAAAACACATTATTTTTGTCATACAATATTGTAATTTTTGTTTTATTAAGATATTTGTGATTTTATGATTAACAAAAAATACTGCATAAATAACATAATTTTTTGCACGCTTCATGAGGTCCGCAAAAAAAATATAGAACTTCTTTTAAGTGAGAGTTTATAATACTTAACGAGTGAAGGATATATTGCACAAACTTCATGAGTTTCACACATATTCAATAAATTTGCATATACATAATAAAGTTCACATAAATGTATTTGCTAACTTGTAACTGAAAATGTCGAAACTTCACAAATAATGTACAGGAGATTCACAAATTTATTGAAGACTTAAATGTGAAACCTCCCCATATTGATAATTTTTTGTCTATATTTTGTGCGGACTTTGTAAGGTCTTTCTAATAAAATATATGCAGACTTTCTCATCCTCGCATAAAATATATACAAACTCGTCTGCATTCATTTCATTCTTTCACAAAATAAAAGAGCTCATACATTGCATTCATTTCATTCTTTCATAAAATGAAGTCACTCATTCATTCTATTCTTTCACAAAATAAAGTTGTTTATACATTGCAATCATTTCATTTTTTCACAAAATGAAGTTGCTTATATATTGCATTCATTTCATTCTTTCACAAAATGAAGTTGTTCATACATTGCATTCATTCTAATATTTCACAAAATGAAATCACTCATATATTGCATTCATTTCATTCTTTCATAAGAATGTTTCTCATTGCCTCTTTGATGGATTGAAAACAAAGTATATGCAGAGATACATACATCTCTTGGGCTTCAAGAATGTTGTATATTATCGCATCTTTGATGAGGACAAAGCACAATATATGATCGTTGATTGTACACTCTGTGTTGTTCTCCTGATTTTTCCTATTTCATCCATACCATATGATCGAATGTTGACTGTGAGATACATTGACTCTGTGCTGATAGGGAAAAAATACAATATACCATCATCATCATTGTTCACGTTCTCTATGATAAGAGCGGGTTTTCAGATGATCAACTGGAGCACTCATAAACAACTTAAAGATTCATGAACTATTGTTCTCTTGATTTTTTCTATCTTACTCATACCATAAGATGGGCTAACCGAAAAAACTCATCGTCGATGAATTTTTTCCGATCTTCTCACCGTTGATGCTTGGCCTTGAGAAAATGGTCATAATTTGTCATTGGTTAGAGACCACAAAAACTCTAGTTTCTGTAAAACCCTAGTTTTGCTTTTATACTATGCTCGTATGAAAATCTGCATATTTTATAAAAAGATCGCATATCTAATTGCATGAAAAGATGTACATATGTCACATTTTTAAAAAAATTATTTTCGCAATAAAATAAGTATTTTTTCTCATGAAAATCTCATTTTATAGGT
Organism: Nuphar pumila; assembly: GCF_984573655.1. NCBI lineage: Eukaryota > Viridiplantae > Streptophyta > Magnoliopsida > Nymphaeales > Nymphaeaceae > Nuphar > Nuphar pumila. The sequence continues at coordinate 100,125,410 of NC_143253.1, forward strand.
ATCAGATATATGCAATTTTGCTAAGGTATTTGTGAAGTTATGATCATAAGGAGGTTCACATAACTTGTTTTTGTGCGCTTCGTGAAGACCGCAAAAATATATGTGCAAACATATATTTAAGTGAGGATTAAAGAAAAGAGAAATGAAGTTTGCATGGTCTCCCATATTTTTTATATAAAATACGTGATTTTACGATTAACAGAAAAGATCACATAAATAATATAATTTTTTGCACGCTTCTTGAAGTCTACAAAACAAAAATGTGCAGGCCTCCTTTTAAGTGGGAGTTTGCGATACCTGACAAGTAGAGTGATATATCACGCAAACTTTTTGAGTTTCACACGTGTGAAGGGTACAAAGGTCCTAACAAAGTGGGTTATTTGCAATGTTCATCATCGGGTGGATTTTGGCAAATTGTAAGGTTTTTAGGAAAACACATCAATTTTACGTGGATATTTTTCATATATTACACCCTTGATTTACATAATTTCTAAGTACAAAAACTAACCTTTTATGTTTATCTTATTATAGTTACGATTTTCACTGGTTAAGGTTGACTCCAATGGATGTCTTATACCACTCCTTCATGAATTATGAGACGTTGGATTTTGGGTTGAGATCAAGTGATATTGAAAACTACCTCAAATGGTGAATTTTCCAATATCCACCTTCATTACGGTGGTACGACACACCTTTATGGAGAGTCCTTTTAAGCTCCTCTAAGGGCATTTTTGTACTACCCTTTTGGACTCCTTAAGGCATTTTTGTACCACTAGGGCATTTTGGTGGTATGAACATGCCTCCGTACAAAATGTGTGGTGGATATTGATTTTCAATATCGCTTGATCCCAACACATTGAATTTTCAAAATCTCAAAAGTTCTCTTAGTGTACTAGACATTATAATACCTCAAAAGATAGTAAATAAACTATATTAAACAATTTTGCATGGATCACCCCTCTCTCTCTCTCTCTCTCTCTCTCTCTCTCTCTTTATATATATATATATATATATATATATATATATATATATATATATATATATATATATATATATATATATATATATATATAGGAAAGTAGACTGCCCAACCAAAGGCAGATCAAAATCTATAACCAATGATAATCAATGACGTTCTTTCTCTAACGATCAAGTTTTTTATTGATGGGACTTTATCATTCATTTAGTGAACATGTCGTGGATTATGAATTTTCAATGTTTAGATGTGTTTCTAAAAGTGCTAAAAATCAACAGCCCACAATACTTTGTATTGTAAAATTTTAAATGCATTGTAAGCTGCATGTTTTGAAAAACTTTTCTATACATAGTAAAGAAATTATAAAAAACAAATATATGAGGTCTGATTGATGAAATGCTCAAGCATTGAAAAAGAGAAGGTTGGTCGTAGATTTTGGATCTTCTTTTGGTTGGACTCTCTCTCTCTCTCTCTCTCTCTCTCTCTCTCTCTATATATATATATATATATATATATATATATATATATATATATATATATATATATATAGTGATGGGCCGGTGCTGCCCCTTAAAAATCATGTTTTGTTGTGATTTTTCACATCTAACACCATAGATGTGATATAGGCTTTGTTTAGTGGGAACCCGCTTTTGGATCACCAGAATCTGACATGCATACAAGGTTTTCAGTGATCTAAAATAAATGGCTATGAAAGCATCAAATTTTCCCACCTCATAAAATCACATTTTTTAGTTGAAACATCCAAGAGTCGATTCTCACTAAATAGAGCATGCTAAACACATCTACCGGTTCAGATCTATCACAAATAACTTCAAACTATGGAGCCTGACGGGGCAGAATGAGAAAAGTGAGCCTAATATGTTCAGTTATCACGGAGAGAGAGTAAATGGACCTGCCTTTTCATTAATTGCATTATTGCAAATTACCAAAACACCCATGAATTCACAAACGAGGGCTCCCCTTGTTAGGAAGGAGCAACTAGTGCACGTCACATTGTGTTTTTGGACCTTGCAGGTTCAAAACCCAATGGTACAGTTGTATAACTGGTAGGGGTCTGCCTAACCCCAGCTTGCCTTAACAAAAAAAACAATCAATTCTTAGTCTGACGATCTTTCAGAATCTCCCTAATCGCAAACACGCCCCCACAAAGCACATTAAAAGTCCCAAACAAATTGGAAACAGTTCGAGCACATGACGCGGTAAAAGACTGTCCCCACAGTCCGGATGAACTCCCGGTCCAGCTCTCACGTTTCCAACCGTTGGCAGAAAACCTGCTCCTACCAATCTTATGAGAGAGAGAGAGAGATGTAATGAATTATAATGACATATAACCAACAACACATAAATGTAGAGATCACAAAAATCAGCATTGAAAGTAGGAAGATAACTATAAGAACAACAAAGGAAAGTCATTATAAATGCATCAATTGAACAAACTTTTCCTCAAAACCAAGAGGGCAGCTAAGAAGACAGAACCAGAAGAACAAACGAAACTATGGCTATTATTGTCTCTATGTACATCTACTGCAATACTAATGTACCAAACGAAGGAAGATTCATCACCTTGGATGAAAGAACATAAACTTCACCGGCCATCAGCAGAAGTGAAGGACTCTGCAAACCCAGTTGGCCTTGCTGGGATACTTCCCTTGCTGTCATCTGATGCTGTCAAGCTTTTGTCAACACCCCCCTCACTGGCTTGCCAGACCTTCACCATTTGAAGCAAAGACTTGTCATAAGTGATTCCCTCCAACTCATCCTCATCTTCGTCGATCGGTTTCCATTTATCGACAAGCGGTGATAACATGTTGACTGCATGGCCCATGTCTGGCCGCTGATTTGGCTCCCTTGAGGTGCAATGCCTGGCAAGTTCTGCAACAGTCCAAATGCTCTGAATGGTCTCTTTTGTAACATCTAGTGCAGGGTCAACTGCAGCAAGCAGAGCTTCTCGACTTGACTTGATCTGCCAAAACCAAGAGACAAGGTAGCGGCTTTCCTCGGGTCTGTCTTCAGACAATGCCATTAATCCAGTTACGAGCTCCATAAGAACCACACCAAAACTGAAGACATCTGCCTTTGTTGTGATTTTTCCAGTTACTGGTAAAAACAGATTCTCAATGAGATAGAGTTCCAATATCAATGTTGAGGAGCAAAAAAAATATACAACAGAATGCAACAGGCACATGATAATAATGAAATCTGAACAGTATCTAGATTTGAAAGAAAACAAAGCAGCTCACCGTTTATTCCCAATAGTGTCCCTCCTAACACAGCATACCATACAACAACAACAACAACTACGCCTTCATCCCAAAACAATTGGGGTCAGCGATATGAACCAAAAAAGAAATTCATTTTGGGTCTTCCACATGAATCCTTTTCCTCCAATCATTTCTATCCAACGCCATGTCCTCGGTGAGGTTCAAAGCATTCATATCCTTTCCTATCATCTCCATCCAAGTCTTCCTAGGCCTACCCCGACCTCTTTTAACTAATATATTTTCCCATTTCTCCAACCTTCTAACTGGAGCATCATTAGGCCTTCGCCGAATATGTCCAAACCACCGTAAACGATTCTCTCGCATCTTATTTTCAATGGGTGCAACACCTACCTTCTTACGTATCTCTTCATTCCGAATCTTATCTTTTATTGTATTTCCACACATCCATCTAAGCATCCGCATCTCAGCTACACTCATTAGTGATAACACAGCATACCATGAATTCAAAATTTAAAGTGTATTAAAAAAAAACAGATTTGAAGATTGATTTAGAAAAACAAACTAATGAAGGAGCATTTTCATATTCTTCTAAATGATAATAAGGTTCTGTTTCTATGTCACATGGGTGCGGGTGCGGCACTTTCAAAAAACTTGGGTGCGGGGTTGTGGCAAAATATATATATATATAATTTTTAAGTTTTAACACCCTGCGCTCCCTGTTGGCAGGAGAGGAACCGAGCCCCTCCCAACGCCCTCTTTGTGCAAGGGAGGGTCGAAGAGGAGAGGAGGAGAGCAGAGGGAGTCGGAGAGGAGAGAGAGTACCTGAGGAGGAGAGGTCCGGCGGAGCGGTCGGCGGCGGCGGCGCGGTCCGGCGAAGAGGTCGATCGGCGTAGGTTTCAGGAGGAGAGGTCGGGAGGAGAGGAAGGGAGGATTAGGGCAAAAAAAATTTGCCCTAATCCTCCCCTCCGCAGCCCATTTCATCGGGCAGATTTTTTTTTTAAGTCTAAAAACTGGACAAAATTGATTCTTAGTGCGTTGACCGCACCCAGGGTCGGGTTGACCGCACCGGGTGCCGCACCCACGTCGCATCGCGTTGATGCGGGTGCGGCACCTGTTTGGCCGAATCCCTGTGACTTAGTTTTGTTTCTATTCATGGAGACATCTTGTTGGGCATGCAGATTCCAAAAAACTACGAAGAAAAGGTTATTCTTTGTTATCCATGCTGTGTATTTTAATGAGAAAGTGTTACAGCTCAATTTTTCAGGAGGCGCCTCGGGATTCACAGTCCAAGATTTCAGACGCCGCCTCATGCCCATAGAGAGCGATTTCAACTTGTGTATGGGGTCCATTATGATAACATGACAACTAATATGGCTTCTTTAATGGGTGACAAGTCAGAGATACAGAGTCCAAGGCAAAAGAAGAAATACGACACGTGTCAAGCAAAGGAGGCAAGTCAATTAAGGAGCGGAGTCTACTTAGAGGATATGACATGCTGGATAGTTTAAAGAGACGTCCTCCAGTTTAAAAGTTGATTAGAGTTAATTTGGTAGTTAATTAATTATGTAAGAGTCCTTAGTTGATTTGTTCTTTTGAGGAATCCCTTTTAGAGAAGAAGTCATGTTAGAAGAAGTACTCAAGAGTCCATACTCAGTATTTATTTTTCAGTAGGAGTCTTTATGCTTTAGGATAGGTTAATTGGATAGGGACTCTATCACCAGCCTCTCATCTATAAATAGAGGTTTGACATTCTCCTTTATATATTATAGAATAAGATATTGAAGTTTTTCAAGCTCTTTCTCTTGTTCTAGATGTCCTCCTCTCTCTGGACCAGTCTCTCTCTCTCATTCTTTTCTCTAGGAGATCGGGCCTCTCTAGGCTAGTTCTTCATCCATTCCAAGGGCTCAAGCCCTTCTTGTACCCGTACATTCGTTATGGAGTGATCCCTGCCTCGAAAATCGACGTAAGAGCCCTATCGACAACAGTTCAGTTGATCAGTCTTCCTTACAAATGTGTCTAATGTATTTACCAGTCTCTAACCTTTCCTAAAGTCGCCTAATCTGTCTAAACGAAGACCGCATCCGAAGAAGTAATGCAGTCCCGTTCTGCAGGCTGTTTTGCCTCTTCTGATCTCCTGCACATACCTTGACCATACCTAAACGTGTAGACCCCTTTAAGACATCCCTAAACCTGCTACACATGCCCTGAAACTGATCATAGATCTTAGTTAAGTCCCTACCCACGTTCGAGACCCGAAACACCAAAAACTACACCATGTTGATTCGACAGAACGTGTAGTTTTGCCCGTTTGAGCATCCCAACCAACCAACGACCTATTCTAGTGATCATTGACTTCCACTAACCTATCCTAACCTTGACATACATCCCTAGGTGTCCAACAAGCCCTAGGTTCAATCCATGCCAGATCTGAACCAAAACCCTTTCTTTATTAGCCTCCTAAACCATTTTTAGCTAAACTGGTTTCCCTATTTCCTTAGGTCTTTTCCCATAACCACCTAAACCCTACACTGGAGTCACTCTTAGACCTCTACCCCATCGTGTCCAGCGAGGGTTGGTACCCCGACACGTCCATCCCAGCTTCGAAAGTCTAAGAACCGTAGGCATGATCCTCTCGCTTTTGTCGGGCTCAGACTATAGTACCTGTCTATTGCTAGCCCGGGATTTCCTTCAGATCCAAGTTCCGAAACTTCAAAACTGAATCTTGAGGAGGGCCTAACAGAAACGAAGCAACAAACAGGTGCATTACACGCATCTAGTCCAAAAAAGAATCAAAACCCATTACCCAGCAAAATGCAGTTGATGTTACAAGAAATATGGAGACATCTAAGCAAATAACAACACAAAGGAGCAAGAATTCGAACGTAGACCATTTTAGTACAAGTGTATCGGTGCTCTGTGGAAGGAGCAAGAATTCAACCTTAGACCATTTTAGTACAAGTGTATACATGTGCTCTGTGTGCCTCAGGTACTAAATATGAGAGGGAAGGGGGGGCAGGGTTGAGGGGATACCCCCACAACCTCTCCACCCCCTTTTTCTCTCTTTGTTCTGAAACAGATCATAGCAACTTAAGAAAACCCTACTTAAGAATGCAGTATATCATCTCCAGTATCATATAAACTGATATGCAGTTGCTTACTGTCAAAAGCATATGCAATCACCTCTACAGTATACTAAATAAAGATATGAAAAAAGAAAGCACATACAGGCAGAACAGAAAGGAGACAGAGAAAAGACCATCTCTGGACCAACATAATTTGAACAATCTAACAGGATCCCAAGAATCCATCAAATCATCTCTTGCTAAGTATATTCAGACATGTTGTGTACCATCAAAAAGCATTCACAAATAGGGAGTCTATTAAGTAATGAACTATGAGAAAAGAACATAGCATTCTTCATACTAGGACAGTCATTCCTGCATAAGTGGATCTAATACTGATGGCTAAGTATCCAAAGTAATCCATAGGAGAGAAAAGACATGCACCATAATCAATGATCCAACAGGTTTATTTTTTATAATGGACATCAGATATGTGGCTTGCAAATTAATCTAAATTTAGCGCCCTTAAATGAACTTTCTAAATCAGAATAGCACTAGTAGAATGAGTTTGAAACTTTACCTGCATACTCTGGTGCCAAGTAACCGAAGGTCCCTGCGAGCCTTGTAGCCACTGAACTCTTTCCATCAGGTGCAAGCTTCACCAGTCCGAAATCCGAAACCTTTGCTCTGAAATCATCTCCAAGAAGAATATTAGATGACTTAAGATCCCTATGAATGAAGCTCTGGTGAGCTAAACTATGGAGGTACTCCATCCCTCTAGCCACGTCCAAAGCAATGCTGAGCCTCCTCTTCCAAGATAGAGGTTGCAAATTCAACTTCTGCCATTGAAAAATATGATTACTCAGGGCCCCCTGAGGCATGTACTCGTAAACCAAGAGCCTCTCGTTCCCTTCTACGCAGTACCCAAGTAGTGAAACCAAATGGCGATGCCGGACATTCGAGAGCACCGCAATCTCCGACTGGAATTCATCCAATGCCTTACTGCTGATCACAGCAGACTCCATCCTCTTCACCGCGATCATCGTCCCATCATCCAATTCACCCTTGTAAACCACCCCAAATCCACCCCTCCCAAGCTCGTTCTCCGGTGCAAAATCCCTGGTCACACACCGGAGGACCTGGACCGAGATCAAGAGGTACCCGGCCTCTATCATCTGTGCCTCACCACCGTTCCCAGTCCTATTCTGTGAGCCGCTCACACTCATCGCTGACCTGCTAGCCTCTGAATTATTCGCGACAACAATCTTAACTACATTGTCAGGATCCGATAGGTCTCTTGGATGGACAACAAACGAGCTCGGAGCCTGATCCCTCTTCTTCTTCATAACACAGAAAACAACAACGGGGACAAGGAAAGCAAGAAAACCTGCAACAGCAGCCACTGGTGCAACGATGGCAACCATCTTCTTCGATCTATTCGAAGCAGAGCTGGTTGAATTATCACCTCTCTCACTCGGGCTCCTCGGTGAACTCCCGAAAGATGGAGTGGAACTACCAGAGGAAGGTGGCGAACCACCAGGGGAAGGCAGGGAACCACCAGGGGAAGGCGGTGATCCACCAGGAGCAGGCGGCGATCCAGCATCTCCGAGCCCAGAACCATTCGCAGCAAGCCGTGGATTTCCATCCGTAATGACCATGACTTCCTTCGAGAACGAGGGAATTGGAGGCTGCAAATTGTTCGAGCTAACATCCAACTTACGCAACAATCGCAGTCCTGTCAATTCCGGCGGGATCTCACCAACCAAATTGTTCCCACCAATAAGAATATCGACCAAGGAACCGAGTTTTGCGATGGAGGGACTAATTGTACCATTGAGACTCCGATTGGGAAGGTTCAATACAGTGACATTCTTACCGGCATTGCAGGAAACGCCTGTCCACGAGCTCGCGCAAGGATCGTTCCCTGCCCACTGTCCCGCGAGGCTCGCCGGGTAGCCCACACCGCCGAGGAAATTCAAGAGCACGGCGACCTGCGGGGCGCAAGGCGCCCCAGGCTCGCTCTGGCAGAACGAATTGTAGCTGTAGGAGAAATTGGCGAACTTGAACGCCGGAATCGTCCCGGAGAGCTTGTTGTTATCGACAGAGAGAACCTGCAGGGAGGGGATGGAGGCCAGGCTGGGCGGGATCGGGCCGACGAGGTTGTTGTTGTTGAGCCTGAGCTCGACCAGTGAGACGCAGTTCGCGAGCTTGGCGGGGATCGTCCCGGAGAACTTGTTACCGTGGATCCAGAGCTGCTTCAGCGAGGTCATGGTGGCGAAGACGTCCATGGTGGCCGACAGGCCGTCGCCGTCCTGGTTGTTGAGCCACAGTGTCTGGAGCTGCGAGCCATTGAAGGCGGCGGGGAAGGGGCCGGAGAGGTGGTTGTAGGAGAGCTGGAGGAGGGAGAGAGAGGCCATAGAGCCGAGGAAGTCGGGGATCGGGCCGACCAGGTTGCATTGGGAGAGGAAAAGCCTCTGCAACTGCGCCGAGTTCTTGAACGATGGGGGGAGCGTCCAGCCATCGGTCTGGTTCAGGGGGTTGTACTCGAGGGAGAGCTCGAGGAGGGCCGCGAGGCCGTCGAAGAAATCGGCCGGAATCGAGTCGAATTGGTTGCCGCCGAGGTAGGCGTACTGGAGCTTGGAGATGCCGCTGAAAGAAGGGAGCGGGCCGGTGAATTTGTTGCGCTGCATGCCGAGGTTCACGAGCTCGCTCAGCTGGTTGAAGTTGGGAGGGAGGGGGCCCTCCAGCCCGAGGTTCTGCACCTGGATCTGGGACACGCGGGAGCCGCCGCCGCCGCCGCCGGAGCAGAAGACGTGAGGCCACAGAGGAGGGACGCAGGGGTCGGAATTGCTGGGCCAGTTGAGGAGGGAAGGGTTCTTCAGGCCCTTCTGGAAGGCACGGAGGATGGCCACGTCCCCCGGATCGGTGGTGGAGGATGCCCTACAGGCAAGAAGGCATAGGACCAGAAGGAGATAGATCGTGGGGAGATGCATTTTGAGTGGTGGTGGTGGGGAGGGAAGCACGTCCTCCTCCTCCCCCTCCATGCATTGGTGCAGCAGAGAGTGGAAGAGAGAAAGGGTTTTTGGCTTTGGATTTAAGGGAAGGTGGTGAAGGGTCATGCCCTCTTCGAGCTCTCCTTTCGAGTACAGAGTGGGAGGGTGTGTGTCTCGTGTCTGTAGAGTAGTCCTTTGGGGCTTGAAGGGTACCCGCCACTTTGTGAGATGTCTCAACAGGAATGTGTGGGGTCAGTCTTTGTGTCTTTTTCTGGAAGGAAGTGAAGGATTGATTTTTTTTTCTCTTTTCTTTTCTTTTTTTATCTGTTCTTTTTCTCTCTTTTTTGTGCGTCTTAAAAGCCGTGATCTGAGGTGAAGTTTGGATTTTGGACTTTGAACTTTGGAGTTCACCAACTTATTCGGATAAGTGGGATGAGGCGGCATGTTGTATAACGTATAGTATGGAGCGTAGTGCAATTTCCTTGATTATCCCATTTCTTCTTGATAAACTAATGCACTGCATTAAAACACTGCTTAATGATGAGCCAGATTTTTCTTTTTAATTAGTGAAGGAAATGATAGGTGGCATTCAGGCGGTTCCGTGAATCTGTAACGCTGAGGTCAGTATCGTAACGTAAATTATGCTTTCAAAAGTTCGAAATGACTCGGATCGGGTCGGGTCAGGGTTGATGTGCATCTGCATAACTACATTAGGTTGGAAATCAGGCCAACCTGACTCCACCTGACCTTTATGCCCATTAAGGCCTGACAAGCCCGACCCCAACCCTGACCCGGAAGAAAACCGATCCAACCCTTATCTGGTTCATGAGTCTCAGCCTCTAGTCGGGTCTGGTTGGATCCAGCTTTTTCAAACCCCACTGTTTTCGGGTAGAGTGGATCGGGCCCCATTGATATACTTTTTGAACCGTATCAAAATCCCAGTTTTTTTTTTTTAATACAATGGCCGGATTAGGCCTGAATTTTATCGTGTCTAAAGTTGAACAGCTGAAACCCGGCTCATTCAGGGTTGTATACGATTTATCAGCCATCAAGTAGCAATGATCCGGACCCAGCTTGACCCATTCACTTGAATGCTGCTGGGGTTCTGTTAGTTGGCAGTTGGGCTTTATTGGATCCGGATCCAGGTTAAGGTTGCCGTATGTCAAGCAATTTCAGAACCTTTTTTTTTCCTTCTGGTTAGGGTTGTGATTCGAAAAAAACCGAAACCAAAACCCAGATGAGCTGAAATTCTGTTGTCCAAATATATGGACATGGTAGGGATCCAGGATGTCAGACCATTCTATAAGAATGTGAACAATTAGGATTCAGTTCAAGTATGAGTTCTGCTGATCCGACATAATTGGATATGTCATAAATGGACCAGGGTTGGTTTTACATTCAGGTTAAGGAAGCCATTATTAGATCCAGATCGGGTGAATTTGCACGTAAACAGATACAGATTTTAATTGGGTTTGGATATCTAGAACCCAAGCCAGAACCAGTCATTTAGTTTACTGGTCATTGTCTACTACCAGATCACCAGTCGATGCGGTTCATGTATGCATGGATACATGCCCATAAAAAACCTAATACGGTTAGGTTTGGTGCCCCAACAGACCAACAAAGTCGAGCAGTTTTCAAGCAGGAACCCAGTGGTTGGCCTGCAGGGTCTAGTGCAGTCAAAACTTGGCCTCGGTTTACCAGGCCCACTGACCTAGGCCAGGTTGAGCCTAAAGCTAGGGCTGGTAAATGATATGAATTAAGCAAGCTTTAGGTGTTCAAGCTTGGGGCACACTTATAGGCCTGTCTCAACCCGATCTGATATCAAGCTCACGAGGTGTGGGAGCTAAACAAGCCAAGTTTGAGTTGGATTGTTTACAAAAGAATGTTTAAGAGAAAATTGACATGTTTAGCATAAATTAACATATTTAAGAGAAAATTCGTGTATTTATGAAGAAATTGATATATTTGAGAGAAAATTTACATATTTAAGAAAAAAAATCGCATATTCACATATTTAGAAAAAAATTCTCATATTCGCATATTTGAGAAAAAATTTGCATATTTAGAAGTAAAAATGCATATCTAGAAAAAAAATTGCATGTTCAGGAGGAAATTCGCATGTTCGTATATTTTCTACAGAACAGTCTTTGTTTTCATATATGTATCTCTCTGATCTGATGTTAAAAATCCACATTTTTATAGTGGTTGGAAAGTTGAGGTACATGCCTGTAACTTTTCTGTTTTGACTCAGAACTTAAAACCCATTTAGGGATTCAATTTCTAAGTTTCAAAATAAAAACCAAAACATGTTATGCATATTGTAACAACCGAACAATCTATTTTTTCAAGGATATTTCTCTTTAATCGCTCATCACATCAAGATGATCTTGGTGGCGTTGGAAAGATAACACTCAGATATATCTTTAACACTTTTATTATTATTTTTAGATTTCTAGTGTAGGTGGTCAAAAATTAGCATAGAATAATCAGGATAGGCGTAGCGGTGCCTATTCATCTTTTATTTTAGAAACATTGTCAGGGTTGTATCTCTGCACTCATTCATCATTTTTCAGTATATCAAGTATTGTTGGAAAGGTACTTTTGTCTAGTTTCTTTATTCTTTTCAATATTTTCTCAAAATCTTTTATTTTTTGAATTGAAAATAAGTAGCAAAGTATATCACAGATATTAGATGCAATACTTGAGCACATATTTGGGAGAAAATTTGCATATCAAGAGGAAATTCACTGGTATGAAGGGTAAAATGATCGTTTTAAAACTAAACATTTATGATTTTGGACATCGAATGGATTTTTGAAATGAAAAATGATCGTACTGTATGATAAAAAATGATGTGTTTTTCTAAAAACCTATAATTTATCAAAATCTACCCAATGACCAAAACCACAAATATTTGGATGTAAAAGGATAATTTTAACATTCGCATTCATGAATTTACTCTGGATATGTGAATTTTCTTTCAAATACGTGCCTAGGTATTTTATCTAAGATCTCTAACATACTTTATCACTGATTTTTGATAGATAAAATGAAGGATTTCCAAAAAATACAAAAAAGAATAAAGAAACCAGGCAAGAATAAATTTTTAACGACACCTATTTCGTTGAAAAATAATGAACGGGTGCTAAGATACATCCCTAACAACATTCCTAAAACAAGAGATGCATAGGTGTGGTTGCACCTATCCTTATTATTCTATACTATTTTTTGACCACCTACCAGAAAGCTGAAAAAATAATAAAAAGGACAAAGACAAAGCAGTGTGTTAGCTTTTCAATGCCACCATGATCATCTTGATCAAATGGGCAGTTGGGAATAAATGTCCTTTGAAAAATAGGTTGTTTGGTTGTTCTTGTTTGTAGAGCGTATTTTTGTTTTGGTCTTAGAACTCAAAAACAAGAATCCTAGAAGGATTTTTTGTTTTGACTCAAAATAGTAAAGTGACATGTGTATCGGCTTTGCAATGATTATAAAAACACAGGTTTTTAATGTTAGACCAGAAAGTTGCATATTTGAGAACAAAGACTATTTTGCAAAAAAATATGCGAATATGTAAAGTTCCTCTTATATATGTGGATTTCCTCACGAACGTGAATTTTTTCATATATATGTGGATTCCCTCCTAAATAGCGAATTTCCTCCAAAATATATGTGAAGTTCCTCTTATATATTCAGATTTCCTCCTAAACATATGAAATATGCATATATATAAGGAACTTCACATATATTTATGCGGAAATTTCCATGTTTAGAAGGAAATCCACATATATATGTTAAAATTTGCATGTTCACATTTTTTAAGAGGAAATTTGCATGTTTAATAAGAAAATTTGATATATAGGAGGAACTTTGCATATATTTAGGAGGAAATCAACATATATATGAGAAATTTTGCATGTTTAGAAGAAAATCTATGTATATATAAGAAACATCATATATATTTAGGAGAAAATCAATATATATATGAGGAACTTTGCATGTTTAAGAGGATATATATATATATGTATATATGTATATATTAGAAAATTCGTATATTCACATATTTTAATAGAAAAATCATATGTTTAGAAGAAAATTTGCATATATAGGAGGAACTTTGCATATATTTAAGAGAAAATCCGCAATATATAAGAGAAAATTCATATATATTTAGGAGAAAATTTGCTTATATATGAGGAAATCCACATATAAAAGAGGAACTCAAATATATATGAGGAAAACCGCATATATGAGAAAATTCACATATTTGCATATTTTTTATAAAACAGTCTCTGTTTTTATATTTGCATCTCTCTGATTTGACATTAAAAACTTATATTTTTATAGTCGTTGAAAACCTGAGACATAAACTGTTTTGAGTCAGAACTGAAAACCCTTATAGAGTTCTCATTTTTTAGTTTTAAGACCAGAATAAAAACATGCTCTGCATACAGGAACAACTGAACAGTCTACCTTCCAGAGGACGTTTCTTTCCAACCGTTCATCAGATCAATGTGATCTTGGTGACATTGAATAATCTATCTTTGTTATTTTTGTTATTTTCTAGGTAAAAAATCACTGACAAAGTCATAGTTCTTGGATGCAATACTTGGGCACATATTTGGGAGGAAATTTGCATATCTAGAGAAAATTTGCACATGCGAAGGTTAAAACAGTATTTTTACATCTGAATATTTCAGTTGTGGACATCAGGAGAATTTTAATATAGGACATTTTGAAAAAACTATAAGAATGTAAACAATTCATATTCAGTTCAACTATGAGCATTGTTGATTTGACATAATTGTATATGTCATAAATGGACCATGATTGGTTTTATACTTAGGTTAAAGAAGCCATTATGAGATCCAAATTGACTACGAATTTGCACGTAACTAGATACACATTTTAATTGGGTTTGGATATCTAGAACCCAAGCTAGAACCAATCATTTAGTTTACTGGATGTGGGCATTGTAGACTACCATATCACATGTCAATATTGTTCATGTATGTATGGATCCATGTCCATAAAGAACCTAATATGGTTTGGTTTGGTACCCTAACCATGGATGTTGAGACCAATAAAGTTGACCAATGTTCACGCAGGGTTGAGCTATGCCTGAACTCAATGGTTGGACTAATAGAGTCTAGTGCCGCCAAAACCTAGTGGTTGAAATTCATATATGTGGAAGAAAATTCACATATTTGAGAGAAAATTTGCATATTTAAGAGGAAAATTGCATATTTTGGAGAAAAATTGCCTATTCGCATATTTAGGAAGAAATTTGCATATTCACATATTCGCATATTTGAGAGAAAATTTACATATTTGAAAGAAAAATTGCATAACTAGAAAGACGTTTGCATGTTTAAGAGAAAATTTGTATGTTCACATATTTTTTACAGAATTGTCTTTGTTCTCATATTTGTATCTCTCTCATCTGATATAAAAAATCTGCATTTTTATAATTGTTGGAAAACTAAGGCGCATGCCTATAACTTTTCTGTTTTGAGTTAGAATCGAAAACCAATCTAGGGTGCCCGCTTCTGAATTTCAAAAATAAAAACAAAAACACATTCTGCATACTATAACAACCAAACAATCTATCTTCCAGAGGACGTTTCTCCTCAATCGCTCATCAGATTTTGATGATCTTAGTAGCGTTAGAAAGATAATGCTCTGATATATCTTTGTTCTTATTATTATTTTTTTAGATTTCTAGTGCAAGTGGTCAAAAAATAGCATAAAATAATTGGGTCATCTTCTGTTTCAGGAACGCTGTCAAGGTTGTATCTCTGCACTCGTTCATCAATTTTTTAGTGAATTGGGAGTTGCTAAAAAGATATTTTTGTCTAATTTCTTTTTTTTTCTATGTTTTTCTAGAATCTTTCATTTTGGGGGTTGAAAATAAGTAGCAAAGTATGTCACAGATCTTAGATGCAATACATGATCACATATTTGAGAGAAAATTTGCATATATAGAGAAAATTCGCTTGTGTGAAGGGTAAAAGTATCTTTTTAAAGCTAAACATTTGTGAT
Organism: Nuphar pumila; assembly: GCF_984573655.1. NCBI lineage: Eukaryota > Viridiplantae > Streptophyta > Magnoliopsida > Nymphaeales > Nymphaeaceae > Nuphar > Nuphar pumila. The sequence continues at coordinate 100,140,729 of NC_143253.1, forward strand.
TTTAGACATTGAACGGATTTTCAAAATAGAAAAGGACTGATCTATACGATAAAAATGATGTGTTTTCCTAAAAACCCTATAATTTTCCAAAATCCACCTGATAACCGAAACCATAAATATTCGGATGTAAAATGATAATTTTAACATTCACATATGTGAATTTCCTTTAAATAGGTGTTTTTTCTTTCAAATATGTGTCTAAGTATTGCATCTAAAATCTATGACATACTTTATCATTGATTTTTTACCCAAAAAATGAAGGATTTCAAAAAAATATAAAAAATTAAAGAAACTAGACAAAAATATATTTTCAACAACACCTAATTCATTAGAAAACAATGAACGAGCACTGAAATACATCCCTAACAACATTCCTAGACCAAGAGATGAATATGCAGAGTTGAGCCTATCCTTATTAAATTATACTACCTGCACCAGAAATTTGGAAAAATAATATAAAGGACAAAGACAAATCAAAGCATTAGCTTTCCAACGCTATCAAGATCACCTTTATCTGATGAACAATTGTGAAAAATGTCCTCTGAAAGATAGACTGTTCGGTTGTTCTTGTTTGTAGTGTATATTTTTATTATGATCTTATAACTCAAAAATGATAATCCTAGAAGGGTTTTTTGTTTTGACTCAAAATAGTAAAGAGTCATGTGTCTCAACTTTTCAACGATTATAAAAACACATATATGAGAACAAAGACTATTTTATAGAAAATATGCGGATATGTGAATTTCCTCATATATATGAGGAATTACGAAGTTCCTCTTATATATGCAGATTTTTTCATAAACATATGAATTTTCTCATATATATGCAGATTCCCTCCTAAACATGCAAATTTTCTCCAAAATATACGTGAAGTTTCTCTTATATATGTGGATTTATATATGTGAATTTCCTCCTAAACACGTGAAATCCACATATATATGAGGAACTCCACAAATATTTATGTGAAAATCCGCATGTTTAGAAGAAAATTTGCATATATATGTGAAAATTTTCATGTTCGCATATTTAAGAGAAAATTCGCATATATAGGAGAAACTTTGCATATATTTAAGAGAAAATCAATATATATGAGAAAATTTGCATATTTAGAAAGAAATCTACATATATATGAGAAACTTTGCATATATTTAAGAGGAAATCTATATATATAAGAGAAAATTCGCATGTTTAGGAGAAAATCTATATATATATATTAGAAAATTTGCATATTAGCATATTTAATGCAAAAATTTGCATGTTTAGAAGGAAATTTGCATATATAGGAGGAACTTCATATATATTTAGCAGTAACTTCGCATATATATAGTAGGAAATCCACATATATAGGAGAAAATATGCATATATAAGGAAATTTACATATATATATATATATATATATATGAGAAAATTCAAATGTTTAGGAGGATATCTGCATATATAAGAAGAACTCGCATATATATGAGGAAATCCTCATATATATGAGCAAATTTGCATATTTTTGCATAATAGTCTTTGTCCTTCTCTCTCTCTCTCTCTCTCTCTCTCTCTCTCTCTCTCTCTCTCTCTCGAAAACCTATGTTTTTATAGTTGGTGAAAAGCTGAGACATAGGCATATAACTTTATTGAAAACCCTTCTAGGGTTCTCATTTTTTTAGTTTTAAGACCGAAATAAAAATATATTCTTCATATAGGAATAACTGAACAATCTATTTTTCAGAGAACGTTTCTTTCTAACAGTTTGTTAGATCAATGTGATCTTGGTGGCATTGGAAAGCTAATACACTGATCTTTGTCATTTTTATTATTTTTCTTGATTTCTGGTGTTAGCCAAAAAATAGTATAGAATAATCAATATAAGCATAATCATGTTTGTTTATCTCATATTTTAGGAACATTGTCGGGGTTATATCTCAGCGCCCATTCATCATTTTTTAGTGAATCTGTTGTCATTGAAAATGTATTTTTGTCTAGTTTCTTTTTTTTCTGCTTTTTCGAAATTCCTCATTTTCTAGGTTAAAAATCACTTACAAAGTCTGTCACAAATCTTGAATGCAATACTTGGGCACATATATGGAGAAAATTCTCACATGCGAAGGTTAAAATAGTCCTTTTATATCCAAATATTTATGGTTTTGGACATCAAGAGAATTTTGAAAATTATAAGACAATTTCGAGAAACACATCATTTTTACCGTACAATAAGATTTAAAGTTTAACCTTAAATCCTTCACCTATTTGTTCTACCATACACTTCATGATGTAAAACATATTCAAAACTTATTTATTTTACTTAATCGGTTTATATGAGTGAAACTGAGTCAAATACCATGTTATCATTTCGCTCATTGAGCTTATTTTATGAGTCTAAACGATCTCTTCACAAACCAAGCCATGCGCAGCTCGTCTCATTTCTCAATCTCTAAAGCCTGATGACACTGGGTTCATGAACCAACTTGGCCGTTTGTGTCCTTTGCAGAAAGTAGCTCGAGCAACTCAGGCAAGTGGATTGCTTTCCTTATGAGTAGATTCATCTGTCAGGCTGGTTCTGTTGGCTAACATGGTCATCTATGGATTATTAAAATTTTACTTATATATTATAACGTTTTTGCTAGTATATTGGTAACATTTTGCTTAAACATGAATGTTTAATAATGCACCATTTATTCAATTAGCTAGTGAAGTGCCCTCAACTTTTTGGGAAAATCTGTCAAGATTGGTATTTGCCTCCCAGCGATCATCACTACTGCAGTAGGTAGCTACGAAGGAGAAGGAAAAAAAGAGAGGAAAAAAGGCTAAAACTTTGAGATTTTCTGCAATATTGTATACCTTGTAAATTCTAAAATGAAAATATGGGTCAAAATTGAGCTAATAAAAGAAAAAAACCTTGTGCAATGGACGTGCATGATAATGCAACTTGTATTTTAATATTAGTATGGTGATGACAGCCTCATGGTATTTTTTTATTGCCAATGGTAGGAAACATAATATTTTTTTTGTCATGACCATGAAATCCTTCCAAATGAATTATTAAATGCTCAGGTAAGCTTGGCGCATGAGAATAAATCCCTAGATCCAATAGTCTGATTTAAAATTCCAAAATTCTTCCAAGCTATTTTTTTATATATATTTACACGGAGAAACTTCCACCAGTATTAGAGACCTAGCCCTGCTAGCTTTGTCTGCTATACTTACGATCATTGTCCTCGTAGCATAAAACTCTCTAGGCTTACCCCTTGCCCTTAGGAAGTCATCACGCTTAAGCTTAAGCAAGGGATGATGCACAGGGATTTGAACCTAGACCACCTGCCTAACGGCCTAGGCCCCATCCCACTACGCCAAACCCCTTTAGACCTTCCAAGCTAATTAAAATATACCTTTTAAAAATCTTATCCTTTGCATTAGTTTTGCAGTATAAGTTGAACAAGGGTACCACTCATATCTGCTAGAGTGAAAATCTAGCCCAGTGGTCGAGCTTCACTACAAGAAAACCAGCTTTTGCTGGTGCACTCCAGCGGTCACACCATTGTAAAGTTGTGTTTGCTGGCGCAAAAATGAACTGCGCCATCAAAATTTTTTTCTCCAGTGCAGAAATTATGGAGCTAGTGAAGATTCTTTGTGTTGGCGTAATATAACACTGAACCATCGAAGAGTTTTTTTTGCTGACGCAATATAATACTTCGCCATAAAGGATTTTTTGCCTGTGCAATATAATGTTGCACTAGCAAAGACTTTTTTTGCTAGCACAATACACTGCACCAACAAAAACTCGGTTTTCTGGCACAACAAAAATCCTTTTTAGATTATGCCAGCAAAAACCCTTTTTTTGTGCAAAACATCCCTCCCTTTTTATTTTACGTGAAACCCTTTTTCTTTTGCATGAACCTTTTCTAAAACCTTCCTAGTCCTCGTCTCTATGAACTGGTGGAAAATTGCAAATGCAGAAGTCTTGGCCTCTCTCTTTGATAACTAGAAGAAGAAGAAGAAGCACAGGGAGAAGCGGGTGTGTCAACCTCTCTCTGATAACCGAAAGAAGAAGAAGCACAAGGAGAAGAGAGCATCTCGGTGTCTCTCTCTCTGATAACCGAAAGAAGAAAAAACATAAGGAGAAGAGGGTGTCTTGGTGGATCAACTCTCTATCTCTCATATTCTATTAGGGTTTCATTTTCTGTGTTTTTCTTTTTCAATCTTCCGTTGTTGTTGTTCGTCTAATTTTGTGTCTTTGATGCTACAGATTCATGAGAAATTATGGTACATTCCAAGAGGAAAAACCAATCGCATGTTGTGCAATACCACAATTAGGTATGTGTCCGTCCATTGGATCTCCAATAGGGTGTGGCCCATGATTTATTCCATGGATTTGTATTACTGCTTTGTTGTTAGTTATTTTTCTCAAAAAATTATCAAATATGTGCATCGGTTTTGACAAGTTTAAATTATTACATTTTCTAGTATTGGTTATTCATAGAGTTCCATAAATTTCTCTCTCAATATTAGGTTCATTTCATCCACAATAAATGCATAAAATAGATGTATGTCTTGGAAATTGCATGTTATATTGGAATGAATTTGCTAACAAAGATGTATGTGATTTTTGTAAGTCTTCAAGATGGAAAAAAGTTGAAGGTCAATCAAATAGTGTGCCATCTTTAAGTTCTAAGAAACGCAAAAAAGAATTTCAGTGAAGACTTTGGATCATTTTTCCTTCGTACCAAGATTGAAGAGATTCTTTATGTCATTCAAGACTGCACCATGAAGGTCACACCAAAGATGATGTTCTAAAGCATCCTACAGATTCAATAACTTGGAAATTTTTTGATATATTTCATTCATCTTTTGTTGAAGATAGTCGCAATGTGAGACTCGGGCTAGCCAATGATAGTTTTAATCCTTTTTAAACTTTAAGTACATCATATAGCATATTGTTAGTTGTTATAGTTGTGCATGAAGCAGTCATATACCATGCTTTCACTGCTCATATCTGGTCCAAGTTCTCCTGAGTTTAAAATAAATGTTTATCTTCGGCCGCTTATTGAAGAATTGAAGACATTATGAAATTATGTTGTGAAAATTTACAATGCATCAATGAAAGAGTATTTTCAATAGTGGGTAGCTTTATTATGGATTATAAATGATTTTTCTGTATATTCAGACTTATCAGGATGAACCACTAGAGAATAATTAGCATGCCCCGTATGCCATAAAGACACACATTCATGTAGGTTAAAACAAAGCAAAAAAAAATTGTTATATAAGATATCGTAGATTTTTTCCTATTAATCATAGATTTTGAAGGAACAAATAGTCTTTTGAAGGCAATATTGAATTGAGAAATGCTCCTACCAGAATGTCTAGCACTCATGTGCTACATCAATTGGATAGCATGACATCTTCCATTGAAAATGACTTGGCATGCGAAGACATAGACTATCCATATCGGTAAAACCCGCAGATTTTCAGTTAAAAGTTTCAGAAGAAGGGCCACCCAGCAGTTTGATCTGTAGTGTTGTTAATGTGAAGACCTGAATGTCTAAGAGGGAATATATAATTTAAAAAATAAAATAAAAGTTTTCATTGGCACAGTTTTAAACTGCACCAGGAAACACTTTTTATTGGTGCAACAAATGTGTCAGTAAAACAACCTTTGACACTATGAAGTACTTTTAGTGACGCAGTTTCTGCACCATCAAAATGTGTTTACTGGCATGATGTTGTGCCAGTAAAGTTTATTTTGTTGCCGCATAACTGCATTTTTTTTACTGGCGCAAACTTGCGGTAGTAAAAGTTCTTTCAATTTTGTATAAGATTTGTGTTGGCGCGTAACTGCGCCAGTATTATATTTTTGTTGGTGCAAAACTGCACCATGAAAAGTTCTTTTGAGTTTTATGAAAGATTTTTGATGGTGCAAAATTGCGCCAGTATTACATTTTTGCTAGCACAATTTTGCACCAACAAAAAATGAGATTTCTTGGCGGTGTAAGGTGCACCAGAGAATGCATTACCGGCGACACCTTTTCTAGCGCTACTGCTGGAGCACTCTTGCACCAGCAAAGGTTTTTACTGGTGCTATTTTTGTGCCAATAAAACCTTTATTTATTGTAGTGTTTCCCTTGTTCAGTCTACATCAGGGACATGGAGTTTGAGGTCCCACGTTTAGGGGACATGGCGACACGCTGTTAATATTTTTTTATGTATTTTCATAAATTTTAGAAGTTTTTATATTTTTATACATTATAAGTATTAAAAGTATATTTCTATATATTAAATAATATTGTCCTATCTTTTCACAAAGATCACACATTTAAATCTCTATTGTATGTCGTACTGATGTCCATATGTGTATCCATGTGACATAGCTGATAGCTTAGACTTATTTGTAAACGCTACACATGCCAACTACATTACATATTGATATAATTAAGTTACCAAGAGGTACTTTCTGGTACTTTCTAGCATATAATTTTGCTTGCTGAGCTGCACAAGCCACATGCCTAAGTTCATATACCAGCATTAAGTGAGACAATGCCATAATGGCATCAAATCATTAAGTAGATCAATGATCAATCAGCTGCATTAAACTATTTATCAACATGAGATAGGTCCAATTTAGTTCCTAAGAGAGTAGAGCATAGTGAAAAACATCAGCAATGTCTTGAAAGTATCGTGAAAAAACACGATAGTTTGTCACCATTTTAAACAGCCAAAATATCGCAAAATTGTCATGATTTTTTATGATATTTAAGTTTCGTATCGGCTGCTTCTCAGAATCTCATAATATCATTATACAGTTTCATTTTAGTTAATCTAGCTCTATTTTTTAACTTATTTATTTTAGCTGAGATTTTGTCCATAAAATTGCAAGAAAAAAAAATCAATTTCTCACGAGATTTTCGCTGTTGTTATTTTCCTGGTCTAAACTTTTGCCACTACGTGGACTAACTCACATGCATGGCCTTATCGGTGAAGCTGGCACTAGCTGAGCGTAAATATCGTGAGGTTGCAAGGTGATTGTTGAGTTCACCCGCCGCAAATGTGGACAATGAACCAACCGCTGCATCATGTCTCCGAATTGGGATCCATGTTATGGACATCAGCGGACCATGTTGGCGTTTTGATCCAACCAAGTGATCATTGTTTTCTCATGTCGTACAGGTGGGCATCGGGCTAAATGCACCACGGATTCTGGGGCCCAGCCCGGCCATACTGGGCTTAGGCCTCACCCGCCAAACCAGCCAGGGCCCTTGTCTTTTTCTTTTAGAAAAGGATCAGGGGCACGAATTGTCCGCAGCTCAGCTTGTAAGGTCATATGGCCATAAGTGATCCAACAGTTATAATAAGGCACAATACAAGAGACATGTCTCTTGGGGGATGAAGGGATTTCTCCCAAGGTTGTGTTCCAAAACTTGAATCATTTTCAAGTCTATAAATGCAGTATGAAAACATACGAACACATACACTACAAGAAAATTGTTAATTAGCAACGGAAATTAGTGACGAATTTTTTTCGTCGCTAATTAGCGACAGATTAGCTAGAGATAGAATCTGTTGCTAATTCGCGACGGATTAGCGAGGAAACAACTTTTATCGCTAATCTGTCCCTACTTAGCGACGGATTAGAGACTGCAATTTTTGTCGCTAATTTTTATTACAATAACACCATTTTAGCGATGGATTTAGAGAGGGAACTCTGTCGTCGCTAATCCGTCACTAATTAGCGACGGCGTAGCGACAGAATATATTCCGTCGCTTTTTTGTATTTTGATTTAGCGATGGCTTAGCGACAGAAACATTTCGTCGCTAAGCCATCGCTAAATGTCGCGTAAATCCCTAATCCCATCCCTCTTTCTCTTTTTCCTGTTTCGCTGTATTGCTCCCGCCCGCCGCCCTCTCCCTCCCGCCGCCCGTCGGCTCTCGCCACCGTCCGGCCGCCGCCGCTCGCCAGCCGTCGCTCCCCGTCCACCGCTCCCCGTCCACCGCTCGCCAGCCGGCGCTCGCCAGCTGTCGCTCCCTGTCAACCTCTCACCACCGCCCGGCGACGCGCAGGTAATCACTTCTTCTTCTTCTTCTTCTTCTTCTTCTTCTTCTTCTTCTTCTTCTTCTTCTTCTTCTTCTTCTTCTTCTTCACGCTGTACGCCCCAGCGATGGCCGATGAGGTTGAGCCCGGGCTATCGGCGGCGAACCTCGCCTGAGCTTGCCTTGCCTCAAGCTCATGGCCTGAGGTGAGGCTTCGCCTGAGCCGGGCTTGCCTCAGGCTCATAGCCTGAGGTGAGTCCTCGCTTGAGCCAGCCTCATGCTCGAGCCATAAGGTGTGCTCGTTGAGGCCAGGGTCGAGCCCTCGCCTGGGCCAGGTTCACGTCTGAGCCTCCCCTGAGGTGAGCTCACCTCACGTCTGAGCCTCCCATGTGGTGAACAGCAATAGACAACAAAGATGTACTCTGCTCTAGAAAAAGCAAGCTCAAGAGAAGCTTACAGTAAATGAATCTCCAGGCAACAAACAGAGAAAACAAGAGAGAGAGAGAGAAGCTAGACATAGATACCCGAAGCTTCTTGCTACCTGAGAAAGCTCCCTTCAAGCAAGCAACTCTTTGCTCAACACCCACTTCTATGCTTCTGCTTCTCATATCCATTTCATTTCCTGGTAAGTGGTAACTATGTAGCTAGATAAAATTCAGAATTCCTAGTCCCGCATCAGAATAAGCCAGCAAAACATGGCAGATGAGAAACTCTTCTCATCAACATGAGAACAAGAGAAGGGAAAGAAGCCAGAACAAATATTTGAGCAGGATTTCCTCGTTTCAAATTAAGTAAGGAAGAGAAACATTTTCCAGAGACATGAATTGATAAATTTGTTGTGTGAATCATTGAGAAGATTGCACTTGAGCAGTGAATCAGAACAAGAAAATAAAATAGAATGGAGACAAGGAGTTTACAGGAATTAGTAGAACTAACATGCAAAACTGGGATTTCCAAAATAAGGAGCTAGAAGGTTTAACACTCTCGGTTTGGTATGCATTCCATGTTCAATGAATGTAACTTGTGGAAGAGGAGAGGATAGCACTCTGAGAAATATTTCCACAAAAGACAACATGAAAAGATCTACCAGTGAAGCTATTCCACAAAAGTGGATAGTTTATTTTTTCTTCAATAAAAAGCAAACCTTGGCATATTTTAAAAATTCCAGAAATCGTGGTTAGATATTATTGTTTCTTTTCTTTTCTCTATCTTGTTTTTTGGGTAGTCAAGCTGGTGATAGCCTTTGCAGGATTTGTACCTGAGTGCCCACCATTGCAGATAGTGCAACCTCGACATCTTCGGCCCTAATGAATACAGTTAACAATAAAATGACTATTAAAAAGAAAAAGCTAACAATGAAAAAGTATAGCAGGCTCCAGGCAACACTGGAAGACTGTGTATTGTCATCTAACAACCTGACTTCATCGCATTTCATCATTAGATATATCATCAACAGTTTAGTTGTTTTTTGCATTGCATAAGTGGTTGTGTTTCCCTAATTAGCTTCAATATTCATTTTAACACAGTGTTTTTTGCAGATTTCTTAACGGAACTCGCTTGTGCCCCGCCACCCGTGGTAAGTAAGTGACAAAAAAAATGCAAACCGGGTAAATACCCGTGGTGAGTAAGTGATGCAAGCGCATCACATGTTATTTAATTTATTGAATGTAACACTTTATTGTTCACACACTCACTTAGTTGTTGATATCTAGGACTGCTTTGTTGGAGTTCAGAGATCATGCTGAGCATGATTTTAATGTATGAGAATAGAAGTGTTCTTATTTTTGGAGTACGGAATCCATGCTATGCATGGTAGTAGTTAGTGGGATATTGAAGTGTGTTTGCTGCAGGTACATGTTTGACATTTGTTTGATATGAATTATTTCGATGTATTGCAATGTTTGATGTGATTGTATCCATGCTTACATGTAATTACTTTCAATTTGATTATGTCTTCCATGTGAAATTGTATACTGAAAGCATGCTTCAAATGAATGTATCGTGTCATGAATAGTTTGCACATGAAAATATTAAGTTATCAATGCATGCATCATAATTCTTGTGATTGTATGACATCATATATTGCATGATAAATTTGATATTTTCTTCATCATAGCATTCTGATGGTTCTCTTTTAACTGGTTAGGATACTATTCGTAACATCATACGACAGAATGACTGCAAACCGTGAATGGATGTACCGTAGGATAGTGGACAATGAGTTATCGCATGAATATATGGATGGTGTCGATAGTTTTATTGAATTTGCAACGGCAAGTGTCAGTACGGTAGATCCCACAGGTCGGATTAGGTGTCCCTGCAAGATTTGTAAGAATAATCGATTTGTAGAACCTCATGGCGTTAGACATCACCTATACAGGAAGGGTTTTGTGAGTGATTATCAGAACTGGATGTTTCATGAAGAAGAATTTAGAAACGATTTTGATGCACGGGTGAATGTGGTGCACGATAATCCATATACGAATTTGATATTTGATGCTGCAGGAACAGAACTGGGTTCTGCTATGAGTTCTAGTGATGTAAGAACTGTCGTAGATGAAGAATCACCAAACGATGCAGCTAGTAGATTTTATGATTTACTTAAAGATGCTGATGAGCCACTTTGGAACGGTTGTGAGAGTCACACTATCTTGTCTGCAGTTCTTCAACTAATGAATTTGAAGTCCGAGTATAATTTGAGTCAATCATGTTTTGACCGTTTGTGCATGATTGTGAAGAGTATGTTGCCTAAAGATGAGAAATTGCCACAAAATTTCTATCGTGCGAAAGTTATGGTCAGCGCTCTAGGTATGGGTTACAAAAAGATTGATGCTTGTCCAAATCACTGCATGTTGTATTTCAAGGAGCATGAAAATGACATATCATGCCCGTTATGTGGGCATCCTCGGTTCAAGCCAAAGACAAGAGGCAATGGTAGCACGAGATCAAAGGAAGTTTCATACAAGTCGCTCCGCTACTTTCCTATCACTCCTAGATTGCAACGATTGTATATGTCTTCAAAGACAGCTAAACACATGAGATGGCATGCAAATAAAGTTCGACACGATGAAAACAAGATCACGCATCCTGTTGACGCTAAAGCTTGGAAGCACTTTGATCGTACTCATCAGAACTTCGCAATGGAAGTGCGAAATGTTAGACTCGGTCTATATACAGATAGATTTAATCCATTTGGGGGTAGATCAACTTCATACTCATGCTGGCCAGTATTTGTAACTCCATACAACCTTCCACCAAGCTTGTGTATGAAACGTCCAAATCTTTTCTTGTCTCTGTTGATCCCTGGTCTGACCTCACCTGGCCAAAATCTTGATGTATATCTAAGGCCATTGATTGATGAATTAAAAGTATTGTGGGTTGACGGTGTTACCACGTATGATGCCCACAAAAAATAAAATTTCAACATGAAGGCCGTTGTTCTATGGACAATCAGTGACTTCCCTGTATATGGTATGTTATCTGGTTGGAGCACACATGGGAGGTTGGCTTGTCCGTACTGCATGGAGGATTCCAAAGCTTTTAGATTGAGGCATGGAAGGAAGCCTTGCTGGTTTGATTGTCATCGTCGATTTCTACCCAGCGATCATCCGTTCCGACGTCAAAAGAATGCATTTAAAGCAGGCACAACTGAAACGGAAGGTCCATCCTCAAGATTGTCTGGCATAGAGATTCTAAGAAGATTGCAATACTTTCCAGATATATTAACAGATGCCCGCAGTCCTACACCCTTCCGTGGATTTGGGAAGGATCACAATTGGACGAAAAAATCTATTTTTGGGGAACTACCGTATTGGCCGACCCTATTGATACGACATAATTTGGATGTGATGCATGTAGAGAAAAATGTGTTTGATAATGTGTTCAATACAGTAATGAATATTAAAGGAAAAACGAAAGATAATCTGAAGGCCCGTATGGATTTAAAATTAATATGTAAAAGACCAGAATTGGAACTCAAAGAGTATAATGGCAAAGTACTGAAACCAAAGGCGAAGTACGTGCTTGGACCTGATCAAATAAAACATATATGTCAATGGTTGAGACAACTTAGATTTCCAGATGGATATGTCTCTAACATTGCTCGGGCTGTGAAGATTGACGATGGACAGTTATATGGGTTGAAGAGCCATGATTGTCATATCTTTATGCAACGATTGATACCCCTAGCATTCCATGATATGTTAGACAAACGTATATGGGGGGTATTGTCTGAGTTGAGCGGATTTTTCAGAACATTGTGCGCACGGGAGGTCGTTGTATCAGATGTAAAGAATCTCGAGGACTCTGTCATCACCACTGTTTGTCTGTTAGAAAAGATATTTCCGCCAGCATTTTTCGATGTTATGGAACATTTGATCATACATCTGCCATATGAACTAAGGGTTGGTGGCCCTGTGCAATATCGATGAATGTACCCATTTGAAAGGTATATGTTTTTTTATATTTGTCTCTTTAGTGACAGATATTTAAAATTTGAAATGTATATTCTTGTCAGATGCATGTTCGACCTAAAAAAAAAGGTTCGTAATAAAGCAAGAGTAGAAGGCTCTATTTGTGAGGCGTACACTTTAGAAGAGATTTCAAATTTCTCATCTATGTACTTCGAACCTCACATTCCAACACGTTACATATGCCCGCCCCGTAACGATGATAGAGAACAAGTAATTGTAGCTGACAAGTTGTCGATATTTCAACCACTTGGGCATGCATTTGGTAGTTGCCGATCAAGGCTATTGACAGATCGAGAGCAAGATGCAGCACACATCTATATTCTTTTTAATTGCTCAGCGATCGACCCATACATCGAGTTAGTATATGTATATGCAACTCAATTATAAATCCTTTTATGTTCTATATGTAGATACATGGCTCGGTAATATAAGTATTTGTGGTTTGCAGACGATTTGATATGGAGTTGCAAAACGAAGTTTCACATCTCACTGATGCAGAAGTACAAAAAAAACGTGAAACTAAGTTTGTGGAGTGGTTGAAACGGTTGGTAAAGAAGCTAACATAAATTTTGTACTTATAAACAACACTAAGTTACTTAATTGATCGTGATCACAATCATTGTTTATGTTTGTGCGTAGGTTCACAATGGTGATGTTAAAGATCAAGGAATATGTGATTTAGAAAATGGTCCGACCAAAGTTGTGCAATGCTACAACGGGTATATCGTAAATGGTTATCGATTCCATACAAAAGACTACGGTATAAACAAATCAACGATAAATAGTGGCGTGTGTGTCAAGGGTAGCAGCTACGGTGAAAATGAACATGATTACTACGGTGTTATAGAGGAAATAATGGAGTTGACTTACTTAGGCATGAATAACAGGGTTACGATATTCAAGTGTCATTGGTTTGATCCAACTGCAACAAGACTCGACAAAGCTTCAGGCATTGTGGAGGTGAATCATAAATCCAGGTTTGGAACATATGAATCATTCATATTAGCCTCGCAAACTCAACAAGTTTATTATACTTCATATCCGAGTATAAAAAAGTCAGATAGAAATGAATGGTGGGCAGTTTGCAAGGTGAAATCCAAACTATACCCCGAGTATGATCAGTTACAGGAAGATGAGTTAGCTGAAGACAGTGATTACTATCAATCAGATGATGTCTATGACTTCGCTTATGGTCACGATGTTGCGCATGATATGCATGTCATATCTCCATTGGCCGATGAAACATTCATAGAGGAATGTGATCCAAATGATGTACCAAGTGGATGGGCAAACAATGAAGAAAAAGAAGAAGAAGAAGAAAGTCAAACTAGTGACGAGAAAGAATTCTCAAGCTAGTGAGCAAAATCTTATACTACAAACCTCTATTTAAATGCATTGTAATACTTGATGTGAGTTGTATTGCAATACTTGGTGTGAATGATCATAAATTTTATTTGAATGCATTGCAATGATTGATGTGAATGACTTGATTGCATTGTAATACTTGATGTGAATGATTTCAATTATCTGAATGTATTATAATTTATGCAATTAACGAATGATTTGAATTAGTGCAATACTTGATGCCAATGATTTGAATTATTTGAATGCATTGCAATGCTTGATGTGAATGACTTGATTGCATTGTAATACTTGATGTGAATTATTTGAATTATCTGAATGTATTATAATTTATGCAATTAACGAATGATTTGAATTAGTGCAATACTTGATGCCAATGATTTGAATTATTTGAATGCATTGCAATGCTTGATGTGAATGACTTGATTGCATTGTAATACTTGATGTGAATTATTTGAATGTATTGTATGACATATGTTATTTGTTAGAATATGGTTCGTGGAGGTTATAGTGGTCGCTCATCCAGTAGTAGCCAGGCTCAGCCTTCATCTTCACGGGCTCCTATGATAGGTATATCATATAACTAATTAGATGCTTGATTAGTTCAAATGCACATTCTGAGAATTTCTAATGTATTTTTTTACAGATGATGTTGCGCCTATACACGACCCACCTACACCAGTTGATCACACAAGTCAACAGCCAACACAGGAAACAGGGTCTTCTCAGGCTGGCACAAGAAGACTCATTCGAATAGTGTATATCGATAATCGACCGTAAGTATTTTGTTTTAAATTATTGCATATCTTTTAAATATTTTATATTGATATTTACTGTGTAACAATTCATGTGCAGCACGAGGTTTGAGCCACAAGAAGTAGTACGGGAGATTAGGAATTCACTTCTTCAACATCTACCAGGACCAGTTGCTCAATGGAAAGAGTACCCAAAGGAGGTGTTAGACAGATTGTGGTCCTCATTCATGGTATACAGTTGTTCCTCATAGTTAATGTGTTTCATATTTAATTTATTTAAGCAATGTCTACTAACTTTCTGAAAATATTTCTAGGCTTCGAATCGCTTCGCAACTACGGTGGAAGAAAATGATGCAAGGAAGGTGTGGCAGAAGGTGGCTGCCAATCGATTTGCAGACATGTTGTACACTATGAAGACTGCAGCAAAAAAAGCATCTGGCGTAGTAGATGATCCATTACTGTGGAAGGGCCATGGTCCTATTACTATCAGGAGAGATTACTGGGATGAAATGTGCGATAAGTGGGCGGGAGATGCATTTAAAAATCGCTCTGCGAAGGCTTCACAAAATCGATCGAAGATGCCCGAAGCCCATCTACACACAGGTGGATCTAAGACATTTGGGAGCCACCTAAAGAAAATGGTAACTCATCAGTATATAATATTAATTTTATAAGTATTGTTGCAAACTTGTGTACTAAATCTTTTGTCATTTAACTTCGCAGGAAGCAGAAAAAGGAGACAGTGTACCATATAAGGATGTGTTTGTAGAAACACATAAACGGAAGACCACGGGAGTCTTCGTATTAGAGAAGGCGAGAACGACAATGGTATGTATTAATTCTATTAATAATCATTGCAATATATATGCAAGTTATCATAATGTTATCATTAATTATTAATGAATACTTTAAACATTATTTTGTAGGAGGCATATGAGCAACAGATGGTAGAGCGATATGGCGAAGACGCTACTCAGCATCCATCATTTGATCCTACAGCATGGGTGACTGCAGCAGGTGAACCAAAAAAAGGTCGCGTGTTCGGGTTTGGGAGTAATATGAA
This sequence comes from Nuphar pumila, assembly GCF_984573655.1. Taxonomy (NCBI): domain Eukaryota; kingdom Viridiplantae; phylum Streptophyta; class Magnoliopsida; order Nymphaeales; family Nymphaeaceae; genus Nuphar; species Nuphar pumila. The sequence continues at coordinate 100,156,391 of NC_143253.1, forward strand.
CACTTCACCAGTTATTGGTTCTTCCAGTTACGGCTCACTGACTTCTTGCGCCGACATAAGCTCCAAGCAGCCGACTATTCTTTCTGGTGATGATGTACGCGAGATCATTAATGAATCACTGAATAACTACTTTCAATACACCGTCGCCCCCTTTCTCCGAAATGAGATCAAGGCCGCTGTTCAGGATAGGGGATCTTCGATTCCAGGTCCCTCTCAGGTATAATCACATATTCAGTTTTTTGACTGTCTTAGAGCACATATGAGTATGCTATATTCACATATTCAATTTTTTGACTGCCTTAGCACACATACGAGCATGATCGAATCACATATATAGTTTTTTGCCTGCCTTAAAGCACATCTGAGCATGGTAGAATCACATATAGAGTTTTTTTAGATGCCTTAGAACACATATGAACATGCTATAATCACATATTCAATTTTTTGACTGCCTTAGAACACATATGAACATGTTATATATCATTTATGATAGAATCACATATAAAATTTTTGGCTTTGCCTGCCTTAGAGCACATATGAGCATGCTATATTCACATATTCAATTTTTTTACTGCCTTATCACACATATGAGCATGATAGAATCACATATATATATATAACTTTTTGTTTGCCTTAGAGCACATATGAGCATGATAGAATCACATATAAAGTTTTTTTGACTGCATTATAACACATATGAGCATGCTATAATCACATATTCAGTTTTTTTACTGCCTAAGAACACATATGAGCATATTATAATCACATATTCAGTTTTTTGACTGCCTTAGCACACATATGAGCATGCTATAATAACATATAGAGTTTTTTTACTGCCTTAGAACACATATGAACATGTTATATATCATTTATGATAGAATCACATATAAAATTTTTGGCTTTGCCTGCCTTAGAGCACATATGAGCATGCTATATTCACATATTCAATTTTTTTACTGCCTTAGCACACATACGAGCATGATCGAATCACATATATAGTTTTTTGCCTGCCTTAAAGCACATCTGAGCATGGTATAATCACATATAGAGTTTTTTTAGATGCCTTAGAACACATATGAACATACTATAATCACATATTCAATTTTTTTACTGCCTTAGAACACATATGAACATGATAGAATCACATATAGAGTTTTTTTATTGCCTTAGATCACACATGAGCACATGATAGAATCACATATAGTGTGTAATTTATTTCATTATATTTTGTTTATCAATACTGACTGTTCTTTTCTTGTGTAGGCTGCTAGCGATAATCAGGGTAGTGGAGCTGAAGGGACAGATAAAGATAATGAACAAAAAGACGCACAAAATCTTGGCGATGATTAGAGGACTGTGTTGAAGAAGTTCTATTTTTTTTATTTTTCCTAATTGTAATTGTTGAATTGTAAATAATTAAACTTCTTAATTTTAAAGTGGAACGATTAATTGTTGTAGATTCTTGTTATATGAATTTTTTTGTGTGGTTTGTTTTTTATTTACAGGAAATATAAATTGTACAGGAAATAGAAATTGTACAGTTCCCGGTAATTAATTTTCAAATAAATTTTTTTAAATTTTTTTTCGTGTTTGCGACGGATTAGCGACGGAACCATCCGTCGCTATTCATATTAATCTAGCGACGGTGTAGCGACGAAATTAAATCCGTCGCCAAGCGGTGGTCGATGTTGAGTACCGGCGGATTGGCGACGGAATATAGCGCTCGTTATTCCGTCGCAATTAGCGACGGATCTGGCGACAGAATAATTTCGTCGCCAGTTAGCGTCGAAATATTCGCGACGTAAGCATACTGTCGCCTCGTTGTCGCTAATCCGTCGCTAACCATGTTAGCGACGGATTAGCGACGGAATGTGGTCATCGCTAATCTACTGCTTTGTTGTAGTGATATACACAGAAGGTAACAGTGGTTACTAAAGCACTAGACAAAAAGAAAGGGTTGAGAGTTCAGACTCCTTGGCGATTTTGAGCGTAACTACGAAGCCTTCATCCCTCTACGAATTCGGCCCCATGCAAGGTCGCTTCCCAACATTGGTATCTGAGCAAGGTTCGATAAAAACCTCTGACGGTGCCGTCGAAAGTCTCTTGTGCGTGCGAGGGTGTTGACATAGAAATTGAACGTCGGTAAATAGCAGTGACTCGTCACCAAAAAAAGAGCATAAATAAAGGAAAAAAAACTAAAGATCAGTTTTTATTTTCAAACAAATAGACGAACGAAGCATGTTCTCGATTTGCAAAAAAGAAAAAAAAGAAGAGAAAGAGGGTTTTGTTCTCCCTTTCCTCTCTCTCTATTATGAGGGGTTCGAACCGAAAGGGAAACGCCTAAAGGGGCGTCGACTGAATTCTTAAAAAAAGAAATTTACCTTTCGATCGGAGGTCAGATTGGTCACCAAATTTTGGAGGGTAGCCGTTGACAGGAAGTGTGTCGAACATGCTGCCTGCAGTGACAGATAGGCCATTCTTTTTCTAGCCCTGAGAGAAACCCTCACCGATGAAGGGGTTGTGCGATGATTGTCGGGTCCTGTGCGGCGTCCTACAGCCGATAGGAAGTTGGGTGTCGTGTGCAGCCACCAAACGGGCTGCCTGTAGCGACAGGCAGAGGTCGGGTTCTCTCCAAACCTTCGGGAATCGTGCAGGCACGGAGGAGGAGTCTGCCACTCTGGCGAAGGCAGTCAATTCCCTGAGGGAGAAGCAGGGCCTTGGACTTGCCGTAGGTGTTCCAGCAGAGGGACTAATCGGCCTTGAGCCCCAGGGGCACCAGTGAGAGCTCGACGTCTGTGTGCATCGCCGTAGGCATTCTAGAAGAGGGATTGGCCAGTCTTGAGCCCCAGGGGCGCCGACGAGAGCTCGACGTCCATGTGCATCACCGGATAGACCAGAAGAAGTCATCGGAGGTGGGCGTCATGAGTTGTTGCATGACTGATGCCTTGGTTTGTCTGCAACGACAGAGAAAAAATGAAGGAAAAGGGGGAAAGGTAGAGCCTTACCTATGCGTCGTCGGACGGGCTGGAGGAACCCTTGTCGGAGATTCCAACACTGCTCCAGCGGGCAACGGTGGGCTCCCTCTTTTTCCTCAATTTTTTTTTTAACAAAAGGGAACCCTAATCGGGTTCCCCTTCGTTTAACATATAAGGTTTAAAAATAAATCATATTAAACTTGAAATTTATTATAATTTCAGAAAACTACATCCGACTTTTTTGAAATTATAGAAAAGTGGTTCCATTCTTTTGTGTTAAACTTAGCAAATTTCATAATTACTAAAAGGCACTGATCTTTTTTGAAATTACAGAAAGAGGGTCAAACTTTTATGTTTAACTCAAAAAAATTCTTTTTGAGGTTTTTGTTTCCGTTTTTGCTTAAAAAGGCTTCTGCCTTTCTAGAAATTGCAGAAAAGAGGTCTATCTTTTTTTATAAACTTAGAAAGTTGCAGAAACAGGTTTCTATAGTTTTGTTTACACAAAACCTCTCTTAAATACTTTTTGAAATTACAGAAAAGTGGTTCTATGTTTCAGAAAACTACATGTTACTTATCTTTGTCAAAAAGTGTTTAAATTTAACAATGTTTGTGAGTTTCTTGCATACTTAAAGATCATATTGCATGATAAACTAGTTATATTTACAAATATTAGTTGGAATATACTTTATTAATTCTAATATTTATTTATAATTAAGAAAATGGCAAATTGAATAGTCATGGTTGAGTTATCCAAAATCAAAAAACTCAATGAGACAAGTTTTTGAATGTGGAGAAGAAAAATAGAATATCTATTGACACGTGACAAGACCCTATATCTATTGAACAATACAAAATCTTCATTAACTGATAAATAGACTAAAGAAGAGAATAAAGCTCATAACAAGTTTATTAAAAACAATCAACTTGCTTGAGCAACTCTTCTAACATTTATGCAAAATGACCTCATCCAAGTATTTGAAGATTTAGACACTGCAAAGAGAATGATGGAAGAAGTCAAGAAAAAGTATGATATGACTTCAAAAACCCACATTCAACTTCTTCTAGAACAGTACAACTCTTGTAGGATAAAAAAGTCAGACAATGTGGTGGATCATGTGAATCGAATGCTGGTAATGGCTAAAAACTTAGTCATAGCAGGAAATAATATTTTTCAGCGCATGCAGATCTCCACCATATTAAACAGTCTTCCTCCAACATAGAAGATGGCGTTGATTGCCATGAGGTTAAACCAAAAAAGCCTTACTCTAATAAAACTATCTCTGCAATTAGCTCTTGAGCAAGATCACATGTCAAAAGACAAAAAAAGAGAAGTTATGAATACTCAAGAATCCTTCCTAGCAAATTCTCACAAGTTCAAGCCTAAATGCATATTCTTTAAGAAGTTTAAAAAGAATGAATTCAAAAAGAAGTGTCCAGTGCAAACCAAGAACTTCAAGACTGCAATCAGGGGAGAATGTTTCTCTTATGAAAAAGTTAGGCATTTAAAGAATAATTGCCCAAATAGAACCAAGAAAGAGACTTCAGGAAATCAAGTAAATGGAGAACGAGAATTAGTGTGCATTGTATCTGAATCATTGATCGCAGATAGTGATCTCCCAAGGTGGTGGATAGATTCAGGGGCGATGCGATATGTGTCTATGATAAAGTAAGGACACGTAAAAATGAAGGAGTTAAAGCATGAAGATCATAAGGTGTATATGGAAAATAACACCTATAGTAATATGGTTGGGATAGGGACCTATAGGCTTCAGGTAGAAGAGACCAGTCTCCTACTAACAAATGTACTTTATGTACCTTCTATGAGAATGAATCTTTTAGTAGTGGGAGATTTTGCTAAAAAGGGCTTTGAAATCCACTTTTGGGGTGACAAGGTTACTATTGAGAAAGATAAAAAATTAAAGCTCAGGTGTCACTATGATGTTGATCATGATCTTTTTTGTATTAATGTAACTCCTTCTACAAGTAATACAATGAATATTTTTAGTTATATTGATTATGCATTTAATGTTGATGCATATTTATGACATTTAAGGTTAGGACATGTAAATATCAATAAAATGAAAAGAATAATTCGTATGAGATTATTACCTTTTCTTAAAAATATAGAATTTGAAAAATGTGAACCATGCATATAAGGGAAAATGATAAGAAAATATTTTCCTAAGGAAAGTTGGTCATGTGATTTGTTAATTCTGGTAGACACAGATATTTGTGGACCTTTAACCGTAAAAGCATATGAAAGAAAATAATATTTTATCACATTTATAGATGATTACTCTAGGTATGAATACATATACCTAATTTCTAAGAAATTAGAAGCCCTAAAAAAGTTTAAGGCATATAAACATGAAGTTGAAGAATTACTAGGAAGAAAAATTCAGGTTATCATATCTTATAGAGGAGGTGAATATAACTTTGATGAGTTTAAGACCTTCTGCATTGATAATAATATAACTCCTTATACAACGATGCCTTATACGCCACAATAGAATAGTGTAGTAGAACGAAGGAATAAAACCTTAATGGATATGACAAGATCCATGTTGGCACAGGCAAATCTTCTCAAGAAATTCTTGGAAGAAGCAATTTGCACTGCCTTGTATATCATGAATAAGGTTTCATCTAAGGCTGTAGAGCTTACTCCCCATGAATTATGAATTGGTAGGAAGCCAAACTTGAGTCATTTATAAAAGTGGGGGTCACCTGCTCATGTGTTGATTCCTAGTCAAATAAGAGACAGGTTAGATAGTAAAACTATCAACTCAAAGAGATCAAAGAGATATCGACTATATAATCCAGAAAACGGATTTATAGAGAGTAGAGAAGTAGAATTCTTGGAAACTCAAGAAAGCATTTTCGATCTTGAAGATGATGATGTCTTTTTGGATATCATAAATGATCCTGAGATACCCATTCAAGAGTTAGAGCATAACGATCTAGTTGTGAATAATGAACAAACTTCACAACCAGTAACTGGACAGAAAAGAACAAGAACTCCTCTATCCTATTTGAATGATTATTATACATTCTTGAGTGAAGAATTATGATATTTCATGAATTTGGATGAAATTCTTATTGAGTTTTGAATATGCAATTGCTTCTAATAAGTCTAAACTCTCGAAAGAAGCAATGAAAAATGAGTTGGACTCCATAGAAAAGAATGAAGTTTGAGAACTAGCTACATTTCTTAATGAATATAGGGCAATTGATTGCAAGTGGGTTCTCAAGAAAAAACTCAAGGCAGATGGATCTATTGATAGATTCAAGGCAAGATTAGTAGCAAAAAGCTATACTCAACGAGAAAGGATTGATTATGAAGAAACTTACTCTCCTGTAGCCAAACTGACTTATATGTGCATTATTTTGGCATTGATAGCTTATTTTGATCTTGACCTATATCAAATTGATGTGAAAACGACATTCTTAAATGATAAATTAAATGAAATCATTTTCATGTATCAACCAGAAGGTTTTGAAATTAAAGGTTAAGAAGATAAAGTATACAAGTTAAATAAATCCTTGTATGGACTTAAGCAGTTACCAAGACAATGGTATTTGACTTTTCTCAAAGTTTCAATTTTCCTGAGAATCAATTTTTCATTCAAAAGGAGACTTTCAAAGAATTTCATGATTTTCCAATGAATTCTTTTTCCAAATATTTTCCAAGTATCAGAAGCAAACATCATCTTTTCAAAATGTGCATTTTTCAAGAATTTCATAGCACATGTCTAATTCTCTGTGCATTTAGGAAATAGAGCATAATTTAGATATTTGAGTTTAGCTAAGCACATGTTGATCCTTGGTTCAATTACCCCTGGTAAAGGCGCCATGAACGATTGAACCTCGTATCAGCGAGTCCCATTCTATGAAATTTTCCTACAAATTTAAAAAATGGAGGCAAGTAATTTTCAAAACATTGGTCGAGTTTGACTCGCAGAATCATTTCTCTCTCTCTCGCAGAGGGAGGAAAAAATTTTGTGATGATAACAAGCCCCTCCCTCGCACCCCGTAAGACCGAAAGACAGAGAGGAGGCTTGGCCCCTCCCTGGTGAAAAAGGAAACAGAGAGAAAGAGGCTCGTTGGCCGACGAAAAAAGAAAGAGAGAGGGGAGTCGGGGGTTACCTGAAATCTCTCGGCGTTGGTGTAGGCAGACGAAAGAGACCGGAGTCAGGAGAGGGAGACGGGGTGAGGTCGGAAGGGGGTTGCCGGATGGGGCCCGCTGGCGGAAGGGATGACGGGCGGAGGGGTGAGGTTGGAAGGGACGACGGACGGCGGGGTGAGGTCAGAAATGATGATGGGCAGTGGGGCTCGCTGGGGGAAGGGACGATGGGTGGCGGGGTGAGGTCAGAAGGGACGATGGGTGGCGAGGTGAGATCAGAAGGGACGATGGGCGGTGGGCGACGAACGACGGGCGAAGGGCGAAGGCTGGCGGGCGACGGGCGGGGGATGAAACAAAAAGAAAGGAAAAGAAAGGAGCTGACGTTAGGGATTTATGGGGAAACTTAGCGATGGAGTAGCAACATAAAAAATCCATCGCCAAGTAGCGACGGTGTAGTGACAAAAAATTTTTACCACTGATCTGTCGCTAAGTTGCGACGGAGTTTGAGATGGAATGTTTTCGCAGTGAATCCATCGCCAATTAGCGACGACATGTTTTCGGTCACTACTTCCGCAAAAAAATTGAATGTTAGCGACAGATAGTTTTCTCTCGCTAATCCATCGCAAATTTGCGATGAAAAAAATATGTCATAAATTTTCATCGCTAATTAGAGATTTTCTTGTAGTGTCAATAGGATCACTGGATTCATTGTTGAGTCATTCTAGGAACTCAACATCTCTACTCTCAATCAGTCTCAACCTTTCGTGGTATAACATGTAGCCTTTTCATCCTTTAGGATATCCGATAAAAATACCTCTAACAGATTTATTGTCCAACTTATCCATAGTTGAATCCAAGATCTTAGCATGTTCTATATATCCCCATCTCCTAAGATAGCTCATATATGGTTTCATATCAGTGCAGCTTTCATACGAAGTTGTTGGAACAGCTTTGCAGGGCACTCTATTCAGGGTATACATTGTTGTATTTATAGCTTCACCCCAACAACTTTGGGTAATTGTGCTCCTGCCAACATGGTCCTAACCATGTTCAAGAGGGTTCTATTGCAGCTCTCTGCAACACCATTTTGTTGTGGTGTTCTTGGCATGGTTCTTTGCGTGTTAATGCCAAGATCTTCACAGAATTCATTAAACTCATTCAAAGTGTATTTGCCTCCCCTGTCTGACCTAATTATTTTAATATATCTTTCAAGTTGCCTTTCAACTTTGCTTTTAAATTCTTTAAATTTCTCAAGAGCTGCTGATTTATGTTTAATCAGGTATATGTAATTGTATCTTGAGAAATCATCAATAAATGTTATAAAATATAACATTCCATTGTGATTTTGGACTCTGAATGGTTCATAAATATTAGTATGAATTATTTCTAATAATTTTTTAGCACGTACAACATTTGGTGGAAAAGGTTTCCTAGTCATCTTTCCATATATACAAGTTTTATATTTTTCAAAGTGTGATTTATTGAGTGTAGGAATTATTCCTTGTACTAAATTTTTTATTTTCTTTATGCTTATATGTCCAAGTCTTTTATGCCATGCATTTACATCAATGTTAAAGACACAATCAATATAAGCAAAAATTGATTGTTTATTATCACACAGCTTAAACTTACAATGTTCTTTGACAAATGTTCCTTCAAATAGGACTCTACTATGTTTACCTATTGTGACTTTCCCAAGAATGAATCTAACTTCAAGCCCTTTTCCAGTCAATGTCGGGACATATACTAAGTTTTTCCTCATCGAAGGTACATAAAGAACTTCATTAAGAACACTTGTTTCACCTACATTAAGTCTATAAGACCCAATTCCATGTACATCACAGTGGGTATTATTTCCCATGTACACCTTGTGTTCTCCTGGACCTAGTTCTTTCATGTTTACAGATCCATTTGTGGTCTTGGCTATGTGTCAGGTTGCACCAGAATCAACCCACCATCCTGAGAGTTTCTCGTTTGCAAAGAGACATTCTCACACCACGCAGACAACTTCTTTATTATCAGGTCTTCTTTTGTTGTTTTGCTTCTCATGTTGTTCATTGCTCTTGTTGAAGGTCTTTGTTGTGCAATTTCTCTGGATGTGTCTCATCTTTTTACATTTGAAGCATTTTACTTGGGGTATATTTCTTTGAGGCCTTCTAAAGTTGGTTTCTTGTCCTTTATTGAACATGTTTTTTTCTTCTTTAAAGTTATTGTTTTTTCTTTTAAAGGGTACTTGATTGTTTGATGGGACATCTTGGGCTATCATTACTTCTGACTTTTTGTCATTGACCATGTGTTCTTGTTCTATCGCCAGTTGGAGAGGTAACTCATTAAGGTTTAGACTTTTAGTATTCAGCCTAAGTGTTGTGGTTACCATTATGCAAGATACAAACAGACTATTCAAAATTGTTGAGATTTGCATCTTGTCAGGTATCACGTTTTCAGCTATTGCTAAGTCTTTTTTCATGACCAGCATACGGTTTACATGATCTACTATATTGTCTAATTCTTTCATCTTATATGAGTTGTATGTTTAATAGAAGTTGAACATGTACTTCGGATGTAGTGTCATATTTAGACCTAATTGCTTTCATCATTTTATTAGTTGTTTTATAGTCTTCAAAGACTCTAATCAGGTCATCATCCATATATGTTAGCATAATTGTTCTAGCCATAAGATCATCTCTTAGATACTTTTCATATTTTTCTTTCTCCTCTTTTGACCCTATTTCTTTGGGATTTTCTATTTGTTTGTGTAGTACGTATTCCAAACCCATAAGTGTAAGAGCTAAAGGTATTCTCTTTTTTTCGATTGAAAAGTTTGTTCCATTTAACTTATTAGTTTTGGCAAGCTCAGAAGCACACACGGCTGGTCATCCTTTTTAGTTTTATATATTTTATTTTAATTTATAGCAATTTATTTTTTTTTATTATTAGTATTACTATTAGTTTTATTATTATTATTATTTAGGAAACAAAATAGTAAAACAGGAATCAGTTTCAGCCTATAAAATGTTACGCTGAGAAAATAAGAGTCAATAAAAAATAAGAGGTCTTTAGCCAGAATTCTGAAGAAATATTAAGACTAAAACAGAAAACCCCGTCTCTGAAAAATTTAAACCTTCTCAGGCCTCATAATGGAATTTCAGGCAAAAACCTAAATTTTCAATAAATTTCACAGCACGCAAACCTCTTTTAGCAATTAAAAAAAAAAGGTATGTGGGTTAAATTTTTAAGAATTATAAATGCATTTTTGAATAACCCGCAAAACAGAGGGGAAGTAAGGTCTTTTCGCACCACAGGATATAAATACCCTAAAGTCGATTGAAAAGTTTGTTTTTTAATCAACTTTCTCTCTCTTCTCTCGAACGTTCGTCGGAGAAGACAAACTCCTCTGTCAAGTTTTCGGTCAGGGGTTCCAATGGGAAGCTCCACCGAGTGTTTGGGTCAGTACTCCAAGCTCAGATCTATCTCTGGGAAAAGACCCAAACCAAAACGGTAGTTGGACGATCAAATTTCGGTGCTTTCCTTTTTCTGGGGTTTTCTCATATGAGTTTTTTTGGTATTATGTTTGTTTTGTTTGCCTTTTCAGGAATGCTGGTGGATATCTTCCCTATCGGTCACAGTTTCAGGCAAGGAGAGAGAGTGAGAACAGTAAAAGTCGGTCAAAGGTCGGGGCCGCTGATAAAGTAACAGTGGTCGACGAAAAAAAATGGTGACAGAAGATTGTTTTTCTTCCCCTTTTTTTATTTTCTTTTTTTTATTTTCTTTAAACTCGTATTCTTACTATAAGTTGCTACAGATGTAGAGAAAAACGCAACACAGAACAGGCCAAATGGGGGCTCTTATTATCTGGTAGTAGCAGATTGTGCAAGTCACCATGCAATGGGACGTGGCAAATTCAAACCCCACTGGTATATATGGGTGGTTTAATAACTACCTGGTAGTTTGAACGGACCTCTTGTTTGTTTATAAAAATGAGGGAGTCCTAATTTTCTCTACTATGTTAGCAACACAGAACACACGAACACAGAACACAACATGTATGATTACTACATGCTTTCAGACATATAGACACAATACAAATCAGAGAAGGGTCTCTGATCTTAGAGTCCCTCAAGCGAAAATGCATTAAAAAAAAATCATGTGTCTATGTAGATTTGCAGTCATAGAAAAAACAGAGGGCTTCCTGAAGCCCGACTAACCTGTCATGCTTTCCTTGCAGGTTTCGATAGGCAAAAGAAGAAGAAGGAAGCGACAGACTCCAAGGATCTCAACCTGCTCTGATACCATTGTTGAATGGCGCAGCAGAAGCACTAATGTTGTATCCTCCAGAATCACGCAGTAGAAGAGAGAGTAGGTCAAGAAGGAGAAGAAGATAGGTTAAAGTTTCAAGGTTTGCTTCGAGAGGCTCACTTTAGGTTTTTTCACACACCCATGATTGCTGAGCATGTCTCAATTTATAGATTGCATCTCTCGGTTTCCCTTTGGCTCAGCTTTTGCAGATAAGCTCAGCGAAAGGTTGTTGAAATGGGCAAAAACAAACAGTTAGAGATAAAGGTTTCTTTTTTAAAACAATTTTCAAAACTGCCCAAGCATGTCCACAAACGGGCTCTGTTCGTGGATATGCCAAGATGTGTGGATAATGGCCACACACCCCAACACCTCCTGTTAGCATGATTTGGTGTAAGTCGTCTAAAACATGAGAATCGTCATAAGCAACTTACAAATTGAAGATCCTATATGAGGGTCGTTATCTGCAAACGTCCCCAACATGGCAGTTTGATCACAACCGATAGATTGTACTGTAGTAATTTGCAAGTTGGCAAGTGACTAACTTTATATCAATACCATGATCAAACCCTATCACCTCTTCCAACGCAATCTCGTGGGTGTGCTCTCATCTGTAAGATGAATTTGACAAACTTAATGCCTTGGAGAGATCATTCGTGATCAGCCTTCTACAGATGTCCAAACAGGGTCATTTGATCACAAGACACAGACTGCATTTGTCGCACTTGCTGCTATTTTTTCACCATTTGCATGTGAGGCAGCCGCAGTCCATTCCTTGCATGTGCACCCTCCTTTTGCATTAGCGCCATCTCAATTTTGCTCTCTTTATGTTAGCCTTCTATTCTTCTACCTTCATCATTCTGTCGAGTTAAGTGGAGTAACCTGTGGGTAACACCCGGTGATTCCTTAGTTTCATTTCAACTGCATCCATAAGGAGATCATCTAAACCCATGGCTCCTTTGTTGCTAACCGTTGGACCCACGTGGGTGTGATGGACCCTACGTGCGCTGCTCCTCTTCTATGAGCTTCGGACCGCTCGGTGATGAGACACACTTTTATCTGCATACATGGCGGCGCAAGGACTGAGGCACACGCTAGTACTTACCCACATTCAAATCATTGGCAAGCATGATCCACATCGCATACTTTAGAAGGAAAATCTCTATTGGTATTTTCAAAAAAAATTGCTTCTCGAAAATTGCACAGATTATAAGGTAGAGATTTTTATGTCTTTATACATAAAAAATTTAATATTAAAATATTTATGTGTATACAAAATTCTATGAAAAATAGCATTATATATATATATGTGTGTGTGTGTGTGTGTGTGTGTGTGTGTATTTACCATATTAGAAATACGTAAAATGACTTGAAAAATATGTATGTACCAAAGTACGTAAAAGATAGTTTGCATGTATGCTTTTTAAATATATTTTTACCTATAATAGTTCACATACATGCTTCTCAATAATATTTTATGTAGGATAGTTCTCATTCATGCTTTTTAAATATATTTTATGTAAGATAGTTCATATGCATGTTTTTCAATGATAATTTATGTATGATAGTTCATATGTATATTTTTTAATGATATTTTACATAGGCTAGTTCACATACATACTTTTCAATGATATTTTATGTAAGATGGTTCGCATGCATGATAGTTCATAAAAATTTACGTGTGAAATGCACCAACATAATTTTAAATGTATGTTTACTTGTGAATTGCGCATATGATGCTACCTTCTGAAAAGTTAGATGTTATGCATGAAATATCTATAGATTATGTTAGAGCATACGGTTCAAGAAACTAATTTATAAAATAATAATTATGGTGTGTGTGTTATGGTACTGTAAGATGTGCATTGTCATACATGTACAATCAATCAATCTTGAGGAGCAAGGGGTTGCTATGAACCCAGTTGGAGGCATAAGGCACTTTCATTTATGGAATAAAAACATACACACATAATTAATACTAGTTATCACCTTCACAAGTGAGATGCTCATTCGGTTTAGACACTCAAGCATAATAAATGTGTTATAAAAGCTTGAGATTTGTTCATACCCTAGAGAAGTACTTAGGCTGATGATCCCTGAAATGCCTAGGTATAGCAGGTATCGGTATAATAATGAACAAGCCTTAATTTAACAAACTCAATAACGCATTAAGTGTTTCACTTACCTTGGAAAAGGTAAAGAGTATAACTTCAAATAACCTTCTATTATAATTTTATGGGAGCAATGGCGTTTCTATTGGTCTTTGGTCATTCGTAAGTTAAAAGATCGAGGCTATCAAAAATATTCTAAGTGATAGATCTCCAACTACTGCATTTAATCTTAAATGCACTATACTGAATGTTATGTCATAGTAGGGTTTTCTTCTTGGTCGTTGACCGTCTGTTCTTGGTCAGCTTCAGTTAGAAACCCGAGTAAATTACAATTTATGAAAATAATATACCTTCGAGATGTCATAGCTTTTTGTGATCGTCGCCTCCCACATGTCGAAGGTGAATGGTAATAAATGAAACAAAGACCTCTTTACTCACAAAGATTATACTGAAAATATGCCTTGATAATTCAAAATGATTATGAGCATGATTTAAATGTTATTGTTGAATATTCATAAGTTGAATGAATTATATTGTTTTTGAATAACTGCATTCTATCATTATGATTTTAATGTTATAATTTGCTAGGCTTTCACGAGTTTGACTCTTTAAAGGGATTTCAGGTAAATGACATGCTGAATAGTGAATGACGAGATACAGTGGAAGCATCGAGAACTAGGACTTCTAAGGATCCATGGCTAGACTTAGGTTTTGTTATAATAATTATTTTGATCTTAAGTACTTGTTAAACACCAACTTTATTCTCTCCATCTAACATATTTTATGAAAAATGTTATATAATTCATATGAATGGTTTGGTTTTTTGTAAATGAATCACACTTGTAACCTACTCTAAAATCATTTAACCCTTACATAAAAATTATTGTTTTTTGTTGTTTAAAGTTAAAAAAAATAATAATTTTGATAAATTTTTGAATTAAGATTTTGAAGCGTAACACAAAGCTATCATTTATTTACATTAGAGATATCTAAACAAAAACTATTGCCACTTTTTCCATTTCCATAGTTATGCCTTGAGGGCAAAAAGATGGAGGGGCATGAACAAGGAAAAGCGACAACCCTAAACTGTGAGGCGATGAACTGAGAGGATTAAGGATGCTATCAGGACCCACAGAAAAAGTCATCGTACACATAGGTTTCACTTTAGGCTTTGCCTTCATGCCAAAACTTCAGCCCATCTTGCAACCAGATTTAAAAAGATCAGCTAAACCGGACTAATAAAAACAACTGAACTAGAAGTTTTGTAAAAATTAAACCAATATTTTCAATTCTATGAAAATTTTACAAAACCAAGCCTAAATTTTGTCCTGTTTACAATTTAACTTTTGAACTATTACAAATTATTGCCTGAGTTATCAAAATAATTCTCAAAGACCCGCGCCTCCCGTAACTCAGGTAGGTTTACCATTGTCAAATTTTGGTTAGACTTAATAAATTACGTAGTTACCCTCCATTCCTTTTACCACTGAGATGGTTTTTCAGACCCTCTACTAAAAAATGAGGTTTCTCTCCCCACCTGCCTGAAACTCCATTACCCATTGCCTGAGCTCGCCTCTCCTGCTGGTGGAACAACCAGAGGTTGCTCTAAATCATTAATAGCGAAACTACCCTCAAATTGCTCTTTAGGTTTATCGTGTGGTCCTATGTAAATTAACATATTTACATGAGGTCAAGCCATCTTCCTTTAATTTTCACCCATTTTTTCTGAGGGCCAGAATGGCATAATCGTGAGACGGTTGGAGAGAAGAATACACAAATGGTGACAATGGTGGTGCCAAAGGAATGCAAATGATGATTGATGGTAGTAAAATTAGGGTGATGAGAGAGAGACACAGAGAGCGAAATAAAAGAGAAAAACCCTCTATCAGGAGAGGAAAAGAGAGGATAGATAGAGGAAGAATGGTATATATATATATATATATATATATATATATATATATATATAAAGAGAGAGAGAGATGGTGGGGGAAACACACCACGTTGTAAACCTCCAGCCTTTGCTTCCATTGTTTATCTGGCAACCAGAGACGTGAGAGGCGAGCTCAAGCGGATTGGTCATGGCAGTTCAGGTGGGTGGGGAAAGAAACCCTTTAGGCCTTAACGAGGGCTTACAAAACCATCCCAAATAGTAAAAGAAATGGGAAGGATAATTAAGTAAGTTTAACCTACCTTTGACCATGGTAAACCCACCTGAGTTAAGGAGGCAGGTCTTTGAGAATTATTTTGGTAACTCAGGTGGGAATTTGTAATATTTCAAAAGTTAAGCACCCATTTGTAAATAGGCCAAAGCTAGGCGTATGTTTGTACAATTTTCCAATTCTAACAGGAATATGCAACTTAACCCCTATTAAATTCTAAAGTGTCAAACTCCAAATTCTTAGATCACTTCAAAACCATTCATCTCTGCACGTGTGTGTGTGTGTGTGCATGCAACATATGTGCACCTGTACACATGCATGCAAATCTCAAAACTACGAAAAGTCTAAATTGGGTACTGATTTCCCCTAAAATGCAATAAATCATTCCATCATTGAAGTCTAATAACCAGCTTGATCTAGTTATTGAAATCCATAAGCTATGTCACATGGATGGCTGAGGACAAGGGGATACATCCAGCGTCCCATTGCACTTTAATATAAGATGATTTACAACAATATGTGTGCATGTTTGTATACGAGAGAGAGAGCGAGAGCGAGAGCGAGAGCGAGAAAGAACCGGAAATCGTCCCTAGGGAAGAGAAAAGCCATCCTAGTTTACTCGGGGAATTTTTTTTGCTTAGCTTGTAAAGCTGACGGCAAACCTGGATGACAGGATGCATGCGCAGATCTCGAGATTTTGCAGCCTCTATCAACTTGTGTAACTATTAGCTAAAGAAATCGAATGCCCGCCAAGACTGAGCTTTCTCATGTCCAACATCTGCCAACTGAGCTCTGGGGCACCTGCTGCTCTGTGCAGATCTGAGGAAAACCTTCTATTTTTTGAGCGACTTTTGAATACCATTTTCAGCCTTTCAATTTCGCTCTTCAATGTCTGGCATTGGCCTAAACACCAAAGTGGAAATTTGCAAACCAAAAGAAGGCAAATGATGCATGAAAAACAGAACGAATCAAACTTAAAAGTCAGAAATGACAGCTTTTCTCACATCTGATAGAAGCATTCCAAATCTTTAGAAGGAAGAGGGGGAATAAAGATTTTGAAAACAGATCAGAAATTTTCGAAGTTAGTCCTTTTTAAATATATAAAGAATGTGTATTTAGCTATAAAGAGCAATCCCCTTTTCAGTTTCAGTGAATCATAAGCCAATCTTTTGACACCTGATTTCCATAACAAATTCTCTTAAAGACTTATAAATTCTATTTGATGAAATCAAAATATTTAATGGGATTTTGCTTATTAAGAATACTTTAATCAATTAGAAAACAAAATGACATCATTTTCATCATTTGATACTCGGTGAAGCTATGGGAGTAAAGAAAAATGAGAAATCCAGTACCCACAATGAGAACAGTGCTATTTTTGAAATATAAGATCATTTATAAGTTATAACCCTCTAAACACTTGGAAGATAGAATACTAGAGCTTATGAGTCTCACCATCCTTGATCATTTTCTCTTTTACAAGGCATGCTATCTTCTGCTTCAGCGCATTGTTCTCAACTTCCAGTATAATGTGCTGCTGAGAAAGGAAGGCAACCTTGGCTGCCAACATTGACTCCAGTGTCTGAAGCACAGCAGCAAAAAAACAAGATTCAGACATTGTAACCAATTTTTTGCAAAACAATTAGATAACCGTTAGATTGAACAAACTGTCACCTGAAATGCATCTACTGTTCCTTCCAGTTCTGCAATGTACTGAAGCTTACGAACCCTAGATCGTTGGCCAGAGTTTCTACAAGGAACCAAAGCATAGGGCAAAATAGCACATGACGAATGATACATAGAACTTTTGCTCAAGCACATTCAGTTCCCAATAATAAAAAACTATATGTTCAAAATAAGAATTTCCCATATCTAGGAAATACATTATCATACCAGCTTGATGCTTTGTTTTTGGATAATGCAGTGACTACTCTCAAAAAATTATTAAACCCGCACTAAAGGGGGCATATTCAACAAATTTATCTCATCAGAAATAATTCTTGAAGTTTCTCAAGACATGATGCATTCGAATAATTTCAAATAACAATAGAATTTTGAAACCTAGCATGGTGGGGAGCATTTCATTATATTTTTCCAACATCTACTGATAGTAATAGCACAGTGGATTACACAGAGGCCTTAAGGAAACAATTGTAATGAGATATTGCGGAAATATAAAGAGTGCATACAAGCACTTACAACAATGAAAAAGAGACAATATCACAAGTCCACAAAGGGACAATACAAGCACAAGCCTTAAAGAAGGCAACAATATAAAAAGCCTCTTATTGAGAAGAGAGAGAGCTCTCAAGAATGAATTACATACAAGGGGATCACCCCTATTTATACAAAAGGGAGAGGAGAGAAGGGGAGGCAAAATGCCTCAAAAGGAGAGCCCAAAAGGGGGCTCCCATGGAGTTGTTGGGAGCCCCCAACGGTCACATTTGTGACCGTTGGGGGCTCCAACGACTCTATGGTTGGAGCCCCTTTTGTGATATAAAAAATACAAAAAAATAAATGAAAAAAATAAAAAAGAAAAATACATTTTAACAAAATCTGAAAATAGTTGTTTTCTAAAACAACTAGTGAAATTACAAAAATACCCCTATCGGGTATTGATGTAATATACAGAATATATATATATATAAAGATACATTTTAACACCCCCCCTCAAACTTTACGGGGAAATGACGGAAAGTTTGCCAAGAAGAAACATGAAGCGAGGAGCCGGAAGAGCTTTAGTGAAGAAGTCCGCCAACTGATATTCTGAAGTGACATAGGGAAGAGCAATAGTTTCTCGCAAGAATTCGTCACGAACATAGTAGCAATCCATTTCGATATGTTTTGTACGCTCATGAAAAGTATGATTGCTCGCAATATAGATGGCACTCTTGTTGTCGCAACATAGCTTTGAGGCTTCGGTAATATCAACTTCCATGTCTTTAAGCAAACTGCGAAGCCATACAAGTCCCATTGTCGTGGTTGCCATAGCCCGGTACTCAGCTTCAGTGGATGATAGTGAAACTTTCTGCTGCTTCTTGCATCGCTAGGCAATCAAAGAGTCTCCTAAAAAAACACAAAAACCAGTAGTTGAGACTCGATCATTGGGATTACCTCTGCATCAGTATAAGCAAGAAGATTCAAGGAAGAAGAGGAGGATAGAAATAGCCCTTTATTGATGGTATTCCGAATGTAGCGGATGATTCGGAGAACGGCACTCATATGCACAGTTGTAGAAGCATGCTGAAATTGGCTAACAGAGTGAACCGCATGAGTGATATTTGGTCTGGTGATGGTTAAATAGGTAAGAGACCCAATGAGTTGTCTGTAAGGTGTGGGATCTTCCAGAAGAACCCCATCCTCCAACCACAATTTGACATTAATAACCTCGGGAGTCTCTACTTTCTTATCATCAGAAATCCCAGACTTAGAACATATATCCGCAGCAAGCTTCATCTGTGACAAAATATATCCTCTAGGAGAATGTGCAACTTCAATTCCAAGAAAATATCTGAGAAATCCTAAGTCAGACATATCAAAATTATTTTTTAACATATTTTTAACATCAATAATACTATTTTGATCATTCCCAGTGATAATCATATCATCAACATAAAGCAACAATATTACGATACTAGAACCTGCATGTTTAACAAAAAGAGCAGTGTCAGTATAACAAGAGTGAAATCCTAACTTTATCATGATATCACTGAAACGATCATACCAAGCCTTAGGCGCTTGTTTAAGGCCATACAATGCCTTCAAAAGCCGAAGAGTTTGACCTTGTTTAATATTTATTCCGAGTGGCGGGTCCATATAAACTTCTTCACTTAAACTTCCATTTAAAAAGGCATTTTTTACGTCAAGTTGATAAATAGGCCATTTTTTGGTTGATGCAACAGCTATTAAGGTCCTGACACTAGTCATTCGAGCTACGGGAGCGAATGTTTCTTCGTAATCAATGCCATATTCTTGGGAGTATCCCTTAGCCACTAATCTAGCTTTATATCGTTCTAAAGAGCCATCGCTTTTTGTTTTAACTTTGAAGACCCAGCGACAACCAATAGGTTTTTTGTGTGAGGGTAGAGTAACTATTTCCCAAGTATTGGCCTTTTTTAATGCATTAAGTTCAACTTGCATTGCTTCAACCCAATGAGGTATCGATTTAGCTTGATTATAGTGTGTTGGTTCAAAATAAGAATGTAGGGTTATCAAACATGCCCGATAGTTGGGAGTTAAGGAATCATAGGATACAAACCTATTTGGGGGTATTGATATTCTAGAAGAATGCCTAACTTGTGGTTCCTCAGTGGATTCCGAAATTTGAGAGTATTTTTCGAGGGCACTAATAGGATTTTCTTGATTTCTTCTTGAGTAAACATTTATATTGGTATTACTATCATGAACATTTATATTCAAATCACTATCATTTGAGGGAGTTATGTCAAGAGGGGATACCTCATGAGAATGATCAATGTTTTCAAGAAAATCTTCTTGTATGTCATCAATAAGATCATATAAGAATATGTAGTCAATTTCATTTGTTTCTTCTAGTTTATCAAAACCGTTTTCTTCTTCTAGAAATGTTACATCTTTTGAAATATATAGTTTATCATTCTTAAAATCATAACATCTATACCCTTTTTTATTTTCACCATATCCTAAAAAAACACATTCAATTGCTTTTGGAGATAACTTATCTCTTTTATGTAATAGGACAAAACATTTGCAACCAAAAATACGAAGACGATTGAAATCGGGTGAAAATTTAAAGAGTTTTTCATAGGGAGAAACATTTTTTAACTTAGAAGAGGGCATTCTATTGATTAGATAGGTTGAGGTTAGAACGGCTTCGGCCCAAAACTTCTTTGGAATATTTCTAGAAATAAGTAATGTTCTAGTGGTTTCTATAATGTGCCTATGTTTCCTTTCCGCTAGGCCATTTTGTTGGGGAGTCCTAGGACATGACTTTTGATGGCAAATGTCATTTTGGGTTAAATAGTTTTGGAATTCATGAGATAAGTACTCGCCACCGGAATCGGATCTTAACATGGATATGTTACTTTGAAATTGATTTTGAACTTTTTTATGAAAATCTTTAAAGAAAGCAAAAACTTCTGATTTATGACTAAGGAAATAAATCCAAACATACCGAGTAAAGTCATCAATAAACGTAACATAATATGAATAACCCCCTTTAGACATAACCGGAGAGGGCCCCCACACATCCGAATGCACCAATTCAAAAGGCCTTGATGAAAGAAAAGTTCTATTTGGAAATGGAGTAGACTTCATTTTTCCAAAAATGCAATCTTTGCAATTAATTTCTTTTTCCTTACAAAATTTGTTTCCAAAAGGAAAGAGATACATTTTAGAATAACTTGGATGACCAAGTCTTTTATGCCAAGTTTCCATGCTTTTCTCTTGGACATAAGAACAAAAAAAGTTTGTAGGGAGATCAAGATGGTCCATATAATAGAGGTCTCCCTTTCTATGGCCTTGCCCAATCCGCTTCCCGGACCGGAGATCCTGCACAAAGCAACCATTAGATGAGAAAGATATTTCACATCCATGGTCGGCAATTTGAGAAACCGAAAATAGGTTTAAATTTAGTTTGGGAACAACTCTTACTTTTGGAACAAAAAAATTTTGTGCATCTTTAAAAGAGCCAATACTTGAAATTTTTAAAAAGGTTCCATCGGCCGTAGAAACACAAGAGTCCTTTGAATTGGTGCAAACATCAACAAGTGCATCCTCATGAGGGGTCATATGAAAGGAAGCTCCGGAGTCAAGGATCCAAGAATACGTACCGGGTGAAGATGATGAAGCGATACCCGCACCCGATGTGGAGGAAGAAACCTTTAGCATTTGTTAGAGAGCCATGGATATTTGTCCAAGAGTTTCTTTGATGTCATTGTTCTTGCCTTCATCTTCTTTGGTGGTGGTTTCCTCAAGAGAAGCCACTTTAGGCTTGAAGGTTCCAATAAGCTTTGGACAAGTGGGTCTAATGTGACCCGGCTCATTGCAATAATGGCAAACAATCATTTTTCTTCCTCCATTGTAGTTTCCTTGTTTCCCAAAATGAGGAGGTTTATAGGTTCTAACATTATTACCCGGTTTTGATACGGCAAGGACTTCATCGACATGCTTACTCATGCCAAGCCTTGTCTCCTCTTGAGTGATTTCGGCAATAGCATCCTCAATAGGAGGAAAAATAGATCTATGGAGAAGTGAAGATCTCACTTGCTCAAATTCGGGACGTAGCCCAAAAAGAAATTGGAACAATCGCGCTTGTTCCATTTGTTTTTGCCTTAAATCAATATCTTCCATAAAAACCCATTTTGGCTCCAAGAGAGCCAATTCATCCCATAGTGGGTTTAAAGCACTATAATAGTCTTGAATGCTAGAATCACCTTGCTCGGTGGTTCTAATCTTTTCTTGCAAGAAATAAGCCCTTGCAAGATCCTTTTGGGTATACATACCCTTCATAAAGGACCAAGCCTCATTGGCTCTATGAAATTTAGCTATATTAGCACATACCTTAAGCTCCACATTGTTCATAAACCACGCAAGGATTTTTGCATGATTGCTTTCCCAATCTTCCACTTCCTTTTGATGACTTTCAATGGCCTTGAGGCGAGCATCTCCTTCAAGAGCCTTTTCTTGACCTTCTTCCATCTTTGTGGGCATAAGCTTAGGTTCCGGAACGGTACCCATGACAAAACCCCAAAGCTTCTTTCCTTTGAGATTATTTTTCATTGCCGATGCCCACATCATATAGTTCTTTCCATTGAGCTTGAAAGATAGGTCAATCTTTGTCTCCATGATGATGCCAAGAAGTGAGAAGATATCCACTAAATATGAAATACACGAACCACACTTTTCCTTCAAGAATCGAGTGGCTCTGATACCATGTAATGAGATATTGCGGAAATATAAAGAGTGCATACAAGCACTCACAACAATGAAAAAGAGACAATATCACAAGTCCACAAAGGGACAATCCAAGCACAAGCCTTAAAGAAGGCAACAATATAAAAAGCCTTTTATTGAGAAGAGAGAGCTCTCAAGAATGAATTACATACAAGGGGATCACCCCTATTTATACAAAAGGGAGAGGAGAGAAGGGGAGGCAAAATGCCTCAAAAGGAGAGCCCAAAAGGGGGCTCCCATGGAGTCGTTGGGAGCCCCCAACGGTCACATTTGTGACCGTTGGGGGCTCCAACGACTCTATGGTTGGAGCCCCTTTTGTGATATAAAAAATACAAAAAATAAATGAAAAAAATAAAAAAGAAAAATACATTTTAACAAAATCTGAAAATAGTTGTTTTCTAAAAACAACTAGTGAAATTACAAAAATACCCCTATCGGGTATTGATGTAATATACAGAATAAATATATATATATATATAAAGATACATTTTAACAACAATATCTCATACAAAGGGTATATTTATGCAATACAAAATCAGATTTTCCACTAATATGCAACAGCATCCTATATCACTGGTTTCACTATGAGCATCAATACCTCAGATCAAAATGATGTAGCAGAAAATTATGAACCAATAAGAGGGGAAAAAATCAGAAATGTTCAAGAATGCACTTGACTCCTGGGTTTTCTCAAAAAATGAACAAATACTGATTCATATTTAAGTTTCTCCCCGGTAAATCTAACTCAGTCACTACCAAAAACACATAAGAAAAAATCTTCTGTTTATCCCTGAAAATTTGTAACAGCGATCACATTTTCCAATTATTTTTATTGGAACTCAAAACAATCACACTCACATCTATGGTTTTAAACATGAGAGAAAACTTCAATATAGTTTGACAATTACTAAGCGCACAGGAGAGATGAACCTTGCTTGTATTTCTCAAATTTACCTAAAATATGCTGGTAAGGACATGTCATAATTACTTGATACATTAAAAAACTTCATCACACAGACACCTTAGCAAAATGATGCAGCAAAATTAGATGGGCGAGTAGCCAAAAAAGAAAAAATAAACAATGCAATATTTCTTGGATATACATCTCAGTTTCAGTACTAAATAGCCATAAGGAATTGCATCAGAAAAATGTGTGGTTACGATATGGCACTGTATTGTACGATACATATACGATACGTTTCTTATATATGCAAGAGATCGATATGATAGAGACCCATATCCCGATATGGGTATGTATCGTAGGTGTATCACATGTATCGTACGATGCGGTGTCGTATCGTGCGATGCGGTGTTGTATCGTGCGATGCGGTGTCGTATCGTGCGATGCGGTGTCGTATCGTGCGATGCGGTGCCTGCAGACTTAAAAATAGGCAAAACCATGTTTTTATACTTTTGGGTTTTAAAGAGCTTTTGAGGGTTGAAAGCTAAGTAACAGGGACTCGGCAAAGCAGGTGCCGCACCCGCGTCGACGCGAGTGCGCGTGCGGGTGCGGCACCGGGTGCTGTCAACACGACCCTGGGTGCGGTCAACGCACCCAGGGTTGTGTTCGTCCACATTTCGGACGTTAAAAAAAAAACTGATGAAAAGGAGTGATTAGAGCAAAAAAAAAAATTGCCTAAATCACTCATCTCCTCTCCCGCGCAGCTCAGCTCGAGCCCTCTCCTCCCGACGCCACTTCCTAAACTCCTCCTCTCCCTCGTCGCAGGTACGTCCCTCTCGCTCTCTGCTTATGTCGGCAGGGGAGGGGCCGAGCCCCCCCCTACGCCCTCTCTTTCTCTTGTTGGGTCGGCAGGGGAAGGGGTCGAGCCCCCCCCCTGCGCCCTCTCGCTCTAAAGGTGGTTCGGTAGGGGAGGGGCCGAGCCCCCCCCCCCCCCTCTCGCTCTCTTGTTGGGTCGACAGGGGAGGGGCTGAGCCCCCCCTGCTCCCTCTGTTTTCGGCAGGGGAGGGGGCGAGCCCCCCCTCTTGCTCTCTTGTTGGGACGACAGGGGAGGGGTCGAGCCCCTCCCCCCTCTCACTCTCTTGTTGGGTCGGCAGGGGAGGGGCTGAGCCCCCCTACTCCCTATGTTTTCGGCGGGGGAGGGGTCGAGCCCCCCCTCTCACTCTCTTGTTGGGTCTACAAGGGAGGGGCTGAGCCCCCCCTGCTCCCTTTGTTTTCGGTAGGAGAGGGACTGAGGCCCTCCCTATTTTCGGCAGGAAAGGGGTCGAGCCCCCCACCCTACTCCTTTTGATTTCAGGGGAGGGGCCGAGCCCCCACCCCCCCCCCCCCTCTCACTCTCTTGTTGGGTCGGCAGGGGAGGGGCTGAGCCCCCCTTGCTCCCTCTGCTTTTGGCAGGGGAGGGGCTCGGGAGAGGAGAGGAGAGGAGTGATTTTCAAAATAAGATCAGCATTGACATCTCGCTCACCAACATCTCAGTAATGCTGAGTTGGGTGGTTCGGAAATCGCATATCTGAAGAAACCCCGTTGTTTCTTCACATGGAATTCACAGATTCTTACAAACAAATCGGCCCTTGTTGCTTCTCTCCTGATTTGCGCTTCCTCGCTATCGCTGTCGACTATCGGCTAGTTATCCGAGATGTTCTCTCTCTCAACGTACCCTTTTTTCCTCTTCAAACATTGTTTTCTTCAACAAATTGGAACTCATCACTGCTGATTTGTTGCTTATGTGCATATACACGATTACCCAAATCACCATGTTAGCATTTTTGAAACTTTAATCTTGATGACAATGTGAAGATTTTTTTTTCTTTTGGGCTCCCCTGCTAGAACCAAGTGATCGTGTATATGGTTTTATAGTTTTCGAGATTGCTTTTAATATTTGTGTAAACCTTATAAGCACCGGAAGGTAAGAAACAGGGCAAGTGAGATTTTATAGATACCCGCCGGAGTTATTTGGGGTAATTCCACTATTGGTTTGATGCTGTTTTGTTTCTTATATTATTGTTTTTTGGGACTTGGATTTGATGGTTGTTGCAATTTGAAAGAGATATATAGATGTAGAAAAGAGCAATATGCGTAAAAATCCGGTATAATTCACGTCTCACTAAAAGAACATAGACCAGTAACCTGCTTCCATTACATCACAAGACATATTGCATTGTCTGTAACTCAGTAAGGAAGAGTTCAGCTGCATGCATGATGAATGATATTATGACAATGTTAATTGTTAAATGTTAAATTGTTAAAACTTCAAAATTATATATATATATATATATATATTTTTTACATTTTTGCCCCTGCCGCAGCCCCGCAACCGGGTTTTTTGGAAGTGCCGCATCCCCGCACCCGCACCCATGTGACATAGGTTGAAACCCTTATTCGTATAGAACATACTAGAGAGTTTCCCACGCACCCTAGGAGTTGTGAGACCATATTGAGGGCTGATCTTTGCACCGGAGAGAGGGCTTTCATGATTTCGTCAAGAGTGCATTTACACCATTTTTTCACCCAAAGAAGTGGGTTAAGGTAAAAAAAAAGTGCATTTTTACTATTTTTCACTCAAGAAAATAGGTTAAGGTAAAAAATATTTATTATGAGTAAAATTACAAAGCTACTCTCCAAAAAAAAATTGCCTCGAGGGGCGCTGCCCCCCTAAAACCCCCTCCAACTTACAACAAAGTTGGATCCGCAAAAATTAAAGAATTATATTAAGGTAGAAATTAGGCTCCATACTTCTCCGACAAAGTTGGCATCGGATGATCTGGCATGGCAATGAGGCACTCAAGTAATGAGTGGAAACCGATGTCAACAGCACATTTCCAATAACACAAAGGTGTCAACAACACATCTTACAATAGGTTCATTCAGTCATACATGATGCTGGCTTTATATAATTGCAAACAGATAATGGACCTATGACCTCTAGACAATAAACTCAGTGCAATTTGGATGGTTGGTTCAAGTGATGATACTCATACTAGCACTTTAGCATGCTCTTCTCTGTCCTGAGATCATATCGACTGTTATTCAGGAGACCTGTGTTCATGGTTCAGGATGATAGTGCTTGCCACTTACATGATCTTCATGCTTAGCCGTGAATGTGGCAACATGAACACAATGGGATATATGTATGAATGTCACATGGTATTTGGAACTATTTATTCATCAAGGCCTTTTATGCAATTTTCATAGGCAGTTTCCCAGCGATAGACTTGCTAGACTCGACTTTCTGCACTATGGGAAATTATTCTATAAGCAAGCAAGCACTAGGGAGGGAGGAAGCATGCTTGACAAGTTAGCATGGGTGGCATCTAGGCAAGAGAGCATTCAAAACAAATGGCCTTGCACCAGCCAGTTTAAATTAGCACCCATAATTAACAATAGATGGACACACTCATAAGAGCAATGCGGTGCCTCTCCCTTTCTGATATTGGTTTTCCTAAGTGGGTCTTCAAGCAGAGCAGTAGCAGGCATTTCTAGTGTTACTCTCCACTTTCTTTCCCGCATCTCCTCTTCTTGATAACCTGCATCTTCATGCATCTCCTCCCATATCAGCTTCCTCAACTAGTAAACATTATTAAATAATAACTTAGGAGACACAACAATGATATAGATAGTATTCATGGCAATAATATAAACAAAACAAGGTGTTAGACAAGGATTCACTGTTATGAGCAACTGACAGAATAAACATATTCAAGCATATATTCAATGGTTTGCATCTATTTTCATTCACCAAAAGTGATATATATCAGAACATTCTTTTAAAAATTATGATAAGCTGTCACATTATACCAGTCACCACTGCACAATAATTGATAGTTGAATCATGTGTCATGTAAAACAGACTGAGAAACAAACCCACAAGTAGATCATATCAGGGAATAAATTCATAAATTAGTAATATGCACAAGTACACAGTGAAGCACATAGAAAATTCCCACAGTTCAACAGTGAAATCTCATCCTACTCTACTTCAACATGTTCTTTTATCTAGAGAACCATTCCAAAATTATAACATAAAATGATAAAAATAACACAACATCAGTGAAGAGGAGTTTTCTATATACCGTTTAGCTCCCTTCGCTTCAGGGTCTGGATTAGTGAAAGCACCACTAGAATTTTCTTTTGCATCAGAATGAGAAACTTCAGAGGCACAGGAATAGATGTTCTCAGTCAAACATGAAAACAGGGTCTCACTGTTATACTCTTCTGATGATAACTGACCTTCCAGATGGGCAAAACCAGGTTTCAGTCTAGGAGAGTTAGGGCCATATATGCAACCTGACACTAGAGTGGAAGAAGCTTCACTATGTTTCTGCTGTTTCATTGTCAGCAACTGCACATACGCCGATGCATCCCCATCACAATCTAACCCGCTATAGCTCACACATCCTTTTGCCAACTCATCGAACTTATTGTGAATAAGCTTGTCACTCTCCTGCAATGAGTTTGACCTTGAAGGGGCCATATGGGGCTGTGAAAGTGCAACAGAATCACTAGCAGAGCGCCGATGGACAGCCTTACTAATACTTGTTTCAGATTCGGTGAGAAATTCATCAAACCATGATGGTTGTTCTTCTATGATTGCACTTAGTGATGGAGATCGATTGTGCCCACTTGAATCATCGCTCCTCTGGCTTAGCAAAGAGCCTGAAGTCACACTTGGGAAAGCAAGCCCTCTACCCTGAAATGGGTACCTAGGAGGAAGGTGAGCATGCTTCGACATCCTAAAACTGACTTACAACCTCACATGTATTGCTCCAAAGTTACCACAGTTCCATTCCTACTCTTCAATAAGATGGATCAAAAACATTAGAAATACTTAAAAGTCGGGAATGGTAAAGAAACCCTTCACAACCATCACATATATATTGCTTTTAATCTACCAAAGTTGATTGCCTGCTTTCACAATATGATAGCTTAAAAATGTCAAAAGTACGTAATGAGCAATTGTAGAGAAACCACCAACGGGGGCTCTGCTTGCGTGGTAGGAGCAGTTTGTGCACGTCATCTTGTGTTGGGGACGTTGCAAGTTCAAAACCCAATGGTACGATGTACAACTTGTGGGGGTCTGCCTAACCCCAGCTTGCCCATAAAAAAAATTTGTAGAGAATCCTATTGGCCATTTAAGCAGATAAAAGAAGCATTTCAAATGCTCGTGGAATGTACCAAAACAAGATAAAATTTTCTTCATATAAGAATCATTACAAAACACAACCTGCACAAGATTTTACCAATCCCCAGTAGTCTATTTCTCAGAAACAATACTACCAATAATCTCCTCATCAAATATCGCATCAAATCAAGAAATTTTCACGCAAAATCACAAACCAAGATAAATTAAACATCACGACAAATCCAATGTCATATTTGAGCAATACCCAGTGTTCTCGTAACTAAAAAATTAGAAGAAACAGCTAGCCCATGAAAGAAGAACAATAAAAGCAAAACTTTCTAGTGAAAGAGCTAAACTTCAAATCTTCTACTTTGCTTCGTTTCCAACAAGTTACACAAACAATCTAGTACTCGTTCCTTTTAAAAGTTAAAAGGATTTCTTCAAGCCAACAAAAAGTTCAACACTAAAAATTGAGAGAGAGAGAACGTGAGAAACCATCCATCTTTTTTCTCACTTTTCTCCATCTTCTTTGAGACAGAAATATCATACAAACACTCACAAGAAGTGCAACATGCCAATGTTCCAAACTCGATGAAACAGTAACCCTTATCAAATTTTCCAAAAAGAAAAAAAAAACAAGAACATTTAAAACTTTCCAACAAATACGCATTTCCATTGCCCTGTTGAAAAAACAATGGCAGGAAAAACCCAAATCCCATTTTGCAGATGTCATCGAAGCACTTCTAAGGAAACAAAAAAGGAAATTACCCAACAAAAAACAGGACATCCCAGTTTCTCGTCATTAGTTACCTGAAAAACTATGGCCTTATCTCTGTGAAGTGGAGGAGGAGCAGAGTAACAAAACGCACACAGATCCAAAAATCTCCTTTTCTCTCTCTCTCCCCTCTCTAAGACGGAAAGAAAATGGGTATAAAATACAGAGGGAAAAGAAGGAAGGGATCGAAGAAAGGGGGAGAGGAGTGGGTGTACGGGTGGCGCCCACTGAGCCTGTACGTCATTTGTGGGACACCAATTTAGTAGGCGTGGCAAAACCTGACACGACCCGCCAACCCGCCTCTTAGGCGGTTCGGGTTGGGCTTAAACTAACCCGTTTAATAAACGGGTCGACCCGCCTAACCCGTTTATTAAACGGGTCGGATTCGTGTTAGGGGTATGCTAACCCGCCAACCCGGCTGACCCGTTTAATAAACTGGTTAGGAGGACGGGTCAACCCGCCCACCAACCTGCCAACCCGACCCGCCAACCCGCAAACCCGTTTACCCAACCCAACCCGTTTATTAAACGGGTTGGCAGGTCATGTCGGGTTACCCGTTTAATAAACGGGTCGGGTTTGTGTTTGCCACAACCAACCCATTTTAATAAACGGGTCAGGTTCGGGTTGAGGTATGCTGACCCGCCAACCCACCGGGTCGACCCGCCAACCTGACCCAATTGCCACCCCTACAATTTAGGGGTGGCAATCGGGTCGGGTCGGCGGGATGGTGGGTCGGGTTAACGGGTTGGCAGGTCAGAATACCTCAACATGAACATGACTCGTTTATTAAATGGGTCGAATGTGGCAAACACGAACACGACCCATTTATTAAACGAGTAACCCGACATGACACAGTTAACCCATTTAATAAACGGGTCGGGTCGATACGACACGATTACATAATACGACGACCTGTTTATTAAACGGGTCAACCCGATAACGTAGACACGATAACCAACCCGAGTAACCTGAATAACATGTCTAACCCGAATAACACAATTAGAAACACAAAAAAAAATACATATTATAATTTTTTTCGCAAATCTCAATATGGAATTGCACTACCAACATCAACATAAAACTTCAACATAAAGACAACATCAACATAATTGTCTTACAAGTTACAAACATATCCACCAAGTTGTCTTACAATCATCAAGATAAACATAAATAATTACACTTTTCTTAGAAATGACCCTCCCGCCTAACCCGTTTATTAAACGGATCAAACGGGTTGGCGGTACCCCTAACATGAACATGACTCATTTAATAAACAGGTTAGGCAGGTCGGCCCATTTACAACACAAACCCGTTTAAGCCAAACCCTAACCTGGCTAAGAAGCGGGTTGGCGGGTCGGGTCAGATTTTGCCACCCCTAGACACCATCCAGGTGTTTACGGGGGAAAGGTTATCCCTGGATTCCCTTCACTCTTGACTCTTGCCTCCCCTCCCCCGCCTGACCAGTGGGAGGCCCAGGCCCCACCCTTTTATCCATCCAGATCAATGGTGTCAACGGGTCGGACCCAGGCGCAACCATACATGGATCAGATTTTCGGGTATGGTGTTGAGTCTGGACCCGGATTTAATCGGTTCTATTATAATAAAAATCATACCCAGACCCGATAAGAACTCCTTGAACCAAACTCGGACCATACTCGGTAAAATAATATTATTTATCATTTTATATTAAAAAATTGTAGGTCTTAATCGAAACTCGGGAATTTCACAAAACTATACCCATGTCCGTGTATTAATCAGAATTTCTCAAGTCTGGACCTAGGTCTTCTTATTTGTCACCATACCCAGACCCTGTAGAATTTGATCTGGGTCATGTCTGGGTAAACTTGAGCAATTGACACCCCTAATCCAGATGCATGACATCAAAAAGGTTTAAAAAGAACTATCACTACAAGAAAAATGTTAATTAGTAACGGAAATAATTTGTCTCCCATTTGCGACGGATTAGCTAGAGAAAACTAGTCATCCCTAAATTTGGAATTAGTTGCACAATTAGCGATAGAAAATTCTATCTCAAAATCCATCGCTAATTAGCGATGAAAACATTTCGTCTCAAACTCTGTCGCAACTTCACGACGGATTAGCGATATAATTTTTTCGTCGCTACGTCATCGCTAATTTGTAATGGATGTTGAGACAGAATGTTTTCGTCGCTAATCCATCGCTAATTTCCCCCATAAAACTCTAATGTGAGCCCCTTTCTTTCCCTTTCTGCTTCAGCCCTCGCACACAGCTGTCGCTCCCCGCCCATCGCCCGAGTTCTCTCCTTCACCTCCTCCTTCTTCCGTCACTCCATCTCTCTCGCCATCGTGTGCCACCACCGAGAGCCCCGTCTGCGGTGCCACCTCCTCCCTCTTCGCTTTTGCCGATCGACCGGAGCGTCCTCCTTCCTTCTCCATTTGCCGATTGGTCGGAGCCGCGGTGTTGTCGTGACCACCATCGTTTGCACGTTGGAGATCTCCTACCTCCCGTTCTCCTGTCGCTAATTCGTGTGTTGGTGCTCTCCCTCTCGCTGACCCCTTTTTCATCTCTCTCATTGTTGTGTGCCACTGTCGAGAGCCCCGTATGTGATGCCACCTCCTCCCTCTTCGCTTTTGCTGATCGAACAGAGCGTCCTCCTTCCTTCTTCGTTTGTCGATCGGTCGGAGTCGCAACATCACTGTGACCACCACTATCTGCACGTCAGGGATCTCCTCCCTCCCCTTCTCCTGTCGCTAATCTGTGTGTTGGTGCTCTCCCTCTCGTCGACCCCTTTTTAGGTAACCTCTCACCCCCCTCTCTTTCTCCTGTGTCTTCTTCTACTACTACTTTTGCTTCTCGTTCGATCGTCGACCTCTTCTACGTCTGGTTCGCCGGGGGCTGCTCGAACAGCCTGGCCAAAAACATGACCTTGAGTATTCGGTTGACCGCATCATCGATCCGAGTTATCGAGATCCGACCCTCGATCACCAGGTCTATGAGGTCTCTGATGAACCGCTGGTAATCATAGGGAACCATCACCATGTCGATCCCGACGTTGATGGTTGCTAGGCATATAGATGTGGATCCATGAAAAACTAAATCAGTTTTTTAGTTTTTTTTTCATTTTATTTTTAAATTCTAAGCATACAGATGTGGATCAGCTTTTGGAAGGTTCAATTTTGATACATGTGTGGTTTTTTATAAGTTTAGAAAAATTAATGGTCCAAAATCTTTGTAAATTCTGAGACTACAAATATCATTTTTCATCAAAAACACATAATATTAGAAAGAGAGTACCCTTTTGGTGTTCTGAACCACAATAAAACATGGTGTAAGTACTCTTGTTTGAGGACCCTGGTAAGGAGATAGTGATTGGCATGCATCTTGACGTTGTTTGATAGGGGAGGGGCTCGACCCCCTTCCTATTTTTCTTCTCTTTTAGCACTGCCTCCCTTTTCTCCCCCCCCCCCCTCCGTTTGGCAGGGTTAGGCTCGGCCAGGTTGTCGAGCTCACCCCAGTTTCAGGCTCCGTCGATTGCTCTTGGTCGGTCTCAGGCAACCCACCCCCTCACTTTCTCCATCTTCATTGCATTATATTGCCTATATAAATGTGTATTGCAGGTGCGTAGCAAAGCAAAATGCATGATGCTTAATGCTAAGCATCACATGCAACTTAAAATGCCATGCAAAAAAGAAACAAGAAAAATGCAAATGCAAATACAAATGCAAAAGTATGCAAATCGAGTAAATACCCGTGGTGAGTAAGTGATGCAAGCACATCACATGCTATTTACTTTCTTGAATGCAACACTTTTTTGCTCATACACTCACTTATTTGTGGATATCTAGGACTGTTTTACTAGAGTTTAGAGATCATGTTGAGCATGATTTGAATGTATGAGAATAAAAGTGCTCTTATTTTTGTAGTTCGGATTTCATGCTAGTCATTGTAGTAGTTAGCGGGATATTGGAGTGTGTTTGTTGCAGGTACATGTTTGACATTGTTGTGATATAAATGATTGAATGTATTGCAATGTTTGTCATGACTATCCATGCTTGCATGAAGTTATTTTTTATTTGACTATACATTCCATGTAAAATTGTATCATGAAAATATGCTTAAATTGAATGTATCGTATTTGTGAATGTGATTTCATCTTTCTAAATATCTTTGTGATGTATGTAAATATGATGTGATGGTGTTATACAAGAAAATATTGAATTATCAATGCATGCGTAATAGTTCATGAAATTGCATTTTATGTTAAGCATGTTTGTGGTAGAGAGGAAAAGAAAATTTACGCATTAACTGAAATAAAAAAATTGTTCACCAACAATCACAAAACAAGAATTATTAGATAAATTAGATATTTTCTTCATCATAGCATTATTATGATTCTCCTTTAACTGGTGAAGATAATATTTGTAACATTATAAGACAAAATGGTTGCAAACCATGAATGGATGTATCGTAGGATAGTTGATAATGAGGTATCACTTGAGTATATGGATGATGTTGACAATTTTATTGAATTTGCAACGACAAGTATCAGTACAGTAGATCTCATCGATCGGATCAGATGCCTCTGCACGATGTGTAAGAACAATCGATTTGTAGAACCTCATGCGTTAGACACCACCTATACAAGAAAGGTTTTATGACTAATTATCAGAATTGGATGCTTCATGGTGAAGAATTTTGGAAGAATTTTGATGCACGGGTGGATGTGGTGCATGATAATCCATATGTGGATTTGATATTTAATGTCGCAGGACCAGAACTGGGTTCTGCTATGGGTCCTAGTGATGTACCAACTGGGGTAGAGGAAGAAGCAACAAATGATGCAGCTAGTAGATTTTATGACTTACTTAGAGATACTGATGAGCCACTGTAGAATGGTTGTGAGAGTCACACTATCTTCTCTGCAATTCTTCAACTACTGAATTTGAAGTCAGAGTATAAATTGAGCCAATCATGTTTTGACCGTTTGTGTTCTATTGTGAAGAGTATGTTGCCCAAAGATGAGAAATTGCCACAAAATTTTTACTGTGCGAAGGTTATGATCAACGCTCTAGGTATAGGGTATCAAAAGATAGATGCTTGTCCAAATCACTGCATGTTGTATTTCAAAGATCAAGAAAATAGCAGATCATGTCCATCATATGGAAATCCTCGGTTCAAGTCAAAGACAAGGGGCAATGCTAGCACGAGGTCAAAAGAAGTGTCATATAAGTCACTTCACTACTTCTCTCTTACCTCTAGATTGCAACGATTGTATATGTCTTCGAGAAAAGTTAAACACATGAGATGTCATATAAATAAAGTTAGACATGATGAAGACAAGATCACACATCCTATTGATGTGGAAGCTTGAAAGCACTTTGATCGTACTCGTCAGACCTTCGCAATGGAAGTGAAAAATGTTAGGTTCGGTTTATGTACAGATGGATTTAATCCATATGGAGGTAGATCAACCCCATACTCATGTTGGCTGATATTTGTCACCCCATACAACCTTCCTCCAAGCTTGTGTATAAAGCGTCAAAATCTTTTCTTGTCTCTATTGATCCCTGGTCCAACGTCTCTAGGCCAAAATCTTGATGTATATTTAAGGTCATTGATTGATGAACTGAAAATACTATAGGATGATGGTGTTCTCACGTACGATGCCCGCAAAAAACAAAACTTTAATATGAAGGTTGTTGTTCTATGGACAATTAGTGACTCCTCTGTATTTGGTATGTTATCTGGTTAGAGTGCACATGGGAGGTTGACATGTCCGTACTGCATGAAGAATACAAAATCTTTTAGATTGAAGCATGGCAGGAAGTCATGTTGGTTTGATTGTCATCGTCGATTTCTACCCAGCGACCATCCGTTCTGACGATAAAGGAATGTGTTCCGAGCAGGCACAAATGAAATAGAAAGTCTACCTACACAGTTGTGTGACATAGAGATCTTAAGATGATTGCAATACTTTCTATATAGACTGACAGATGCCCGTAGTGCGACGCCCTTCCTTGGATTTGGGAAGGATCACAATGGGACAAAGAAACTTATATTTTGGAAACTACCATATTGGTCGACCTTATCGATATGACATAATTTAGATGTGATGCATGTGGAGAAAAATGTGTTTGATAATGTATTCAATACAGTAATGAATATCAAAGAGAAAATGAAGGATAATCCGAAGGCCCATATGGATTTAAAAGTAATATGTCAAAGATCAGAATTGGAACTCCAAGAGTACAATGGCAAAGTACTGAAAACAAAGACAAGATACATGCTTGGACCAGATCAAGTAAAGAAGGTATGTAAGTGGTTGAGACAATTAAGATTTTTAGATAGATACGTCTCTAACATTGCTCGGGTTGTGAAGATAGACAAAGGACAATTATATAGGTTGAAGAGCCATGATTGTCATGTCATCATGCAACAGTTGATTCCCCTAGCATTCCATGATATGTTAGACAAACCTATATGGGGGGTGTTATCCGAGTTGAGTCAATTTTTTAGAACATTGTGTGCATCAGAAGTTGTAGTAAATGAGGTAAAAATTTTTGAGGATTATGTCATCACAACTATTTGTCAGCTAGTGAAGATATTTCTGCCAGCATTTTTTGACGTTATGGAACATGTGATCATACACTTGCCATATAAACTTAGGGTGGTGGTCTTATATAACATCGCTGGATGTACCTATTTGAAAGGTATATTTTTATTTATATTTTTCTCTCTAATGCGATTGAGAATTTATTATATTACGAGATATATATGGTTGACAGATGCATGTTTGATCTAAAAAAAAGGTTCAGAATAAAGCAAGAGTAGAGGGTTCAATCTGTGAGGCGTACACTTTAGAAGAGATTTCAAATTTCTCATCTATGTATTTTGAGCCTCACATTCCAACACGTTACACTTGCCCACCTTGTAATGATGATGGAGAATAAGTTATTGTGGTAGACAAACTATTGATATTTAAACTACTTGGGAATGCCTTTGGCAGTTGCCGGTCAAGACTCTTGGAAGATCGAGAGCTCGACACATCACAAATCTATATCCTTTTTAATTGCTCAGAGATCGACCCCTATATCGAGTAAGTATACATAATATGTTACACTAAGTTCTATATGTACATGGTTCGGTAATATAATTATTTGTTAAGTGCAGAGGATTTGATCGAGAGTTGTGAAGAGAACTTTCACATCTCACTGATTCAGAAATACAGAAAGAACGTGAAAATAAGTTTGGGGCATGATTGAAAGAGTTGGTAAGGACAATGACATGCATTCCTTCTGTGTAAACAAGAAGATGTTACTTAATTGGTCTTGTTTACAATCATTGTTTATGCTTGTAGGTCCGCCATGATAATGTTAATGACCATAAAATATGTGATTTACAAAATGGTCTGACCAAAGTTGTGCAATGTTACAACAGGTATATAGTAAATGGTTATTGATTTCATACAAAAGACTATGGTATAAACAAGTCAATGATGAACAGTGGCTTGTGTGTCAAGGGTAGAAGTTACGGTAAAAATAAACTTGACTACTACGATGTTATCGAAAAATAATGGAGTTGACTTACTTAGGCTTAAATAACATAGTAACTTTATTCAAGTGCCATTGGTTTGATCCCACAGTAACAAAACTCGACAAAGCCTTAGGCATTGTGAAGGTAAATCATAATTCAAGGTTTGGAACATATGAACCATTCATATTAGCATTGTAAGCTCAACAAGTTTACTATACTTCATATCTGAATACAAAAAAGTCAGATAGAAATGAATGGTGAGCAGTTTACAAGGTAAAGTCTAAATTATACCCCGAGTATGATCAGTTACAGGAAGACAAGATTATTGAAGAGGGTGATTACTATCAATCAGATGATATGTATGACTTCTTTTATGGTCACGATGTCACACATGGTTTGTATATCACATCTCCTTTGTCTGATGACACACGTATAAAAGAATGTGATCGAAATGATATATCAAGTGGATGGTCGCCCAATGAAAAAGAGGACAAAGAGGAGGAGGATGAAGAAGAAGAAGAAGAATATGAAAGTCAAACAAGTGATGATGAAGCATACTTGAGCTAGTGAAATACATCTTGTAATACATATCACATCATTTTCTCATATGCACCATCTATTTTAACATTATATCTTGCATATCATGTTACATTCCATGCATACTTAGCATGTACATGCACAGTTCATGCATAGTTATAAAATTGATTCATGTAGTACCCTTAAGTATTTACATTTCATGCATATGTCATGTCCATGCTAATAACAATTTTATTTGTTAGAATATCATTCATGGAGGTCACACTGGTCGAGCACCCAGTGGTCGAAGATCAAGTAGAGGTCGTGGGTCAGCATCAGGCAGATGTCTTTGTGTTATATTTAAATATAGGTATTCATTATATTTTTGTTTATATGTTGATATAAAAATTGTTACTTGTTAATCGTCTTCATAGGATCCCAGCTCAGTGATAGTCAGTCTCAGCCTTCGTCTTCATGTAATGCTTCGATAGGTATATCATTTAAATAATTGTATACTTGATTAGTTTAAATGTGCATTATATAAATTTTTAACTCATTGTTCTATAGATGATGTTTCGCCTGCACATGACCCACCTACACCAGCTACTCATACATATCATGAGACAACACCAGATGATGGGTCTTCTTAGTCTGACACACAATGACTCATTAAAATTGTGTATATCGATAGTCGAACGTAAGTATTTTATTGTCACTTGTCCAATACTTATAGTATAAATAGTATATATCGATAGTCGATTGTTAATGTGTACCAATTCATATGCAGTGCAAGGTTTGAACTATAAGAAGTAATTCAAAAAATTAAGAAGTCACTAGTTTAGCATCTTCCAGAACCGGTCGCTTAATGGAAAGAGTACCCGAAGGAAGTGTTGGACATATTATGGTTCTCATTCATGGTATATAATCGTTTATCATAGCTAATGTGTTTCGTATTTAATTTTTTGTTATAGTCATGTGCTTCGCGACTATGAAGAAGCATGACATGAGGCTAGTGTGGCAAAAGGTAACTGCCTGTCGATTTGTCGACATGCTTCACAATATGAAGACTGCAGCAATAAAAGCAGCTGATGGGATAGATGATCTACTGTAGTGGAATGGCCATGACCCTTCTACTATCAGGTCAGATTATTGGGATGCAATGTGCGACAAGTGGGCGAGCCATGAATTTTGAAACTGTTCGGTAAAGACTGCACAAAACTGAGCGAATATGCCTGATGCTCATCTACACACAGGTGGTTCTAGGACTTTTAGGAGCCACCAGAAAAAAATGGTAACTCATCAATATATATATTATCAAATTTATAAGTATTTTTGTATACTTTCTAATTGATTTTTTTATTATTTAACATTGCAGAAAGCCAAAAAAGGAGGCATTATGCCTTACAAGGATGTGTTTGTTGAAACACATAAACGTAAGAGCATGAGAGAGTTCGTATCAGAGAAGGTGAGAGCGACAATGATATATATTTATTGTATTAATAAACATTGTAATATACAAGTTATCATGAATTACATTATCATAAACATTGTAATTCTTAATTATTAATTCATACTGTAATCATTATTTTGTAGGAGTCATACGAGCAACAAATGGCTGAGCGATATGGTGATGACTCCACTCAGCATCCGTCTTTTGATCCTGTAACATGAGTGACTGCAACCGGTTGTGAACACCTTAAATTTTTCAAAATTTTATAAAGATTCTCTTTTTGCCCCTGACCCCATTTTCTGAATAAATTGAGTCAGTTTCGCTCAAATTTCAGTTTATTTCTCAGATTTACTAGAATCAAATCTATTTTCTATATCTAACTCGATTTTGGATCCGGACCCAGTGTTAAAATCCAAATCTGAGCCTCGTTATTCAATTTTTAAAATTAAATTCACAAAAATACCAAAAATAATTTCTGAAAGGCCCAGACAGTCAATCCAGTGTCCATTTGGATTTGATGCTCTGTATTTTCTCAATTTGAGGTTAAAAACTTGAATATTTCCTTAAAACCCGGATCCAAATCCATTTCTGAAGAAATCAAACCTGAAT
The DNA here is from genome assembly GCF_984573655.1 of Nuphar pumila. Classification (NCBI taxonomy): domain Eukaryota; kingdom Viridiplantae; phylum Streptophyta; class Magnoliopsida; order Nymphaeales; family Nymphaeaceae; genus Nuphar; species Nuphar pumila. The sequence continues at coordinate 100,195,924 of NC_143253.1, forward strand.
TCTCAGAAAACCCTTCTTTTGTAAATATTTCTCAAAAATTACAAAATGGTTCTTAAAGCCCTTATTTTTCCTTAGTTTCATAGTTTTTATTTCAAAAATGCCAAAAAATATATAGAAAATATTAGAAAAAGAACAAAAGATCAAAAAAAGAAAGAGAAAATAAAAAAAAGCTTTTTATCACCCTTTTTGAATTTTTTTTTTTAAAAATGAACCACCTTTTTGAAAATCTCTAAAAATGAGACTCCATTTTTAAAAATACCCTAACAACTTTCGGTTTCTAAAGGTCGACCACTCTCTTCATTGAGCTCTCTCGATCTTTCTCAATTCTTCTCCAAGGGTCTACAGAAACAAGCATCACCTTCCTCTTTCGGCATCCACTCTCACCCCCGCATGTTCTTCACGCAGCTCGATCGCCTCTGCAATCACCACTATCGTCCCTTCTTCCTCTCGAACCTCCGTTTTCCCCTTTGCATTATTTTCATCTCTTCTTCTGGTTCTGCCCCAGTGGCCTGAAGAAGATCAATCCCGCAACAGAAAAAGGTAAGCGTCTCATCTTCTTCCATTTTTTTTTGGTACCGCTTGCCCCTTTCTACTATTTTATTGTACCCTTTATGATTTTATATAAGCCCCTTTTCTCCTTTTTATTTTGACCTTTTGAAGAAATTTTCCTTTATGATTTTATTCTTCTGCATTTCTCTATCATCGTAAGGCGTTAGAGGTATGATCGACTTGCATATAGCAGGATTGATCTACCTCTCGCTACAATCTTCGGTTTATGGTTTATTTTTCCCCTTTGTTTTCTTTGATTTGCTTTTATTTCTCTTGTCTTGTTCCCATTGACGCACACCCTGTAAACCCGATTTGCATATAGCAAATCGGATTACACAGTGCAATAGTAAGAAAACGAATGGTTCCAACAAATTTCCTCCTGCTTTTGTAAATTCTATATTCATATGCTTTATACTTGCATTACAATTCTATGATTATACTTTGCAATCATTTTTTTTTAGTTGTCTCGTATCTTCACATTTCTTATTTTTCTACAACTTGTACAAGATTTATCATCTAGGATTAATGTTCATCTTGCTTCTTCTACTTCCATTATTACCATTTGATCAAACAGTAAATCTGTAAATTCACTAGTTTCAGATATGTGCATTTTTATATATCCTTCTAGTTATTTCATTTAATTAAAGTTGTTTAATCCTTTCTCGTCTCATGATTGTCTTAGTTGATTTTGCCCTGGTTAGGGTATCACCCGAAAAATCATGTTTATTCAGATGTGATTTCCCTTTTAAAAACTCCCTCTGGTTTAATCTTTGATGCTTGCATTCATGATCAGTTGTTTCATATCCCATTTTACTACTGTTTTAATCTGCAACGTTTCAGCATCTCTTTTTGGTTTTAAGCCATATTTGTCGTTTAATTTCTGTTACATTTATATTATGTTCCCCTTCTTTTCTTTTCTTTTCTTTTTTGAGAAAAGGGGGGGGGGTATGACAATGTTTCATCCCTGCATTGGTTCTCTCTCTGATCGATCAGTCATTTAATCCTGAGATTGAAGTTTTGTTTTGTGTGACTTTCTCTTGAAAGTCAGTTCATGGCTTTACTTCTCCTGACCCCTGTTGAATCCTCTAAACAAGAGGATCTCCTTACTGTTATTGAGGTGAGGTATTATAAAGGCAATAGAGGTTTTGATCAGTTGCCGCTGAAAGCAAATTGATGCTTATTCAATTGAATAATCCCATACATCCCCCTTTGCATTCAGCTTCTTCGCTTTTGCTATGTCACTACAGTCATGAGCATTTGCACAGTTCATTTTCCTTTTAATTGGATTCTATCAGCATACCATTTCCCCTGCAACAGTCTGGATATCGATCCTGACCTGCGATACATAACGTTGTAGGCAATCTCCTCAAAATTTTCCAGTCACTAAATTCTCATATCTATGAGAGGAAGATGCCCTTTGATGATCTTGCTAGGTTCCTTGTGAGCCACCAACACTTTGCGCTTTATCCTGTGATGTGTTTTTGGGTAGGCTCAATCTCTTTGCAGAAGGTACTCACCCTTGTTCTGTTCAAGGAAAGGGTGCTCAACGGGGTGGAGGGGCGCTCTTGGAGATCATGTCGTTCTAGATCTGGTACCTTTGTCTAATCTCATAATCACCCAATTAGAAGCAAGAGATGCCAATGGGGCTCCTGAAAATCTCTGGTGGAAAGCTTTTAACATCCGTGGTTGGGAGTTGCCATCAAGATAAGTAAAAGAGTAAGCACTTGAGTGGCACTCTCTCTCACTGTGACTTCTAGCATGAGGAGCTAATATTCTGCTGTAAAAGGAACTAGTAAAATTGAAGTGGGGAAAATCAGATGTCCCGATTGTGATGTAAGTTTGAATAATTTCCGGAATGTCATATGATATAAAATTTCCTATCTTACAGTTATCACTAAAATGGATCTCCTTAATAATCCACGTATGAAATTGAGTAAAATTTTGTTCTCTCTGTATATTCATGGTTATATTATGTGTTATCTTCAGAAACTGAAACCGTGATGTTTAGGATACTATACACATTCTAATATATGTTTCCCCATTGATTCAAGATGTTACACATATATTTCAAACATCCAGCTTGTTATTAGCATAAGATGTTATATGCATATTCACTCACAAGTTTTTTCATCAACATGATGTATTGCATATCATTTCCATGTAGATTTTCCTCATTAGCATTAAGGCATCATCATGTACATTCTAATTTCAGTTTTGCCTCTGATTTTATTTTCATATTTTGTATAGTGTTTTATGCTAAAACCCTGGTTTGCAGAAAATATGTAGAAATTGTTGAATTCCTTCTTAGATTAGGGATTTTAATTTCAAATTCAATTTAAATAATGTAATAGCTAGATTATAATGAGAAATTTACATTTCCAGTCTTAGATTAGAATGTATGAGCATGCGTATCTTCTAGAAATGATCATTTCATATCAATTTTTTCTTTTATTCACGAATGACATGTGTACCATTCTAATGAAAGGTGATTAAATCCTAAGTTGACGATTTGCACCAATGGCCATAGTCAAGGTGTGAACAAAACTTATGATTTTCATCTTTTATTGAATAACACTGGATCTACACTGAATCTCTTTAAAAAATCATCGTATTTTCTAAATATTTTCTTCTTTATTAGAGTTTAACTTAAAATTAACTCAAAATATGTATCAATGGTCATAGTCAGGATATATTGAGAATTCATTTTTTTTTAAACTCTATAAAGGCACCAAAATGTGTTTTATTCTTCATTTAAATTCAAATATGATTATTATATAATATATTTTATGACCATAGTCAGAAATATATTATATCTTCAATCTTATTTCAATTCATTTAAAGAATGAAATATGATTTTCAAAAACCCGATTTCAAATTCTTTCAATTCATTCATCATTTAGGATAGAATTACATCATATTTTAAAAAAAAAATTCATATTATTTCAAAATCCAAGTGATTTTGAGATAATTCTTCAAATATCTTCTTCACTTCTCAAATCAATTCCTAGTTATAAATTCAAATTCACCTTTCTATTTCTCAAATTCTATCTCATTCTTTTAATTCAAACTTCACTTTCAAAGTCCAATTTGACTTTGAAATTTCAAACTCATTTTTATATTCAAAATTCATTTTTCAATTCAAATCAAATTTCAAAGTTCAATTTAACTTTGAAATTCTCAAATTCATCACCTGATTTTCAAAATTCAAGTTTAAAATCAAATTTATTCTTTATTTTTCAAAAAAATCTCCAAAGTCCTATCTAAAGATTGAGTCTTGATTCTCAATTCATTTATCCAAAATCAAGGTTTTGAGATTGATTCTGAATCTCAAAATTTGATTTTTCCTAAATTCAAACCTATTTTCAAATTCAATCTGGATTCCCAAATCCAGATACCATCTTCCAATTTCATCTTGGATTCTAGATTTAGAACCCGATTCTACCTTGGATTCAGATTTTCAAAACCAATCTCATCTTAGATTCCAGATTGCAAAATCCAATTGGATTTCAGATTTAAAATCCAATTTCGTCTTGGATTCTAGATTTCAAGTCCAATTCCATTTCCAATTCCTACCGTCAAAAACCATTTTCAAATTTATTTCTAAAGTCTAAATCCAAATTCAATTCCTGCTTCAGGTTCTGAAATTAAGAATTCATTTTTCAGAATCGATCCATTCAAAATTCAAAATCCAATATGACTTTGAAAATTCATTTTTTACTTCAAAAATTCCATCTCAGTTTCAAATCTCCCATTTTCTTCATTTCTTCAAATTCAAGATTTATTTTCAAGTCTCTGATTATTCCAAGACTTAGAATTTCAAGTCTCTTTTTTCAGATCTATTTCAAAATCCAAGTTAGATTCAAAATCTAACTTTTTCAAATCAAATTCAACCTTTTGAATTGTTTCTTCACTACATTATCAAATTTATTTTAGAATCACTTGGAAAAATCCTAAGTTTTTTGAATTATTTTCTCAATAGCATACATATTTGCATTTGCATTGCACAAGCATGATTCTTTGTGCATTTAAAACTCAAGATAAATTCTTAGATAATATTTAGGCAAAGTAAAAAGGCATAAATTCGATCCTTGGTTCAATTACCCCTGGTAAAGGCGCCAGGAACAGTCGTACCTCATACCGACGAGTGAATCATGTCTCTCCATTTTTCTGCAAATTTTCAAAATAGAGGCGAGTAATTTCAAAACATTTTCAAAATTAAGGTCAAGTGAGACCTTTGCAAAAGAGTTTCTCTCTCTCCTTTCTTTTATTTTCTCTCTTCTTTTCTGTCTTTTATTTTTTTCTTCAAAAAGGGAAGTAGAGGTTAGAAAGGCTAAGAGAAAGGAAGAGCGAGAACCAAGAGGAAAATTTTTGCAATGATCACATCGGTGAACCCAAAAAAGGTTGTGTGTTCGGGTTTGGGAGTAATATGAACACCACACCAGTCATTGCCTCCTCCAGCTGGGGCTCTCAGAGTTCTCCCGCCAGCATCAACTCCCAGCATCCGATTAACCCTGCTATTTCTTAGGATGGTGTCCGCCAGCTTCTTCAGGACACAATGCATGACTTTTTACATGAAGTCATTCCCAACCCTATCCATAATGAGTTGTGCAACTTTTTTCAGAACAGGGGAACTTCGTTTGCCTTCAACATGAGCTCTGGTGCTCGTCAGGTATAAAGTTTCATGTCATTAGTTTCATGTTGTTAGATTTCAATACGTATATGCATGATTGAATATATATATGCATGATTGAATCACTATGAAATTTTATTGATAACATTAGAATACATGTACGCATGATTGAATCACTATAAATTTTTTTTTGACAACCTTAGAATACATATATGCATGATTGAATCACTAAATTTTTTTGACAGCCTTAGAACACATATATAAATGATTGAATGAGTATGACATTTTTTTGACAACCTTAGAACACATATATGCATGATTGAATCACTATGAAATTTTTTGACTGCCTTATAACACATATATGCATGATTGAATCACTATAAAAGTTTTTTGACAACCTTAAAACACATATAAGCATTATTTTATCACTATGAAATTTTTTTCATAACCTTAGAACACATATATGCATGATTGAATCACTACAAAATTTTTTGACAGCATTAGAACATATATATGCATGATTGAATCACTATAAAAAAAAATTTATAACCTTAGAACACATATATGCATGATTGAATCACTATAATTTTTTTTTGACAACCTTAGATCACATATATGTATGATTGAATCACTATTAATCTTATTTGACAACCTTAGAACACATATATGCATGATTGAATCACTATAATTTTTTTGACACCTTTAGAACATATATATGCATGATTGCATCACTATACAATTTTTATGACTGCCTTAGAAGACATATATGCATGATTGAATCACTATGATTTTTTTTTGACAACCTTAAAACACATATATGCATGATTGAATCACTATGAAAATTTTTTGCCAACCTTAGACCACATATGTGTATGATTGAATCACTATAAATTTTATTTGACAACCTTAGAACACATATATGCATGATTGAATCACTATAAAATTTTTTGACACCTTCAGAACACATATATACATGATTAAATCACTATACAATTTTTATGACAGCCTTAGAACATATATATGCATGATTGAATCACTATGGATTTTTTTTGACAACCTTAGAATACATATATGCATGATTGAATCACTATGAATTTTTTTTGACATCTTTTGAACACATATATGCATGATTAAATCACTCTAAATTTTTTATGACACCCTTAGAACACAAAAATGCATGATTGAATGACTATGATTTTTTTTAACAACCTTAGAACACATATGATTGAATCACTATGTAATTTTTTTGACAACCTTACAACACATATATGCATGATCGAATCACTATGAACTTTTATTGACAGCCTTAGAACACATATATGAATCATTGAATCACTATAAAATTTATTTGACAGCCTTAAAAAACATATATGCATGCTTGAATCAGTATGACATTTTTTTGACAACCTTAGAACACATATCTACATGATTGAATCACTATGATTTTTTTTGTCAGCCTTAGAATAAATATATAAATGATCGAATCAGTATGAATTTTTTTTGACAGCCTTAGAACACATATATGCATGATTGAATCACTATAAAATTTTTTTGACAACCTTAGAACACATATATGCATGATTGAATCACTGTGAATTTTTTTTGACAACCATAGAACACATATAAGCATGATTTCATCACTATGTTTTTTTTTTTGACAACCTTTGAATTATGTTAATGTCCTTCACTTTATTGCTAGTCTATGTGTCATTCAACCATGTTACTTTGATTGCCTTAGATTAGGCGCATTGCATATAATTTATTTTATTATATTTTGTTTATCAATACTAATATTTTGGTTCTCTTGTAGGATGCTGGAGATGATCAGCATAGAGGAGCTAATGGAGGCATGGATGGAGGGTAGATCCAGACAATGAAGAGAATGATGCTCCGAATTTTGGTGAGGATTAGCTTTGTGTGTTGATTTTCTTTCACGTACTTGTTGTTTCAAACAAAACTCTTTGTATATGTTCACTTGTAACTAATTAGAACTTGTCAAGGATTATACTGGGTTGTTAAATTTGTTTTACTTATATCTTGTGTTAAATTTGTTACACCTGCTTCATATATGTATTTTTTATGTGTACTTTATTTTTTATACACAAGTTATATAAATAACGAGAATTTTTTTCTTGATATTTATATTTTAAATAAAATTTTTTATTTTTTTTTAAAATTTTGTGATGGATTAGCAATGGATATTCGTCGCTAATATTCATTGCCAATTTAGTGACGGATTAGGGATGGATATTTATCTGTCTCAAAAGCTGAATCAACTGATGTTTTGCGACAGAATGTATTCTATTGTTAATCCCTCGCTAAATTGGCAATGAATATTAGAGACATATACATATTCGTTGTTAAATTTTAGCAATGGATTATCGACAGATATGTATCTATCGGAAAACCAAATCAGTTCTTATTTAAAGACAGATTAGCGATGGATCATGAAATTCGCTAATTCATCGTGAATTAGCGACATATCAGTTCTGTCGCTAATTAGCGACCAGAAAATTGTAATGAACGCTATCCATCGCTAAGTCATCGTCGATCCATCACTAAACAGTTCAGAGATGGATTTGCGATGGATTTGTGTCAGATAGCGTTTGTCGCTAATCCACAAAATTCTTATAGTGTATTCACCAAGGGTTGCTCATATACTTTTTTGATGGATGTTTATTTTTAGAATGAAAGTTACCTAGTATTTGTAAGACTCATAATTTTTTAGTAAAAATTCTTAATAAAACTAAGAGGTATTTTATGTAAAATTGTCTAATGAACCCAAAATGTGAAACAAATAGATTTTAATTAACCAATTATAGTTATAATGTATATATCCTCAGAGATATATTCTCAAACAATCAGAGAGCTATAACTCGCTTCCTAAACAAAATTAGGAGATTTCAATGAGCCAACTCGCTTTGTCTTGTCGATACGAAGAAAATGGTGTACTCATATTTTTTCGCAAACAATATCGATGAAACTCCAAAAATAAGCGAGACACAAAAATATCCGATGGGTCCCATAAAAATATAACACCAAAAATATCTTATGGGCTTCACATAAATATCTCATGGCATCATTAGGTGGGCTCCACAGGGATACAAAAGTTATTTAGTTACTTCACCACTAAGTTTGGATCTTAGATCAAATAAGCATCTGGATCGGATCAAAATCTCATGAGGATCCAAGACCCAAACTTTTGCCTATAAATAAGGAAGCAGATTAGGTCATGCTGAACATAAGAATTTTTGCTCATGTCGACATCATGGTTGTCTCTTAGAAAATGTCTCCTCCTCTTTCTCTCTCTAGCTTCTCTTCTCTCTTTTGGTTCTAGCCTATACCAAGCCCACTTGCAATGAGCTTAGACCTCCTTAGTCTAGGCTAAGCCTAGTTTGGTTAAGACAACCTGACCTACTAGGCTAGCTTTTCTCTCTCCTCCCTTGTCTTGGTCTTAGCCTAGGTCAGACCCACTTGACCTAGATTGAGCATACTTGTGGTGAGTTTGGACTCACCTGACCTAGATCAAACCTAGTTGAGACAAAACCCCTTAGCCCTGATAGCTTGACCTCCTCTACTATTCTCTTGATTAGGTTCAATCCATTTGACCTAGCCTAGCCCACTTGAGGTAGGTTCAAACCCAGTTGGACCTAGACTAGGTCCAATCCAGTTCTAGTCTAAACCTCATCGTATAGTCATACCATTGAGTTCTGCAAGAGACACTCTTGGTTGTGACCGTACCGAACATAAATGACGTGTTGGCCATAACCTAGGAGTGCCTCAACTACCTCATTGAAGCATCACCGCTTAGCTTTGGTAGGTTTGTGCAGCAAACAATGTCAAGGCTCCTGCTTTCCACAATATATATGTATTTGCTTATGCATTTGAGATTGTCGTCGCACCAAACAATATCAAGGCTCTTGTTTTTTGCAATATATATGTATTTGCTTATGCATTTTAGATTGTCGTCACGCCAAATAGTACTAAGGCTCCTGCTTTTCGCAATATATATGTATTTGCTTATGCATCTAAGATTGTCATTGCACTGAACTGTGTCAAGGCTTTTGCTTTCTACAAGTTATTTAGTATGATTTCACTCGCGAGGCCTTACATATGATTTTATATTGCAGTCGCGCTATATTGTGCACAGGTGTAAACACCCCAAATTTTCCAAGTTTATTCTAGACATCTTTATTTCATAGATGCCAGTCTCCTACAGGGCATTATCGAGCCTCACCCCTAGGTTTATCTCAGTTTAAAGACCACTTTACCCCCTTTCAGCCAATAAAAATACTATTTTACCCCTAGGTCACCCTTAGACTTCTCGTCAGTTAGGTTTAACCAAGCAAATCTTGGGTTCAGAAAAGTTAGAATGACTGTCATTTCTAACTCCTTTGAGCTCACGATGAGCGAATCCTGACCATTTCAGCTAATTTAGCTCATTTCAGGCCAAATAAGCTCACTTTAGCTCAAGTCTTAACCAAATTGTCCTCGAGTCAGTCAAATCAAGTAGATCCTATCCAGTGAGTCTGATCTAAGTTCACCAAGAGTTTGAGTAGCTCAGTTTCAGTTCAAAGTCACTTTTTCACACTCAGACCTTCGTTTCAGCTCATTCAAGCTCATTTTTAGCTCATTTGAGCTCAATATAGTCCAGATCGAGCTGACTACAGCTAGTTGAGCTAGTGATTTAGCTCTGAAATTAGTTCATCTTAGTATAACTGGATTATGAATCAGTTTATTCTGAGTCAGTCCAGCTCAAATTACTTCAGACCAGTTTAGTACCATGTTTCTGCCCCTGTAAGGCGAAGACCCCAAAAAAATAAAATTATCTGGGACACTGTTTCCAATTTTTTTTGAACTGGGATAGACCCAAAATTCGGACTTGGATCAATGCCTTCATCCAATATTTTATTAATATCCGAGATATGCTCCATTTCAATTCGGATATTGGATCCAATGCTGGATCTGGTGTCTAGTTTCTTCTCGAGCCTGCATGTTTCATCTAATTCATTTAGAGATCCATATCTAGAGTCCAAATTATTCATTTAACCTAGAATATCTCATCGGATATCCAGGATCCAATTAAGCCATTTTAAATCCATTTCAGTCTGGATCCGCCTTCTGATCTGTTCAAATTCAATCAAATTCCTGAACTCAGATTCATTTAACATCTGAGATGCAATTTCACTTCTTAATTTCTGATTCAGATCCAAGATTCAATTCCATTCTCGTAATTGAATCCAATATTCAAAATCAAAATCCCAATTTTATTATGGATTTGGGCTTTTTCCATTCTTCAAAAATCCATATTTAGGGTTCAATTCCCATTTCGAACCAAATTTCCTTCAGATCAAGATCCAGATCCAGATCCAATCTTTTTCAAAACTTTAGATCCAAATCTTTTTCAAAAATCAATTTTTATTCTAATTTTAAAACTAAACTTTAGATTTCAAATCAAATTTCATTATTTTAGAAAAATCCTTTGAAAAACATCCTGGATCCAGTTCAAATTTCAATTTGGATTACGAAATATCAAAATGGATCCAAATCCATTTTCAAAATCCAATTTTTATTTAGAATCAATTGGGTATTTTTAAATTCAAAATCAAAGTCTAATCTTTATCCCCAATTTCAAAAAATAACCTTTTGAATTTCAAAAATCCTTTGAAAAATACCCTGGATCTAGTTCAAAATTCAGTTTTGATTTTGAAATATTAAAATGGATCTAGATCCAATTTCAAATTTTGATTTTTTTTTCAAAATCAATTTGGGGAATTTCAAATTCAAATCCAATTTTTATCCCCAATTTCAAAATAATCTTTGAAATTTCAGAAACCAAAATCAATGTTTTGCAAAAAAATCTCAAAATTTCAATCTGGATCCGATTTTGCCCAATTCAGATTGTATAAATCAAAAATTGAATTTTAAAGTTGAATTATTTCCAAAAGTTCCCCTTTTCACTTTCATATTTCATTCCCCTTTTTCTTAATTTATAAAATAAAAAATAAAAAATATTGTTTTCAAAGAGGGGCACCACTTGGCATTTTTAAAATTCAAAATAAAAATCCTTTTTACGAACCTTTAGAAAAAAACCTTGCCTTTAAAAACCTCATATGAGCATCACCCACAAGGTGATGCCATATGTCAAAATTTCAATACAATGCCTTCTCTACCCATTTGAGAACTTTTGAAAAGACCCACAAGGGCACCCATGTGCAAGAAGGGTGCCTTGTGTCAAAGATTTTATGAAAGGGCTATTTTGCCCATTTATAAAAAAAAAAAAATGCCCACATGGGCTTGAGCATCTCCTTCTTGAGATTTTTAGTCCCATATCTAAAGTTTTGCAAAAGCCAACCCCATTCCTCAACTATAAATAGACTCCTTGGGGGTCTCTCTTCTCAACAAGTTGGAGTTTGAGAAATTGAGAGAACAAAAAAAAAGTTCTCTTTCTCTTCCCTCCTCCTCTCTCTTCTCCTTTTCTCATCTAGGAGTGAAGAGTTTTTCAAAGAAGAAAACTCTCCTCCTTGGCATTTGGTGGCTCAAGCTTGGAGTGGTAGCTGGAGCAAGGAAGAAGAAGCCCAAGGTAGGACATCTCTCTCCCTTCTCTTTTTGATTTTTTTCTCTTTTTTTTCTATTTCTTTCAATTTCTCAAAAATCGCCCCCCTCTTTTTCTTCCCTTCTTTCTAGCATTTTCTTTCAATTTCATGTAATAGTAATGTAGATCTTGCTCAATTCCATGTAAATTTTTATTTTCTATGCTTTGATCTATTCAAATTCTTATTTACTTTATGCATTTTTCATTTTAGCCATTTAGAATTAGGATTTAATCTTCAATATATCAAATTCTATATTCTATGGGCAAAATCAATTTTAATTTATGCCCCAATGCTTTGATTTCATTTCATATGCTTTCATTTACATTTTTTATCATAAATGATCTAGAATGATAGATCTCACATTTTGATCCTTGGATCAATCCATTTTGAGATTCTATTCCATTCAATGGTGCTGAGATGATATTTTTAATTCTGGTCCGTTTTTGCCTTCATCATTTCACATATAATTAGGTCTTATTTTGATCTAATTTTCTTACCACATCTTTATTAGTATGTTTTCAAAATCCACACCAAAAATCAGATCATTTTGATGTATTTTCATTCTTCAAAAAAATTGGGATTTGAACCTTGTTGTTTAGCCTTGTCCGGATTTTTCCTAAAATTAGACCAACTTTTTTGAGTGATTTCTCCTTAACCAGAGATGATCTTTCAAATCTGTAAAATCATAAATCTTAAGCATTGAGTCTAGTTTCTTCATGTAAATTTTTATCAATTTCTATAGTGTTTTGATATCTTATTTTAGATAAAAATTGTAACCTTGTTGTACTGTAGCACTTTTATGGTTATGATTTTTGTTCATTTTATCAGTCATTTCTCCCTAATGGGAGATCATTTTTTAAATATGTAAAAAGTATATTCTTGATCTACATGTTTAGTTTTATTATGTAAATGTTCATCCATTTCTATAGAATATTTCTATTTCTTTTGCATTTTAAATCAAAACCTTGTATGTTTGCAATTAAAGGCATTATTTGGACTTAAAATAAACTTGTTCCATTCATATCTCCTTAATGGGCGATCATTTTTTAGATTTGTAAAAATGAGTTTTTTCCTTATAATGTCTAGTTTATGTATGTTAATTTTTATAATTTTTATTAAGTTTTCATTTATCATTTGAATAAAAAATCAGAAACCTATTTAATTTTCTTTCACAGGCTTTTAAAGATTTTTTATCAACTTGATCAGATGAGATATACCTTATGGGAGATCATTTTCTAGATTTGTAAATTGGAGATTTTTCCTTAACCATAAATTTTCAGTGTTTTTTAATAAGTTTTCATATTCGATTCTGATAAAAAGTCAGAACCCTGTTACTTTACCTTTTTAAGCATTTTTTCGAATTTCATTTCAACTTGTTTTGATGTGTTCTCTCTAATGAAAATTTATTTTTAAAATATGTAAAAAAAGTTTTATTTCATTTTAGTTCTAGTTTGTCCACATAAAATTTCATAATTTTTTGACATGTTTATAGATTTTTTCTTTATTTTTTGGGGCATAAAAAGGCTAAGTTATGGATTTTTCTTTAATTTTGTAATAATTATAGAAAATCCATAAATGCCTACATTTATTTCTAACATGTTTGTTCATTTTTCAGGATTATTTCTTTTCTTTTTTTTTAATTAATGTAATTCATTCAAGTATTGTAATAATACATTAATGAGAAAATTTACTTTATGCTTAGTTTAGAATGAGTGAGCATTTTAGTTTAATTTTCTTTATTTTAATTTATTGCATAATTTTTTTTATTTCTTAAAAATACTATGAAAACAGGAATGGTACATGCACCATTTAATAAAGGACAAATAATGTTAAGTAATGTTCGTATTCACGGCCATAGTCGGGATATGAATAATACTTAAAATTATTATTCTTTGTTAAAATATAATTCATTTTAAAAGATCATCATATTTTAAATATATTTTCTTTCTTTATTAAAATCTAAAATAAAGATTGAATCAAAGTATATTCATGGCCATAGTCATAAATATACGGAAATTTAATCTTGTTTTAATTCTATAAAGGCACAAAAATTCATTTCATTCTTTATTATAATTTAGATAAAGATTAAAATTAGAATATGTTTGTGACCATAGTCATGAATATATTAAAATTTTAATCTTATTTTAATTTTATTAAAGAATAAAGTTTGATTTTAATTCCAATTTCAAATAAATTCTTTTTAAATACATTCATCATTTAAGATAGAATTGCATCATTATTTTTTATTTTTCCAAATTATCCAAGTATTTTCAATTTTAAGGTATTTTTTAAGTGATTTTCAAAGTTTAATTTCCATTTTATTTTTCAAAAGTAAAGTTCAAAACTATTTTGAAATGGAATTTCAATTTTAAATTTTAAATCATTTGCAAATTCAAAGTATTTCCAAAATCATTTTCAAAGTCTAAAATAATTTCAATTTTGACTTCAATTTCCAATTTCATTCAATTTTAAATTCTATTTTAAATTTTTATTTTTAATTTTTAAATTTCAATTTTATTTCCCTTTCCCATTTTCAAAATTTTAATTTCAACTTCATTTTCATTTCAAATATTAACTTCAAATTCTTATTCAAATTTCAAATATTGATTTATTTCAATTTTAAAATCAATTTCAATTCTTTATTTTTGAATTTTAAATTCTAAATTTTGAATTTCATTTCAATCTGAAATTTTCATTTTCTTCCAAAGTTTAATTTTAATTTTCTTTTTCATTTAAATTTTAAATTTTAAAATTTAAATTCCATTTTCAAATTCAAATGTCAATTTCAAATTTTCTATTTTTCAAATTTCAAATTCTTTATTTCATTTCAATTCTCATTTTTTATTAAATTTCAAATTTCATTTTGAATTTCTAATTCTAAATTCCAATTTCATTTCCAAAACTTTAAATTTCAATTTCTTTAGTTTAAATTTCAAATTCAATTATATTTTCAACTTCTAATTTCAATTCTTCAATTTTAAATTTAAAGTTCACTTATAATTTTCAATTTCAAATCTAATTTTGATTTTCAAATTCAATTCTAAAAGCAATTTTTTGAAATTCCAAGTTTGATTCTAAATTCAATTCTCAATTCAAAGATCCAATTCCAAATTCAATTTTCAATCAATTCAGACTTCAAATTTCTTAACTTAGAATTTAATTTGAAAATCTTCAAAATTCAAACTGTCAAATCCATTTCAAAATCACTTGGAAGATCATAGCACAAACATGATTCAATATGCATTTTAGGACTTAAAATAGTTTCTTAGACAAATTTAGGCAAGTCAAAGGCATAAATTCAATTCTTGGTTCAATTACCTTTTGTAAAGGCGCCAAAAATGGGTGAACCTCGTACCGACGAGCGAATCTCATCTCTTCATTTTCTCACAAATTTCAAAACAGAGACAAGTAATTTCAAAACATCTTTATAAAAGGTCATGTGAGATCTTGCGAGAGTTTTTCTCTTTTTTCCTAAAAAGAAATAAAAAAGATTTTTTTTACAATGATCACAGGTTTGGCGACCGAGATGGGACTCGTCTCCGTCCAGTGAAATTTATGCCTTTGCCTTGTTTAAATTTTGTCTAAGTCATTATTCTTTAAAATGTCAGCTTCATTTCATACAAAACCTAGGAGCCTAGACTCTGACCCAGCTGACATGATGCATATAGGCTTAAGTATGGTTTGGTAGGACCAAATTGAGGAGATTTATTTATGCTCACTTAGACTTAGGTCTAAAATACAACCCTCCTCAATCTAGATTGAATGCAAATAACGTATGCAAGTATGTGCTTCTTTGTGATTTTCAAAATTCTATCTCTTTAGGACTTTGCACTAGAGACATTGTTTTATTGCATGTTGATCATATTTTAAAACATCCCTCACCTATATTGTCTCAGTCTTCACGTTGCTAGGCTTTTTCACTGAACCATAGTTCGAGAAAAAACCTCACAACTGGGCCACTTATTTGGGCTAATACCCCCCTGCCACGTACTAAGGGTCATAGTCCAAAGTATATCAGCAGGTGCTCAAGGATGTTGGAAAATTATTACCTTAGAACCAGAGATATTTCTATGTCACGTACTTTGAGCTTTGGCTTGAGTATATCAGCGTATCTTGATTGGATTCAGAAGATCAAGACCTTAAAGTTAGAAGCAGGGTTCCACAGCCATTTCAAAATTTGTGTATTTAGAGTCATCTTTTAGGGAGTGTTGTTTGCGTATCCTTGGTTGTACAACTTTGATAATATAATACTTGCGTATTTTCTTATATTTCCTTACCTTTTTCAGAATAATTTTTCTCGAACCCTAGGTATTTATTTCAAAATTTTCTCTCTATTTTCAAAACCTAGGTGTATATTTCCTCTTTCCTCATTTCTTTAGATCAATTTTCTAAAAACCCTGAAAATCCTTCTCTAAATTCTCCTCTATTTTCCAAAACTCCAAGTGATTTTCCTTCTTTTCTTCCCTTCTTTTGGATCTCGAATTTCCAACCTTATTTTGATCCTGCCTGCTATTTTCCTCAGAAATCATGTATTTTCCTCTTTCATTTTCTCCTGAATTCTTTTTAATCCTGCTATCTATTTTCAAATCTCTTTAATTTATTTGTATTTTTCAATAAATCCCCTGATCATTGCAGCGGGAAATTGTCAACCTGATTCTCAAATATCTCCTCCATCATCTCATTTTCTTCTAAAATTCCTTTAATCTGAACCACCCCTTCGTTCTGCAGCGCGCTTTGGCATTGTCACAATATTCGATTAGAAGATTGCATCGTCTCAGCGCGTCAGCAACAATAGCGAGCAAAAGATGGATTCTTCGAGATCTGTCAAAAGACAGGGTCAAACAAGCATGGATGACATTGATCCCTCTATCTATCAGTTGTTCAAAAGAATGATGATCAAGATACAATCAGAGCAAGTCAGGGCAAGTTCAGGAAAGAGGCCTTCCAAGGAGAAATCCAAGAGCAATCCTGTGAAGAAGCATGTTAAAATTGCCAAGAAAAGAATTCAGTTTGAAGATACCTTAGAAGTGACAGATTCTATAGATGAAATCTCTGATGAAGAACAAGAGGCATCCCGGCCGGCTTGCCAAGTATTCAAGAAGCAGATCCTAGAGTTTGAATCTGCCAATGAACCCAAGGATAAGCTAGATGTCAATCATATCCAACTCCAGTTGAGGGAGATAAGTCACTTAGTCAAAGACCTGCAAGCCCAAGATAAAGGAAAGACGGTATGCACAAGCGAGGATTTCTACAATGATTTCGCAGAATGTGCAAGATTCAAAACATCTGTCAAGGAAAAGACTCTTGTCGCCTTCTTTGCAAATACCACTGGCAACAACAAAAGGGGTGGCAGAAAGAATCACACTAGTAGCTTAGGAAACCCAAATTTCAACAAAGGTAACCACATAGGTCAAAAGGACAAAATGGACAAGCAAAATGACAATCCTCCCTCAAATGTCCAACAAGAATTAAAGCCACAAGGAAGACCAAAGCATGACAGTTGGGGATACGATCACAACTTTGCTCCCTTAGAACAACCACTCGAGCAAGTTCTTGAATATATGCTAGCTAAAGGGATGATCAAACTTTCCAAGATGGTTGATCCTCTTGTGATCATGGGAAGGTTTAAGGATCAATTTTGTGAGTTCCATCAGGCATTCAAACATGATACCGAGCATTGCTTTGTTCTCAAGAACATTATTCAGGACTACATTGATAAAGATCTCCTTGATGAAAACAAAGAAGAGGACCAACTGTAAACACCCCAAATTTTTCTCATTCATTTTCAAACACACCTCTCGTGTGGATGCCAACCCTGGTAGGTCAGTGTAGAAGTCTAACCTCGAGTCTATCCCAGAAAATTACCATTTTATCCCTTTCATTAGGAAAGTTACCATTTTACCCCTAGGACATCCTAAGATCCTAGTCAATTAGAGTCAACCAAGTTCATATGTAAGCTCAAAACAATTAAAATGTCAGTAATTTCAAACTCACCTGAGCTCACAATGAATAGATCATGTTCATTTCTGACCATTCCTGCTAAAATGGGATCATTTCTCCAGAAATGAGCTCATTTCTCACTCAAATCCAAGCCAATTGTCTCCAAGTCAGTTATTCCCAGTAAGTCATATTCCCGTGAGTCTAGCTTGAGCTCACTAGGAGTTCAAGTGCTCCAGTTTCAGTTCAAATCCACTTCCAAGTGTTTAGGAGCCCATTTTAGTCTATTTCAGCTCTCTTAGCTGAAATTGAGCTGAGTCCAGTCAGTTGAGCTAGTGTTCGAGCTTCAATTTTAGTTTATCTCAGTACTACTGATCTTTGTTCTAGCTCAAACCCAGCTCTAGTCTGTAATTCACTTTACTCTAGTGACTATTTCTCACCATTTCTCTAAAAATGTCAACTTTTCTTGACAATTCAGTATGGGAGTTCAGTTGAGTTAGTATTTTGTTTGTTCACTTGAGTTCTGAAACTCTAAAACCCAGCTCAATCTAGTTCATTTCAGTTCAATCCAGCTCACACCTCAATTTTCAGTGACACTCTGGCTCGGTAGAGCCTGAAAACCATTTATCGAACCATTTTGCGATTTTTATCAAAATTATCACTTTCTGAATTGGTACAACTGTCGATCGGGGTCCAATATCTAAATTTCTTCATTCAGGGTTAGCATTTCGCATAAAATTTCATGTCATTTCTCATCATTTCATATCATTTTCAGCATTTCATAACATTTTATCGTATTTCATTTCATTTTTGAGATCCATAACTCTAGTTTTATAAATTATAATCCAGATTGAGTTTTAAAGTTTTCAAAATTCAATTTCAACCCCTGAATTTCCAAAATTAACATTTTTACCCCCGGGATTCCAAATTTGGAAATATTTTTCGAGAAAATAATCTGGATTCTTTTCAAACTTGGGTTTTCAAATTCTAAACTGGAATTACTTCGCAATGGGGTGCGAAACTTCAAATTCTGAGCTCGTTTCAAAAACTGTCAAAAACAACTCATTTTGTCTGAAAACTTTCTAAAAAGACTATTCTACCCCTATGATCCTCAAAATAAATTTTGAAACGGAAAATGATCCCACTCTAAGATGGCTTTGCCATTCACTTCTTCTTTTTAATAAAAAAATATAATATATATATATATAATCTTTTCTTCAATTTTCAACAATTTTTTTATTATTTTATTTAAGTGGGACACACAGGGGGGTCAACCCCTTTTTCCCCCTTCTTTCCTTTTTCTTTTTCTTCTCCTTTCTTTTCCTTCTTCTTTCTTTCTTTTTTCTTTTCCTTTCTTTCTTTCTCCTCTTCCTTCTTTCCCTTCTCCTTCCCATTCACATACCGCCACTCTTCCCCCCTTTCTTTCTTTCCTCCCTTCTTCTTCTCCTTTTCCTCTTTCCTTTTCTTCCTTTTTCTTTTCTTTCCTTCTTTCTTTTCCTTTTCTTTCATTCTTTCTTTCCCTCCCTTTCTTCCTCTCTTTATTATCTCCCCTTTCTTTCTATCCTCCAGGACATCTACAGTGGACCCCTTTTTCTCCCCTTGGAAATCCATCTATCTCACTAAAAAACCTAGGTCTTTTTCTATTTTTCCATAAGACATCATAACAACACATACGGCTGCTCCTTTTGACACCTCTCTCTCCTTCCTATCTCTTTCCCATTAGCCCTCCTTCTAGCACCACCTTCAACTTCCAACCATTTCCTACTGTTGCAGCAAGGCCCCAAGGCCTTTCCTTCAGCAGCAACCTCATTACAACAGAATCTCCTCGAGCAACTGCTTCCTTGGCAGCCATAGCATCATCTTGAATTGGTACCTTCCTTAACCTTGAAGCCGCCACTTCCAGTCGACATTGCTTCAACCCCTTCAAGTCCAGCCTCCAACTCCTTACAACAAGACCATTGGCGCTATCTTCCTCCTTGTAGTCGCCACCTCAAGAAAGAAGCAGCATCTTCAGTTGCATCAATCATGTCTCAAGGCTCCTCCAACATCCATTGTCGCAGCCCATCCTCAACTTCTTCCAAGGTGAAAAAAAGGGAAATTTGCTTTTGTCTCATGGAATAAGCAAGAATTTGCATGTATTATTCATATGTATTCAAATAAAATCGATTTCGAAACTGGATTCACAAGCTTCAAACTTTGATTTTGAATGATGTGAGATTATGTTCATTCATGACCGTGCCGCGAAAGCGAGGTGATCCATCCGATAGATGGATCAGATCCCTCCTTTCAAAAGCCAAAATCAAATAAATACTTCATCTCTTTAGTTTTATTTTAATTTGTTTTCATGAAATTGTGTGTTTTAGGTATTGTTTTAGGTTTATTTTACTGTTTTTATAGGCATTCCATTAGTTTCATTAGTGATTATCTAGTATTCATAGGTTTTACCCCATAGGCGTCCAGTCCAGTCATTATTTCATGCACAAATTGTCTTTTATAAATCCAAATTTTTTATGTTAAATAGATTTAGGTGTTCCTGACCTTCTGCCAAAAACCCGAATCCATTTGAATTTCGTAACCTCACTAAATAAATCAGACACCAAATCGGGGTTTTAACACACTGGAAATTCTGAATCCTGTTTTAGCAGACTTGTGGATCTTGGATCTCCACCATGAGAGATCCAAATCCTCCTCAAAAAAATGAAGTGGATCCCTGTTAGAACCTATTATTTTCCAATATTTTTCTCGATTTTTCTAAAGAGATTTGGTTCCTGGCAAAAATTGAATTTTCCAGACCCCTATGAAAATCTTGATTTCTCCTTGTCAGGGTCTAGACCGATCCTAATCGGCTGTGACAGTTCAATCCGTAGGTCAGATGTTGAAACCTTCAACAGTGGAGTTGTTCCTAGTAAACTCCTCTATCATTTCTCAGAATTTTAGGATTTTTAGGGTTCGGATTCTCACTTTTCTAGATTTTACAAATTCATCATTGAATTCCTTGTTAGATAGATTTTATCAGAATTAGAGGTCTGATAAACCTCTGTGTTCATCCAAACCGTTCATCTAATCCCAAAATAGTCAAAAGATGATTTTTTCCTCTGTTTGTCAGGGACATTCTCCCAAAATTTCAATTATTTTCTCCACTGTTTGCTATTTTTCTCATAATTTTACCTGAAACTTTTCAGTCTGCTCTAAATTGTAGAGTTGCCAGATTTCGATCCGACTTGTCGGAGCTGTCAAGCTCTGACCATAGATCAAAACCAAAATCTATCAAAGGATTTTTTTTTTAACTGTCCTATATCACCCCATAAAATTTGGGGAATTTCTATGGTAGTTTAGTATCTGAAATTCAATTTAGATTTAGAATTTTAGCCAAAATCTTGAATTTTAGGATTTTTAATTAATTTCTATATTAAAAAAAATCAAAAAAGATAGATTTTCGGGTTCCATTCTTCTTTCAGGGTTAGTCTAGGTGTTCATGCCAAATTTGAGCCAATTCCAAGCTCATTTTCCTTGTGTTTAGTTAATCTTTAAATTCAGAGGCAAAAATCAAGCGAAAATCAAGTCGAATTCAGATATTTTATGATATTTTTGCCATTTTAGGGTTTTTATCATGTTAATAAGCATATAGTATCATAATAGGGTTAATTTCAATATCATTTGCATTGCACATTTCAGCTTTTTGCAAAATTTATTTCAGAAAACCCTGGTTTCAAGGCCATAGTCTTGTTATCAGGGGCATTTTGGTCATTTTGACCTCAATTTCGAAATTCCAATATTTAATTCTCTAATTTTTCATGAATATAATCATATTTCATCATATTATGTTTAATCCTATTTCATTTGATTTTCAAATTTCTAAATTTTACAAAAATTCTCTCAGAAAACCCTTATTTCAAGGTTATCAGGGGTATTTTGGTTATTTTTACTCTAATTTTGAATTTTCAAGTTTATTTTAGAATTTGATTACTTATTTCTCATATTTATATCAAAGGGGGTATAAATTGGGTTTATATCTGGATAATATTTGATAATTTTCAATATTTTTGGATAAATCCATATAAACCTACATTTTTGTGCTAACATGTTTTCTAGTTTTGCAGGAACATTCAAGAATAAGACTTAGCTATTTTATCTATTATTCAATTCAATGTAATATCAAGTTATAATATTTGTAATAAGATTTACATTTTCTGCTTAGAATATGACTGCATTGCATATAATTTAATTTTTGCAAATTTCAATATCTGATGTATCATTCATGCACATTTTTCCAAATCCACTATAATTGACATGAATGACACATGCACAAGCTCTTAGGGAGTTCACAAACTTGGTGAAATTCGTATTTATGGCCATAGTCAAAATACGAAAGAAACCCAGATTTATGATCTTCGTATTAGCCACATTCAACCCACACTCTTAGGCTAACTTCAAAAATACACTACACTTCTCAAAATTTTAAACGGATTTTCCCAATTCCTCAAAGAATTCTTATTCAAATTCATATTCATTCATTCAATTTGCATCATTTTCAAACTCACTTCCCATTTCCATTTCAGAGAAACTGATTTTCTCATAATTTTATAAGTCTTTCTCAGGATTTGATTTTCTCAGAACTCTGAGTTTTCAAATGACATTTCAAAGTATTTCCCAAGTTCAAATCATGATTTCCAATATTTTAACATTCTCAATATTATTTTCTTTCCCAAGTTCAAATCATGATTTTCCAATGTTTTAACATTCTTAATATGATTTTCAAAGTTTAAAAATCAATTTTCTCAAAGATCTGATTATCCTGAGAATCCATTTTCCATTTCAAAAGTCATTTTCCAATGAACTTTCTGATTTTTCCAGAATTCTCAAATTCATTTTAGAAATCGATTTCCTCAGAAAAGCAATCTAAATCTCTAAATTGATTTTCTCAAAGACCAAGTTTTCCTAAGGATCAATTTTCCCTTCAAAAGTCATTTTCCAATACAATTTCTGATTTCCAATGAAATTCAATGATTTTCCTAGGAATTCCATTTTTAAGCACTTTTCTAATCATTTTCCAAGTACATCTCAATTTTCCAAAGCAAACATCATATTTCTCAAACTTGCATCTTTTCAATTTTTTCATAGCACATGCCTGATTCTCTATGCATTCTAGGAAAATAGAGCATGATTTAGATAATTGAACTTAGTTAAAGCACACATTTGATCCTTGATTCGATTATCCCTAGTAAAGGCACCAGGAACAGTTGAACCTCGTACCGACAAGCGAATCCCATTCCATGAAATTTTCTCGCAAAATTTTCAAAACGGAGGTGAGTAATTATCAAAACCAATTTTCAAAACTTTGATCAAGTTTGACTCGTAGAATCATTTCTCTCTCTCGCAGAGGGAGGGGAAAAATTTTGCGACGATAACAGATTTGGCGACTGAGATGGGACCTGTCTTCGTCTGACCAACTATGTGCTTTGACTTAGCACAATTATCAAAATCGTGTTCTATGGAATGTCAGCTTTTATTTTCTAATATCATGTGAACCTAGGAGCCTAGACTTTAACCCAGCTAACATGGATTACATGTAGACTAGGAATAGTTTGGTAGGACCAATTGAGGAGAATTATTCATGCTCACATAGACTTAGGTCTAACATAATTCTCCTCAATCTAGGATTCGTATGAAAACAATATTTGCTTCTTCAAAATTTTCAAAATTCCATCTCTTTAGGACTTAGAGCCATCTGTTTGCTTGCATGTGATCATTTTTCGGAAACCACCCCACCTATGTCTACTTGGTCTTCACGTTGCTGGGCTTTCTTCCAGAACCATAGTTCAGGACAAAGCCTCACAACTGAGCCACTCATTTGGGCTAACACCCCCCTGCCACGTACCAAGGGCCATAGTCCAACGTATATCGGCAGGTGCTCAAGGATGTTGGGAAAACACAAGTCTAGAACCAGAGATGAATCTTTATGCCACGTACTTCGAGTTTCGGCTCGAGTATATCGGCATAGCATGATTTGACACAACTGATCTGAGCCTAGATTCAGGATTAGGGTCCTAAAGCTCTTTCAAAATTGATGCATTTAGAGTCAACTTCTTAGGGAATACTGTATGCGCATAATTGTTTGTGCAGGATGTGATTGAATGCCTTCTTTTATTTCTCATTTCCCTTTTATTTGCCTTTTACATCATTTCTCATTTATTTTTCCAACAGTTTTATCAAATCCCTGGACGATTTTCAAAAACCTCATATTTTTTCTCAAAAAGTCTAGGTGATTTCCCTTTTCCTACCTTTTCTCTGGATCTCAAATTTCCAACTTTATCCTGCCTACAATTTTTCAAATTTTGTCTTCCAAATTCTATCCAAAATTTTCATCTCTTTCATCATCCTCATCATTTACCTTTCTCCCAAAAAATTCTTCAATCTAAACCATCCTTTTGTCCTACAGAAAATTTTGGCATTGTGAAATGGTTCAGACCAGATCTGAGAAGAAAACAATATCGCCTCAGCACCCTAGTAGTGGCAGTGAGCAAGAAATGGATTCACCGCGATCTGCCAGAAAACAAAATCAACAAGCCAATGATGATGTTGATCCTCATATGTATGCCATGTTTCAAAAGATGATGAGTAAGATGATGGCAAAGCAAGCAGTGGCCAATTTCGACAAGATTCCTACCAAGAAAAAGATCGAGGGTCGAACATTGAAGAAACAACTGAAGATATCCAAGAAGCATATCCAGCATGAAGATACATCTGATGAGTCAGAATCGGTTGGTGACACTGATGAAGAGTTTGGGACCCAGCAGGCATTTCGAAAATCAACCCAGGGACAGGGGTCGGCCCACAAGTTCAAAGATCAGTCTGTCAATGATTCTGACCAGTCACAACTCAGAGACGTGGTCAAAATGGTTAAGGATCTGTAAGCCCGTGACAAGGGCAAAAGGATTTTCACAAGCAAAGATTTCTACGATGGTCTAGAAGGAGATGACAGCCTAGAAGATCTCCCCCACAAATTTTTCAAATTTGATGGGACTGGCAATCCCAAGGCTCACCTGGCTATGATCTTTGTAGAGTGTAATAGATTCAAGAGAGACAATCGCGTTTTGTTTAGATGTTTTCGTCGCAGTCTGGAGGGCACCGCCACCAAATGGTATTCATAGCACATCAATCCCATTGGGTTAAAAGAATTCGACAAGGTGGTTAATCTTTTCATTGAGCAATTCTTGTTCAATACCGATGTGCTACCCACCCTGAATCATCTCTACAATCTGAAACAGAAAGAAAGTGAAAAGGCCAGAGACTTTATCCATAGATGGAGATCAACTTGCAATCAAATGAAGGATCCAATATCGGAAGGGCATGCGTTGTCGGTCATCCTGAATAATTTATCCCAACCTTTGAGAGGTCTGATCTCTACTTTCCCGACACGATCTTTCATCGAATTGATAGAACGAGTTGAATGACTCGAAATGAAAATAGAGAATGGAGTATATGAAAGTCTCACACTCTCAAAGAGCAATTCAGATACCAAGAAGAAGTCAAACTTCACATTCTTTGCGAATGCCACCGGCAACAACAATGGCAAAAGCAAAAGGGGTGGCAGAAATAACCACACCTGCGAATCAGGGAGTCTAAATTCCAGCAGAGATGATCATACATGACAAGAAGACAAAATCAGTAGGTAGAATGACAACCCTCCCTCGAGCATCCAACTAGAATTAAAACCCAAAGGGAGACCAAAGCATGACGGTTGGGGATATGACCGCAAATTTACTCCCTTAGAACAGCCGCTTAAGCAAGTTCTGGAATACATGATAACCAAAGGGAGGGTTAGACTCCTCAAGATAGCAGATCCTCCTGTAACCATGGGAAGGTTTAAAGACAGTTCTGCAAGTTTTATCGGACAATGGGTCACGACACCGAGTATTATTTCATCTTCAAGAATATCGTTCAAGACTGCATTGATAAGAATTTCGTCGTTGAAGATGAAAAAAAGGACTAGTCATCCTGACTGAGCTTTTTTCTCAATCATTTAAGAAGCTGACAACACTAGCATTTTCCCATTTCTCATCTTGATTTCGTTATTTTGAAGGAATAATGCAATCCCATTTATCTTTCCTTGATTTGTCATCTTTCCTTCAATGCATTAATAAAATTATCAATTTTCCTCATAAGCTTGTTTTTCTTCTCTACAAAACATCTCTTATAAGGAATGACCTCTCTCAGGGTGTCTCTCTAATTAATCAAGAACCCAGTTACTTTGTCAATTATCTTCCTTTTATCCAAAATTTGTTTTCCCTATTACACTGGGGCATTTTTTTTGAAAATTTGTTTTTACTTCAAAATGTCCTATATGCAGGCAGAATCAAACAAATCTTTCATTTTGCACACATGTGCATCCATTTACATCATTATGCATACATTTGCATTCACATGCATTCATTTGCATCAAATTCATAATTTCCTCTTCAGGTTAAGGGATAAACCTGAACTACCCATTCAGGATAAGGGATAATCCTGAACCCCGACAATCATTCCTGTCACCATTCCCAAATATCTTTGGAGCGCCAGTCTCTTTCTAAAAAAAAATCAAATTTCAAACACTAGGTGATTTTCAAAATCCAGTGCTCATACTTGTTCATTTTCACAATTCATTTTTTACACTAATACATTTCCAAAATCCAGTGCTCATACTGGTTCATTTTCACAATTCAATTTTTACACTAATACATTTCAAAAATCCAGTGCTCATACCGGTTCATTTTCACAATTCAATTTTTAAAATAATACATTTCCAAAATCCAGTGCTCGCACTGGTACATTTTCAAAATCCAATGTTTATAGTGATACATTTTCAGAACTCGGTGCTCGCACTAGTACTCTTTCAAAATCTAGCACTCGTGTCAATGTCTTGCCCATTGGTCGCATTAGTCGATCTTGTAGGTGCAATCTTCGTGCTGACCTTCCATCAAAATTCAAGTTCAATATCAATTTTGTTAATTTCGACCTTCGGGTCATCCAATTTCTAATTTCCAATTTCCAATTTCCAATTTCCAATTTCCAAATTCCAATTTCCAATTTCCAATTTCCAATTTTCAATTTTGACCTCCGGGTCACCCAATTCTCTATTTTGACCTTCGGGTCACTCAATTTCCAATTTCGACCTTTGGGTCATTCAAATTCTCAACTTCGACTCTTTGGGTCTTTCAATTGCTCAAATTTCGATCTTTGATTTCCCATTTGAACCCTTTGTGTCATTCGATTCCCAATTTTGAGGCCTCTGGGCCGCCCATTTTATTAGATTCTCAAATTCAAGCCTTCGAGTTACAATCTTACCAACATCAGTTATTTTCCTGCCTTCAGGTTACAACTCTATCAATATCTATCACTTTCCAAGCCTTCGGGTTATACCTTTATTAATGTCAATCATTTTTAAATCATCAAATTCAATCTTTCAATCAAAATTCTGCTTTCGAGCTGGTTGGTCAACCCAAATCCTGCTTTCGAGCTGGTCGGTCACCAAATCCTTCTTTCAAGCTGGTCGGTCAACAAATCTTGCTTTTGAGCCGGTCGGTCAACCCAAATCCTGCTTTTGAGCTAGTCGGTCAACCCAAATCCTGCTTTCGAGCTGGTCAATCAACACAATTTTGCTTTCTAGCTGGTCAGTCAACCCAAATCCTACCTTCGAGCTAGTCGGTCAACCCAAATCCTGCTTTCGAGCTGGTCGATCAACAAAATTCTGCTTTTGAGCTGGTCGGTCAATCCAAATCCTTCTTTTGAACTGGTTGGTCACCAAATCCTGCTTTCAAGCTGGTCGGTCAACAAATCCTGCTTTCGAGCTGGTCGGTCAACCCAAATTCTGCTTTCGAGCTGGTCAGTCAACAAATCCTGCTTTCGAGCTGGTCGGTCAACCAATTCTGCTTTTGAGCTGGTCGGTCAACGAATCCTGCTTTCGAGCTGGTCGGTCAACCCAAATCCTGCTTTCGAGCTGGTCGGTCAACAAATCCTTCTTTCGAGCTAGTCGGTCAACAAATCCTACTTTCGAGCTGGTCGATCAACCCAAATCCTGCTTTCGAGCTGGTTGGTTAACAAATCTTGCTTTCGAGCTGGTCGGTCAACAAATCCTGCTTTCGAGCTGGTCCGACACCAGATCCTGCTTTCGAGCTGGTCGGTCAACAAAAATCTTGCTTTCGAGCTGGTCGGTCAACAAATCCTACTTTCGAGTTGGTCGGTCAACAAATCCTACTTTCGAGCTGGTCGATCAACCCAAATCCTGCTTTCGAGCTGGTCGGTCAACAAATCCTGCTTTCGAGCTGGTCGGTCAACAAATCTTGCTTTCGAGCTGGTCGATCAACCCAAATCCTGCTTTCGAGTTAGTCGGTTAACAAATCTTGCTTTTGAGCTGGTCGGTCAACAAATCCTACTTTTGAGCTGGTCGGACACCAGATCCTGCTTTCGAGCTGGTAAGTCAAAACAAAACCCAACTTTCGAGTTGATCTTTTACTGAGTCTTTTCAGGACTCAATTTAGTCATGGATGTGTCAATTAGACCTCAAGCAATTTCGTTCATCAAGGATTTCAAGAACATTTTGCTAATTTGTCGTCAAATATATGTTGATTTCAAAATCTTTATTGCACAAAAGAATTACCTCAGAATACCTTCAATATTACTTTCGAAAGACAAAGCTTTCGTGAAGAAGGATTCAAAATTCAAAATCTTTCTATTGGACAACCAAAAGGATGAAGAATAAATTCTCGATATGGCCAACAAAGAAAATTCAATGTTGTTGTAAAGCCATAAGTGATTGATATTGATCGCAATCAATGGCATATTTTTAAAGATCATTCTTGAAAAATAAGGCAATCAAAATATTTTGGGCGATACAGAAGAATCCACTCAATTTTCATATCTTCTCAATCATTTAAGTTGCAATTAAATATCTGCAAAAGGGATCTCTCAATTGTCGTCAAGTTGAAGATGAATTATGTGAGTTAGACCCCGAGGCCAAAGAAGATTTGGATCATCTCTAAGATGAAGAAGTTTGTGACAGATTCTTCTAGGGAAAGTTCATATCACTGCCAAGTTGAAGGCGGATGCGATGAACCTCCTGTCAAACCTTAAAAGATATTTAATTTCTGTTGTCATCAAGAAACCACCAACCGATGAGCCAATATCGTCAAGATAATCTCTGAGGCAAAGAAGGATCAAAACATCTCCAAGTTGAAGAAGTTTGTGATGTACCCTTCTGAAAAAAAGAGAGAGAAAAGCCAGGACATCTTCAAAATGAAGGATGATGTAATCCCAAAAAACCCAAGAGAGTTCCAATTTTGTCAAAAAAAAAGAGAGTGCAGAAAGATCATCATGAGAAAAGAATCCCAGGATATCAAACTGCCAAATTTTCCAATAATCCTTTTTAAATTTTGTGAAATTCTTTTATCAATATCCTTTCACCAATTTCTTTCACAATGAGAATTCTTTCTTTTCCGATCATATCAAGGAAATTGATAGCCTCCTTAAAAGAAAGTCAATTGCAAGCAAATTGAATTCGAATCTTGATTCTACAAAGTTAAGCCCAATCGGAGGTAATACTTCAGGTAGACAAGAGAGAATATTTTTGCACCAATATGCATCATTTTCAATTGTTTTAAATCAATAACAATTTTCAATATTTTGACAATATTTTCTAGTTATCCTGACGTGAAGTGAGAGCTTGTTGTCCGCTTTTGACACATTCTGGCGTCATTTGTCATCCCTTGTTAGGACTTGATAACAGAAGTTTTCAAGATTCTTTCCCTTCTTTGGTATAATCTGAGCGCGTGGACTCTCAGATTCGCACACTTCCCTGTGTCCCCACTGTCCTATCACAGAGAGTCTAATTTTGGTTTGAGGTTAAGCCATCAATCATTTTCTCACAAAAGGTCATCAATTTCAAAAGTTATTTAGTCTCAGCAATGAGACGCCCAAAATCAAACCCCTTTTCAAGCTTTAGGGACCCCCAATTTCATCCTTTTGCAAAACCCCTATCAGATTCATTGTGCGAAAGTCTGAAGGTTCCATCATGGGTTCTTCTTTCGAGAATCTCATCATTTTCATTCCCGGTCAGGTTAAGGGTTAAACCTGAGCCTCATTCTGATGAGGTATTTCATCTCCCGGTCAGGTTAAGAGTCAAGTCTGAGCCTTGTTTCTACATGAGGTATTTTTCGTCCCATCCAGGTTAAGGGCAAAACTTGAGCTTCACTTCTTTGAAGTAAATCTTTTTTCTTCATTCTCTATTTCATACCTATCATTTTCATTAGGGCTAATTTCTTCACACCAGTCAGATCCTTCTGATTGGGGCATTTTTATAGCCCAAATTTGGTGTGTTTTTCTTTGTCACTATAGCAAAGAGGGGCATCTATAAACACCCCAAATTTTCCTCATCCATTTTCAAACACACCTCTCGTGTGGATGCTAACCCTGGTAGGTCAGTGTAGAAGTCCAACCCTGAGTCTATCCTAGAAAATTACCATTTCATCCCTTTCATTAGGAAAGTTACCATTTTACCCCTAGGTTATCCTAAGACCCCAGTCAGTTAGAGTCAACCAAGTTCATTTGTAAGCTCGAAACAGTTAAAATGTCAGTCATTTCAAACTCACCTGAGCTCACAATGAATAGGTCATGTTCATTTCTGACCATTCCTGCTAAAATGGGATCATTTCTCTAGAAATGAGCTCATTTCTCACTCAAATCCAAGCCAATTGTCTCCAAGTCAGTTATTCCCAGTCAGTCATATTCCCGTGAGTCTAGCTTGAGCTCACCAGGAGTTCAAGTGCTTCAGTTTCAGTTCAAATCCACTTCCAAGTGTCTAGGAGCCCATTTTAGCCCATTTCATCTCTTTCAGCTGAAATTGAGCTGAGTCCAGTCAGTTGAGCTAGTTTTCGAGCTTCAATTTTAGTTTATCTTAGTACTATTGATCTTTGTTCCAGCTCAAACCCAACTCTGGTCTATAATTCACTTTACTCTAGTGACTATTTCTCGCCATTTCTCTAAAAAATGTCAGTTTTTCTTGACAATTCAATATGGGAGTTCAGTTGAGTCAGTATTTTGTCAGTTCACTTGAGTGCTGAAACTCTAAAACCCAACTCAATCTAGTTTATTTCAGTTCAATCCAGGTCACACCTCAATTTTCAGTGACACTGGCTCGGTAGAGCCTGAAAACCATTTCTCGAGCCATTTTGCGTTTTTATCAAAATTATCACTTTCTGAACTGGTACAACTGTCGATCGGGGTCCAATATTCATTCAAGGTTAGCATTTCATGTCATTTCTTACCATTTCATATCATTTCTCAGCATTTTATACCATTTCATCATATTTCATTTCATTTTTGAGATCCAGAACTCTAGTTTTATAAATTTTAATCCAGATTGAGTTTTTAAAGTTTTCAAAATTCAATTTCAACCCCTGGGTTTCTAAAATTAACATTTTTACCCTCGAGATTTTAAATTTGGAAATATTTTCTAAGAAAACAATCTGGATTCTTTTCAAACTTGTTTTTTCAAATTCTAAATTGGATTTGCTTCGCAACAGGGTGCAGAACTTCAAATTTGGAGCTCGTTTCAAAAACTGCCAAAAATAGCTTATTTTGTCCAAAATTTTTCTAAAAAGACTATTATACCCATATGATCCTCAAAATGAATTTCAAAACAGAAAATGAGCCCACTCTGAGATGGCCTTTCCATTCACTTCTTTTTAATAATATATATATATATATATATTCTTTTATTTTCACTAATTTTTTTATTATTTTATTTAAGTGGGACCCACAAAGGGGTCAACCCCTTTTTTCCCCTTCTTTCCTTTTTCTTTCTCCCTTTCTGTTTCCTTCTTCTTCTTCCTTTCTTTCCTTTTTCTTTTTCTTCTCCTTTCTTTTCCTTCTTCTTTCTTTTCCTTTCTTCCTTTCTCCTCTTCCTTCTTTCCCTTCTCCTTCCCATTCACATACCGCCACTCTTCCCCCCTTTTTTTCTTTCCTCCCTTCTTCTTCTCTTTTTCCTCTTTCCTTTTCTTCCTTCTTTCTTTTCCTTTTCTTTCATTCTTTCTTTCCCTCCCTTTCTTCCTCTCTTTATTATCTCCCCTTTCTTTCTATCCTCCAGGACATCTACAGGGGACCCCTTTTTCTCCCCTTGGAAATCCATCTATCTCATTAAAAAAACCTAGGTCTTTTTCTATTTTTCCCTAAGACATCATAACAACACATACGGCTGCTCCTTTTGACACCTCTCTCTCCTTCCTATCTCTCTCCCATTAGCCCTCCTTCTAGCACCACCTTCAACCTCCAGCCATTTCCTACTGTTGCAGCAAGGCCCCAAGGCCTTTCCTTGAGCAGCAACCTTATTACAACAAAATCTCCTCGAGCCACTGCTTCCTTGGCAGCCACAGCACCATCTTGAATCGGTACCTTCCTTAACCTTGAAGCCGCCACTTCTAGTCGGCATTGCTTCAACCCCTTCAAGTCCAGCCTCCAACTCCTTGCAACACCACCACCGACGCTATCTTCCTCCTTGTAGTCGCCACCTCAAGAAAGAAGCAGCATCTTCAGTTGCATCAATCAAGTCTCAAGGCTCCTCCAACATCTATTGCCGTAGCCCATCCTCAACTTCTTCCAAGTTAAAAAAAAGGGAAATTTGCTTTTGTCTCATGGAATAAGCAAGAATTTGCATGTATTATTCATATGTATTCAAAGAAAATCCATTTTGAAACTGGATTCACAAGCTTTAAAGTTTGATTTTGAATGATGTGAGATTATGTTCATTCATGACCGTGCCGCGAAAGCGAGGTGATCCATCCGATAGATGGATCAGATCCCTCCTTGCAAAAGCCAAAATCAAATAAATACTTCATTTCCTTAGTTTTATTTTAATTTGTTTTCATGCAAATTATGTGTTTTAGGTATTGTTTTAGGTTTATTTTACTATTTTTATAGGCATTCCATTAGTTTTATTAGTGATTATCTAGTATTCATAGGTTTCACCCCATAGGCGTCCAGTCCAGTCATCATTTCATGCACAAATTGTCTTTTATAAATTCAGAATTTTTTATGTTAAATAGGTTTAGGTGTTCCTGACTTCCTGCAAAAAACCCGAAACCATTTGACTTTGGAAACCCCACTAAATAAATCAGACTCCAAATCAAGTTTTTAACCCACTGGAAATTCTGAATCATGTTTTAGCAGACTTGTGGATCTTGGATCTCCACCATGGGAGATTTGAATCCTCTTCAAAAAAATGCAGTGGAACCCTTTTAAAACCTATTGTTTTTTAATATTTTTCTAAGGAGATTTGGTTCTTGCCACAAATCAAATTTTCTAGACCCCCATGAAAATCTCGATTTCTCCTTGTCATGGTCTAGACCGACCCTAATCGACTGTGATGCTTCAGTCTGTAGGTCAGATTTCAAAACCTTAAATAGTGAAGTTGTTCCTAGTAAACTCCTTTGTCACTTCTCAGAATTTTAGGATTTTTAGAGTTTGTATTTTTAGTTTTCCAGATTTTACAAATTCACCATTGAATTCCATGTTAGATAGATTTTATCAGAATTAAAGGTCTGATAAACCTCTGTGTTCATCCAAACCGTTCATCTAATCCCAAATAAGTCAAAAGATGAATTGTTCCTCTGTTTGTCAGAGATATTCTTCCAAATATTTCAGTCATTATATCTACTGTTTGTTATTTTTCCCATAATTTTTCCCGTAACCTATCAGTCTGCCCTAAGTTCTAGAGTTGTCGAATTCCGATCTGACTTGTCAGAGCTGTCAAGCTCCGACCATAGGTCAAAACCAAAATATGTAAAAGGCAAAAATCTTTGCCTAACTGTCCTCTATAACCCCATAAAATTTGTTGAATTTCTATGGTAGGTTAGTATCTGAAATTCAATTTAGATTTAGAATTTTAGGCAAAATCTTGATTTTTAGGATTTTTAATTATTTTCTATATTAAAAAAATATTAAAAGGATAGATTTTCGAGTTCCATTCTTATTTTAGAGTTAGTCTAGGTGTCCATGCCAAATTTGACCAAATTCCAAGCTCATTTTTCTTGTGTTTAGTTAATCTTTAAATTTAGAGGCGAAAATCAAGCGAAAATCAAGTCGAGTTCAGATATTTTGTGATATTTTTGCCATTTTAGGGTTTTTATCATGTGAATAAGCATATAGTATCATATTAAGGTTAATTTCATTCTCATTTGCATTGCACATTTCAACTTTTTGTAAAATTTATTTCAGAAAACCCTGGTTTCAAGGCCAGTCTTGTTATCAGGGGCATTTTGGTCATTTTGACCTCAATTTCGAAATTCCAATCTTTAATTCTCTAAAAATTCACGCATATCATCATATTTCATCATATTATGTTTAATCCTATTTTATTTGATTTTTAAATTTCCAATTTTTATAAAAATTCTCTTAGAAAACCCTGATTTTGAGGTTATGAGGGGTATTTTGGTCATTTTTACTCTAATTTCGATTTTCCAAGTTTATTTTCGAATTTGATTACTTATTTCTCATGTTTATATCAAAGGAGGTATGAATTGGGTTTATATCTGGATAATATTTGATAATTTCCAATATTTTGGAATAAATCCAGATAAACCTACATTTCTGTGCTAACATGTTTTCTAGTTTTGCAGAAACATTCAAGAAGAAGGCTTAACTATTTTATCTATTATTCAATTCAATGTAATATCAAATTGTAATATTTGGAATAAGATTTATATTTTCTGCTTAGAATAAGACTACATTGCATATAGTTTAATTTTTGCAAATTTCAATATCTGATGTATCATTCATGCACATTTTTCCAAATCCACTATGCTTGACATAAATGGCACATGCACAAACTCTTAGAGAGTTCACAAACTCGGTGGAATTCATATTTATGGCCATAGTCAGAATACGAAGGAAACCCAGATTTGTGATATTCGTATTAGCCACATTCAGCCTACACTCTTAGGCTAACTTCAAAAATGCACTGCACTTCTCAAAATTTCAAAATGATTTTCCCAATTCCTCAAAGAATTCTCTTTCAAATTCATATTCATTCATTCAATTTGCATCATTTTCAAACTCACTTCCCAATTCCATTTCAGAGAAATCAATTTTCTCAAAATTTTATAAGTCTTTCTGAGGATTTGATTTGCTCAGAACTCTGAGTTTTTAAATGACATTTCAAAGTATTTCCCAAGTTCAAATCATGATTTTCCAATGTTTTAACATTCTCAATATTATTTTCAAAGTTCAAAAATCGATTTACTCAAAGATCTGATTTTCCTCAGAATCCATTTTCCATTTCAAAAGTCATTTTTCAATGAACTTCCTGATTTATCCAGAATTCTCAAATCCATTTTAGAAATCGATTTCCTCAAAAAAGCAATCTAAATCTCAAAATCGATTTTCTCAAAGGCCAAGTTTTCTTGAGGATCAATTTTCCCTTCAAAAGTCATTTTCCAATACAATTTATGATTTCCGATGAAATTCAATAATTTTCCCAGGAATTCCATTTTCAAGCACTTTTCCAATCATTTTGGAAGTACATCTCAATTTTCCAAAGCAAACATCATATTTCTCAAACTTGCATCTTTTCAAAATTCTATAGCACATGCCCGATTCTCTGTGCATTCTAGGAAAATAGAGCATGATTTAGATAATTGAACTTAGTCAAAGCACACATTTGATCCTTGATTCGATTACCCCTGGTAAAGGCGCCAGAAATGGTTGAACCTCATACTGACAGGCGGATCTGTGATCATTGCAAAATTTTTCCTTTTCCTATTCTTTTTCCTTTTGAGGGAAAAAAAGAGAAAGAAAGAAGAGAGTGAAACTCTTTTTCAAAGGTCTCACTTGACCTTAATTTTGAAAATATTTTAAAATTACTCACCTCCGTTTTATAAATTTGCGTGAAAAATGGAGAGACGAGATTCGCTTGTCGATATGAGGTTCGACCGTTTCTGGCGCCTTTACCAGGGGTAATCGAACCAAGGATCGAATTTATGCCTTTTGTTGTACCTAAATGTTATCTAAGAATTTATTCTAAGTCTAAAATGCATAAAGAAATCATGCTTGTGCAATGCAAATGCATAAATGTATGCTTTTGAGGAAACAATTTAGAAATTTGGGATTTTCCAAGTGATTCTGAAATAAGTTTGATAATGTAAGTGAAGAAATTATTTAAAGGGTTGAAATTGATTTTGAAAAAGTTAGATTTTGAATCTAACTTTAGAATTTGAAATAGACCTGGAAGAAGAGACTTGAAATTTCAAGTTTTGTCTGAACTTGGAAAGATAAGCTTTTTAGATGAAGAGAAAGGGAATTTAGAATCGAAATTTTGAAATAAGAATGAATTTTTTAAAGTCAGAATGGACTTTGAATTTGGATCAATTTTCAAGAATAGATTTCTAAAAAGAGAAATTTTGAATTCAGAACCTAAAACAGGAATTGAATTTGAATTTAGACTTGAGAAATAGATTTGAAATTGGCTTTGGAAATGAGAATTGGAACTGGATTTGAACTCTAGAATCCTAGATGGAATTTGATCTGAAACTTGAAATCCTAGATGGAGTTAGATCCGAAGTCTGGAATCCAAAATAAAGTTGAATTCAGGATCTGGAATCCTAAATGGAATTGGATTTGGAAATCTGAATCCAAGGTGAAATTTAAATCCGAAATTTTGGAATCCTAAATGAAATTTGATCCAAAGTTTGGAATCCAAGATGAAATTGAATCCAGAATCCTAAATGGAATTGGATCTGAAGTCTAGAATTTAAGATGGGATTGGGTTTTGAAATTTTGAATCCCAGGTGGAATTGGGTTCTAAATCTAGAATCCAAGATGAAATTGGATTTTGGAGATCCAAAATGGGACTTTGAAGATGGATCTAGATTTTGGAAATCCAAATTTAAATTTAAAAGTGGGCTTTAAACTTTAGGGAAAATCGGGTTTTGAGATTCAGAATCAATATCAAAACCTTGATTTTGAATTAAGAATCAAGACTTAATCTTTGGATCGAACTTTGGAGATTTTAAAAAAGAATAAACTTGATTTTAAACTTGAGTTTTGAAATCGGGAGATGAATATGAGAATTTCAAAGTTAAATTGAACTTTGAAATTTGATCTGAGATGTTAAATTGAATATTAAAAAGGGATTTTGGAATTCCAAAGTTGAATTGAACTTTGAAATTTGATTTGAATTGGAAATTGAATTTTGAATATAAAATAAATTAGAAATTTCAAAGTCAAATTGGACTTTAAAATTGAATTTTTGAGATAAGATAAAATTGAGAAGATCAATTTGAATTTATAAATAAGAATTGATTTGAGAAATGAAGAAGGTATTTGAAGAATTATCTCAAAATCACTTGAATTTTGAAAAAGGATTTTGAAAATATGATGTAATTCTATCCTAAATGATGAATGAATTAAAAAGAATTTGAAATTGGGTTTTGAAAATCATGTTTCATTCTTTAAATGAATTGAAATAAGATTGAAGATATAATACACTTCTGACTATGGTCATAAAATGTATTATAAAGTGATCATATTTAAATTCATATGAAGAATAAAACACATTTTTGGTACATTTATATAGTTTAAAATGAAATTAACTCTCAATATATCCTGACTATGGCCATTGATATATATTTTGAGTTAATTTTAAGTTAAACTCTGATAAATGAAGAAAATATTTAAAAAATATGATGCTTTTTGAAAAAAGATCCAGTGTGGATCCAATGTTATTCCATAAAAGATGAAAATCATAAGTTTTGTTCACACCCTGACTATGGCCATTGATGCAAATCATCAACTTAGGATTTAATCACCTTTTATAAAATGGTGCGCGTGCCATTCATGTTCCCATTTGTGCAATTTTAGAAAAAAGAAGAAAATATCATGAAACAAGCAATTCTAGAAGATATGCATGCTCATACATTCTAATCTACTGCTTGAAATATAAACTTATCATTATAAGCTAACTATTACAAATTTTGAATTGAATTTAAATCAAAATTTCTAAACTAAGAAGGAAAGCTGCATTCTCCATGTATTTCCTGTAAAATATTGAGTTAGGATATAAGGTACATAGGAAGCAAATTTACATAATATCACTCTGATCTTTAAGATGCAATTGATGAGATATTCATGCATACCCATGAAAAGATAATATAAACGACAAGATGTACATTGGAAGGATATTTATGAGCTAATGAGAGATGAGTATGCAACAAAAATATTGTTGTAAAGAGGTAACATAAGAGATTTATACCTAATGAGAAATCCATGTGATGGAACCATGAATTCACTAGTGAATAACACCTATATACTTTATTCCTAAATGCATGTTGCTTAGTTGCTATACAGAGTAATGCATGATAATGAATGCATGGGACCAAACCATAATGTAATACAATGCATGATAGTGAATGTCTGGGCTCTAGCTTTACAATCCCTGACTGTATAGTGTCCCTTTGTTTGGACAACAAAGGTCGAGAATATAAGGTAAAATATGATGGCAATAATTGATGTGCCCTGGATCAAAGCTGGGGATACAACGGTTGGCTGAACCTCCATTGCTCGGGCTGGGCTGGGTGGATATTGCTGTGACTACAGATATGGTATTGCAATAATGAAATAACACCATAAATCTACTTGAAAACAAATGGCATCCAGTATCGCAAGACTAATTAGCAAACAAACTCTCTGTAAAATGACTAAACACTGTGCTGCGAGTTGGCTCCACACCATACTTCAATAATCTCCAGCAGAAATAAAGGGGATGTAAACTGTAAAAAAACCATGTTATACAGAATCCCAACATAAATTGTTATGTCATGACCATGTCATACATCTCTAGGGCCTCCAAACTAGCATATCTCTTTCATGTGTAGTGAAGCAAAACAACCAGAAGCCCCAAGCAACTGGAATGAATTGAGCCAGCAATTCATCCATGTTATACAAATGCTAAACCCAAGATGACCAAAACAAATTAAATGAAACAAGAGCCATATTTGTTCACAGGGCCTTAAAACATTGTACAATCACCACTGGTTAAGGCCTGTTCAATATTCACAAAAGTTAGTAGAGTGGGTAGCTGTAAACACCCCAAATTTTCACTCACCTTCCTGATATCTCCATCAATCATCACATTTCAGTTCTCTGAGATAACTGAAGGGCAAAATGGTCATTTTCTGAGCTTAGACCTTGTAGAAAGTCCAAAATTTCATTCCTAAGTCTCAAAATTTCTATATTTATGCTCAGAAATACCTTCAAACTGCAAACTTTCAAAATTCTACTCTTGACAAAAAGCTAGAATTTTCCATTCCTAATTCAGAGAAGTATTTCTTGAAACATGTCTTTGCATAGCATTGCATGAACATTTCATACTATTTCACTACACAACATGTCATTTGAGATCCAGAACTCCTGATTTTCAAAATTGTCAATCCAGATTTGATTTTTAAACTTTTCAAAATTGATTTTCAAAACCTTGGGTCTTCAAAATTACCAATTCTTCCCATTTTACCCCCAAGACTCCGAATTACAAAAGTTTTCTCAAGAAAACAATTTGGATAGTTTTGATATTGATTTTTAAAATTTCGTCAGTTGGAAAGAAGAGGACACAATTTTAAAGATTTTATCTCAAAACTTTTGCAAAAAGACTTTAAATGTCTTCTATAAAATTTCTGCATTTTCTTTATATACATATTTTTGTCCTAAAAAACCATTTTCTTCCAAATTCTTGAAAAAAGACAAAGTTTTATCTCGTATTATAAAAAATCCAAAAAGAAGTTATTTCTTCTGCTTTTTATTTTCAAATAAATGGTGTGGGACTCGTCTTTGAACTAACATCACACTCAGATTCTCAGGTATATTTCTTATTTTCAAGCGGGGTCCACCCGAAGATGGCACCACTTTGCAAATTCCTCTTTTTAATTTTTTAATGTTATTTATCTTATAAATAGTCAATGGGCCCACACATGGGTGGCACCCCACTTGAAAATAAAAGATTTGACAAACAAAAATAAAACTTTATTTTTCAAAAGGATTTTAAAGCTGGCTGAAGTGGCATTTCCTCCCATTTATTTCATTTACTATTCGTTTTTTTTAACAGTCTTAGATGGCGCCCCAGCCAAACTTTCCTTAAAATGCTCATTTTACCTAAACCTTAGAAAAATGAACCGAAATCTTTTGAAAATGATAAAACCGTTCCCTTTTAAAAACAACAAATTTTTAAAATTAATGAGGCATCAGTTTCATGACTTTGCCAAATTTTCAAAAAGAAAAAATGTAACGGACCTCTAAAAGGAAGCTGCGATCTTCTTTTGAAAAGAGGCTCAAAAGCTTTAAAAAAGGTTTTTTGGGGAGGAAAAGATGGATCAGTTGGCCGATTAATTTGGTTTTTCTTTTGTGCTTATGGCAGGTCTCCTCCATCCAGCGTAAGAGGTTTCAAGCCCTTCAATTTTAGGGGGGTTGTGGGACGTTTCCTTTGGTACAAGAGATTAAGCAAGGCCTCCTCGTTCCCTTCAGCCCAATAGAAGAGGATCGGTCCTCACTTGCTGTCTACAGATCTATAGGGGGGCAGGAGATTCACCAAGCTTTTACCCCTTTTCCTTCAGCCCAGCAGCAGAGGATCGGCTCTCACGTGCTGTCTACAGGTCCATTTGGTGCAGGAAATCCCCAAAATAGCTGTTGCAAGCGTATCTTCCAGAAGGAGTGTTCTTCTCCTTTCAGTCTCTGCTGAACCAAGTTATTGACAATAAAAAATATCAATTTTATTAATAATGTAATCTCTGTAAAACACAACAAGCAACTCCTTATTTCCTTTGATCGCTGCCACCACTTCTTTTCCTCTGCATTTCGTTCTCCCAGATCTTCCCTATTTTCCATTTCCTTACTCATTTCATGGGGCATCCTAAAGCATAACATGTCGTTGAGCTGCCTATAGCAGTATCAACGCCATGTATTTTGCAACAACAACCGTTGCCTATTACATCCGAAGCCAATATATATCATACAATTCACCCTTTGCTCTTATTTGCAATTTTTTGTCTGCTTTTGGTTTAAAGGTTTATCACCTTGCTTAGGCGTGTTTTGTTTAGGAATCTAACCTCCTTATCATTTAAGTGATAGCATTCTTGGTAATGGTTTGATAATCCTGTTTCCAAAATGTTTTGAACATCATTTCCTCATGTTTTATTTCTGTATTTTACTGATTTTCTGCATATCAGGTGGGTATATTTCTCACCTTGTTCATCAAAAATACAACATTGTGTACATTGAACTGCCAATGGTAGCATCAATGTTACATATCTTGTAACAATATCAACGGCCCATTATGTTTGAGGCTACAAGATCTCATATAATTTAAATCTCTCTAGGTGGTTGTCTCATTTTTTTTTTACGATAGTCATGCTGTTTGAATGTCTCCAGTTATGATAATTTTTCATTTTTTTTTTTGTGTTTTGCCAATACCTTGCATATCATCTCAGCATGTTCTGCATCCTTGTATGCCATTTTTTCATAAAAATCCATCCTATTTTGTAATGATCAAGGTACATAATTCATGTCATTCTGTTTTTGTTATTTTGGTTAGAAGGGTACAGAAATTTGGTCCCTTTGGTCGTTCCCCATCATTCCCATTCATAGGTGTGTCATCCATATGTTTCCCATCCCATGTCATCACTCCCATTTTGATTACAGTAGTCATGAAACAGTATGTAGAAGGAAAGGCCTGTTTTACAAGGTAAATCTGTTATATATTTTTTTAGCTATGTACATAAGTGCTGGAGCTCTCAATAGGGCAAAATGTTTCTAGTTTGTTAAACCCTCTCAAAACAGTTTATGAAGATCTATTTTAGAGTTGGTAATTCATCTGAGTATATTCTGCAGTCACTTGTACCTTCCATGGCCACCAATGGCTTTCTCATTTATATATCATCATTCATTTTCTGTAGTCATTTCAATGTCTATATATCTTTTCCCCTGTAAGCCATATATATGCTGTCCCTGCATATTCAGTATCCATCATCTACCTGCAGCATACCTACCATTGCTGGTTTATTAAATTTCTGTGGGTCTTGGCATGTTAACCTATGTCTTCTTCAGCATATATGAGTTATACTCTGCAACCTCTTTGTGTTTTGATAAGCTCTTATTCATTGTAGGGCTGTTGTACATCTATTTGTCACTGCTCCCCTTGTGCATCTAGATTTATGTTAATATTTGCTGTTATGTAACCTTCAGCTCAATGATTAAAAGTTAGCTACTAAACAAGGAAATTCATTTCCCTTCCTTATTTCTGAGTTTTAGCAAATGGGTTTTGGTCATCAAATGGCTGAAAACCAGTTAGTCGACAGTAGGTCTGAAACTTAATGGGGTTCAATAAAATTTGACTATTACCTATTTGTGTAAGCTACAAGAGATGAATAACAACCAGTTTTGCAGGAAATAATGGGTGATCAACAACCCATTTGAGTGAGGTTCATCAGCATACCATTTCAATTTGCATTTCCCCCATTACATATGGGAATTCAAGTATTATGTATATTTTCCGTTATAAGCACATATATATCTATATATGTAAATATATCTATATATATACATGTGTATATATATATATATATATATATATATATATATATATATATATATATATATATATATATATATATATATATATATATATATATGGACCTCTTCATATGCATTTGTTTTTCATGCATAAGCATTTAGGTAGATATTTTCTCCTGTAAATACACCTCCATTACCACATTTCATTTAGTATAAATTTAAGTATTTAGAGATATTTGTATATATTTCTCATTTAAGTTTAGGCATGGTACCTAGATATTATCATAGGCATTTCAATCATGTTTTAGTCATTGTATTGTATATTCCAGTGTAATCCAAATGTAATTATTTAGGCATTGCCCTTAGTGTGACATGTGTAAATTTCTCTCTTGTATGCCGTATTTCTCGCACTAATTCTCATTTTGCAGGAAAATTTGGAGGATATGGTTTCTTTTGGAGCTATCAAATATTTAGTTACATTTTTTTTTCGTCAACAATGTAACAATCAAATGTAAACTTTGGAATAATATTTATTTTTCTGCTTAGATTAAGATGCATTTCATATAGTTTGAATTCCTGCAATATACTGATCACGTGGTTCATACATTTTATTTCAAAATCACTGTGGATGAACACAAATGGCACGTGCACCAACTTTTAGAGAGTTGATGAACTCAGTGGAGTACATATTTACGGCCCTAGTCGGAATATGGACGCGACCCAGATTCAACATTTTTCTACTAGTCACACAAAGTCTACACTCTTAGGCTATCTTCAAAATTGCACATCATATTTCCAATTTTGCAAAATATTGTGAATTAACTCAATTAAACTCTGAACATATTCATGACCACATTCAGAATATGTAAAGAATTTACTTTGGCTTAATACACATTTTCCAACAAATTTCTCCGAAAATCTTTCCGGATATCTTTTCCAAAGTGCATTCATACATTTAAATCATCTGCATCATGGCATCATCTGCTTTTCTCATGATTTTCTCAAGAAAATTTCACTCCATGGAAATCGATTCCTCAAGAAACTCTGAAAATTTTCAAAGTTGGATTTCCCAAATCAAGTTTTGCCGTGATTTTCCCTGAAAATGTTATTTTCTTAAGACTCATTTTCAAAAGAAATTTCTCATCTTTCTCAAGAATCAAAATCGATTTTCAGATATTTCAAGGACAATATTCTCAGAATTTCAATTTTCTAAGTTTTGATTTTCCTTCTCCAAAGAGTTTTCCAATGAATTTCAATCGTTTTCCAAAGAAAATTTTTAAAGTCAGAGTTTTCCTGACAAATATTTTCCTTTTCAAATGTTCCTCTTTTCTCGAGAATTCTCTCCATTTTCTCAGGATTTTTTTACATCCTCATAAACTTTCTGGTGATTTCCAAATCATTTCATCTGAGTTTCCTGAGAGATTGATTTTCATCTTTTTCCTGAGAAATGCTTTTCAACTCCAAATGTTTTCTAAGCATACATCATATTTTTCCAACTTACATTTTACAAAATCTCATAGCACATGCCTAAATTCCATGTGCATTTAGGATAGAACACAATTTCAATGATTTAACTAAATCAAGCACATTTTTGGTCCTTGGTTCGATTACCCCTGTTAAAGGCGACAAGAACGGTCGAACCTCGTACTGACATGTCG
The DNA here is from genome assembly GCF_984573655.1 of Nuphar pumila. Taxonomy (NCBI): domain Eukaryota; kingdom Viridiplantae; phylum Streptophyta; class Magnoliopsida; order Nymphaeales; family Nymphaeaceae; genus Nuphar; species Nuphar pumila. The sequence goes on from NC_143253.1 coordinate 100,239,876, forward strand.
AGCCCCATCCCATGGATTTTCCTGCTATTTCAAAAACAGAGGCGAGTATTTCAATACAATTTTCAAAATCCGGTCAAGTTTGACTCGCAAAAGCATTTTCCTCTCTCTCCCGCAAGGGAAGGGAAGACAGAAAAATTTTGCGACGATAACAGTAGCAAACAACTTACTGAAGATATCCAGTCTGGCTTGATTGGTATGAGCCAATCCTACTGCGATAGACTGTGCGCAACTTGCCCACTTCCAGAATCAATCGTTCCTTAAACACACATCATTTTTTGAGAATCCCAACTCCTTTACCATTGGGGCAATGGTCCCAATGTTACAAACAACAGTTTGAGGGATATGCTACAATGTGCAATATAACTATAGTATATAAAGTGAATGACAGCAATACTGAAGGTAGACGTGAGGCCACATATATATGTTTCATAAATAACGTCTTATTTGTCCAACATCAATAGTGGATTGGCAAGAACTAGGAGAGTTATCTGCAAAAGAAAGCAATGGTGAAGAGTTGTCTTTATGAATATTTTTATGGATTTTTCCAGCTACCCATTTGAAGTTGTTCATCGTGACAACACTCTGGAGTTACTTTATGCACATAGGACACTATTATGATCACAGGGGAAGATGCCTTTAACGGGTACCAGTATGATAGTGAGGCTCATCTCTTTGATGAATGGGGAACCAAATGGGCAATTTTGATGGAATCAGGTAATGATATAGGCCTGAAACTAATAAGTTTGCAGAACCAATATCAATCACCTGATACTAGGGATCCCTATACGAACCAGGCTTAAACAAAAGAACGAGACATACAAAAAAATGCAATGAAAGGAACAAAACAAAACATAACAAAAAATGTAAATGAGCAGACATTCAACAAAATCATAGAGAGAATCAATTACTGATTCTGAAAGTAAGAAGGGTAGGAGAGCGCCTTACCAATTCTGTTGAAACAAAAGGACTCCCGTAGCCCAACTTCTTCGGTGATTTCTGTAGAGTAATCCTCTAATTATCAGCGCTGGGTTTGAAAGGTCCTCGATCGATCAAAAGGGAATGGAAATGCTGGGGGGGGGGGAGGAGAATAACGATTAATGAAAGTTTGCCAAACTACCATGAATCGTTAGCTATTGGGGGCTGCGACTAGGGCTTCTTCATTCGATTGAGAGGAGGAAAGTAGCGAGAGAGAGGAGGGAGATGATGATTGTGGGGATGGATGCTTCTGGATGTCCCAGAAGGGATTGTGAACCAACATCAGTCATAACAGAATTTCAGGGTGATTTCAGTAGGGTATCCCCAAATCCAGGTGCACAGATGAAAATGACGGATGATGATGATGCAATGATAACCAAGGTGTTGCGTGTAAATAATGGGAAACAGAACTATACTGATGCAGACATTGGCTAAAGGTATACAATACAATATACAAAATGAAATGGAGACCCAAATGTAAACCAAAGATCATTTAAAAGAAAAGAAACATGGGAAGTCGACAATGCAAATAAGAAACCACAGGTGAAAGATAATGAAAAATGAAAGCAGAAAAGTAATTACTCAAAATATGCTAGAATCAACGAGATATTGTAATGAATCCCCCCCCCAAAAAAAAAAGAATGTCGAAACTTGTATGTTCCTATTTATCTTGCACGTATGTGGACCGATCTCGCAATAAGCGGATCGACCCTGCACGGGTGCTCTAATGGACAAAAATAGGGAAAAACCAGGAAGAATAAAGAAAGACGGAGAAGAGGGAGGATACTTACCGTGATTTGCAGGATTTTTGAAGGAGGGAGCTCCTTCTTTATGATACCGTGGAAACCCTCTGCTACTGAAGAGGAAGAAGCTGGATGGATCGGAGGAGAAGCTACTTCTTGCAGAGGAGATGCTTTGGGGAAGGATCGTTCTTTAGTGCCTTGCAGAGGAGAAGCCTCAGGAAGGAAAAGGGAAAAACAGGTGATTCGAGCAACAAAAGGTAATGGGTGGTGATCGATGATCTTCGACACCCCCTCCCCCCCCAAGGCTCTTCTTATAACAAAAGGCCATTGGGGGATTTTTCAAAAAACGTCCAAGAAGTTTTAAGAAAATCAGAAAAAATGGCTTCTTTATAAAAAAAAAACTTTCTAAAAAAGGTTTGTTCTAAAAACAACTTTTATAAAAGGGGCTTCTCAACCATTTTTTTCGTGTTTTCTTCTTCCATTTTGATTTTTTTGTTCTTTTTCTTTGTAATTTCCATTTTTTTGGTGTTTTTGAAATAAAAACTTAGAAAACTAGATTATTTAAACTAATTTTGCAAAATTCAGAAATATTTACAAAAGAAAGGTTTTCTGAGAATTCAGGGTTGATCTTTAGAATTTTCTTTAGAAAAATGGGTTTGGATCCTAATTTTGAGAAAATATTTGAGTTTTGAACCTCGAATCGAGAAATACAGAGCATCAAATCCAAATGGACACCAGATCGACTGTCTGAACCTTTCAGAAATTCTTTTTGGTATTTTTGCGAATTTAATTTTGAAAATTGAATAATGAGGCTCAGATTTGGACTTTAACACTAGGTCCGGATTCAAAATTGAGTCAGATATAGAAAATAGATTTAATTCCAGTAAATCCGAGAAATAAACTGGGGTTTTGAGTGAAAATGACTGAATTTACTCAGAAAATGGGGATCATGGGCAAAAAGGGAATATTTACAAAATTTTGAAAATTTTGGGGTGTTCACATGATCTCATTCAACAGAATTTTTTAGCAAATTTTCAAAACGGAGGTGAGTAATTATTAAAACCAATTTTCAAAACTTTGGTCGAGTTTGACTCACAGAATCATTTCTCTCTCTCATAGAGGGAGGGGAAAAAATTTTACGACGATAACACCAGCCGGTCGCCCAGACCAAGCCTGTCTGATTCAACTCTCAGCGGAAAGCCAATACTCAGTGGAAGCCAAGCACCCAAGAAAAGATAAAGCGTGATGGTTGGGGTTACGATCATAAATTCACTCCTCTAGATCAGCCCCTCGAGAAGGTTCTTGAATATATGCTGGTCAAGGAAATGGTAAAATTCCCAAAGGTTGTTGATCCTTCTATCCCCAAGGGAAAATGGAAGGATCAATTTTGTAAGTTTCATGAAGCAATGGGGCACGATACTGAACATTGCTTCGTCCTCAAGAACATCATGCAGAACTGTATCGATAAAAAGCTTATGGCAAAAGATGAGGAGAGTCATCCAACTATCTTGTTGATGCCTCCCCCGGACACTCAAGAGGATGATGATGCCAATGCTCCCTCATTCCTTTGATTTTGCTTTTGTCATTTTGAAGGGATAGTGTAGTCCCAGTTCCTTTTGTTACATCCTCCTCAGGATGTCGTTTCAGTCCTCAATCACTTGTTAATATTTCATCAATGAAGCATCAATTTTCTTCATATCATGGATATTCAATATCTCTTTTGCTATACTGAGGCATCTTTTATTTTGAAACTTTATTGTCACTTTCAAACATCTTGTATACAGGTCCAAACCAAAATCTTTTCATGATCAATTTTTATCAATTTCTATTAACTTTTCATCAATTTCCTATTATTTTTCTCCTTCAGGATAAGGGACAATCCTGAGATCATTCATAAACAATGATAGGACTACTTATAGGGGTCTGTCCAAAATCGTGAAAATTTCAAAAAAAATTGCAAAATCTTCATCATAATCGCCGAGAGTTTTTCGAAGCAACGATCTTTTTCAAAATTGTGAGTTGAGTATTTCCATCAAAAATTAATTTTTTACCAAACTATTTCAAGGTCAATCCCTCGGGTTGTGTCTTTTATAAAAATTGGTTTTGAACCGGTCATTTTCAAAATCAACCCTCAGGTTTGAGTCTTATATAAAAACTGGTTTTTAATCGGTCATTTTCAAAATCAACCCTTAGGGTTGAGTCTTTTATAAAAACTGGTTTTGGACAGGCCTTTTCAAATCAACCCTCAGATTGAGTCTTTTACAAAAACTGGTTTCGGACCAGCCTTTTCAAATCAGCCCTCGGGTTGAGTCTTTTATAAAAACTGGTTTTGAACCAATCATTTTCAAAACCAGTCCTCGGGTTGAGTCTTTTTCCAAAACTGGTTTTGAATCAGTCATTTTAAATCAACCCTCGCATTGATCTTCTTTTATAAAAAACTGGTTTCGAACCGGTCCTTTTCAAATCAACCCTCGGGTTGAGTCTTTTTCTGGTTTCAAACCCGTCTTTTTGAAATCAAACCTTTGGTTGAGCCTTTTTCGAAAACTGGTTTTGGGTTGAGTCTTTTATCAAAACTAATTTTTCGTAGGCCAACCCTCGTATTAAGCTTCTGTTTCAAAAACAAACTTTCACCAAACATTTTAAAAAATCAACCCTCATGTTGATCATCTTTCAAAATTGATCTTCAATGTTGATCCCCTTTTCAAAATTTAAGTTTTTACCAATCTTTTTCAAAATTAGCCTTTGGGTTGATCTTCTTTTCAAACTTAGTTTTTTATCGGTCTTTTTAAAAATCAGCCCCTGGGTTGATCCTCTTTTCAAAAAGTAATTTTACCAGTCTTTTCGAACACAACCTTAGAGTTGAGCATTTTTTTTAAATCATATTTTTAAACTGGTCTTTTCTAACTCGACCTCAGGGTTGAAACCTTTTTTTTCAAAATTACATTTTTAAATCGGTCACTTCAAACTCAACCTTGGGGTTGAACGTTTCTTCCAATATTAGGTTTTCAAACCAGTCATTGCAAATTTAACTTTTGGGTCGATCTTTTATAAAAACTTATTTTACTTCAAAGATTCCATATGCAGGCAGGATCAAAATCTTTCATCAATTTCCAATAAATTTTCATCAATTTCTAATAATTTTTCATCAATCTCCTTTTTAATTCCCATTCAGGATAAGGGATAATCCTGAACATTGCAACTCTATCCGAATCTATCTTGGGTCAAGAATTTCCATTTTAATAGAATCTTCAGAAAATTGGAAATCTTCAAATTTAGTTTGCAAATTTTACCAATCTTTCCCAAGATTCGATCTCAGATCGAATCCCTTTTCAAAATACAACGCTCATACTGGTCATGTTCAAAATTTTCAATCGAATCATTTTCTAAACCTAGTCCTCGCGCTGGTCATCTTCTTTAAGTTATCCAGCTTCTGAGTTGGACTAATTCTCCTTTGAAGATCTGAGTTCCGACTCAGACCTTCTTTCAAATTAATCAAATTCTCCTTGAAGATCCGAGTTCCGACTCAGACCTTCCTTCAAGTTAATATAATTCTCCATTGGAGATCCGAGTTTTGACTCAGACCTTCTTTTAAATTAATCAAATTCTCCTTGAAGATTCAAGTTCTGACTCAGACCTTCTTTCAAGTTAATATAATTCTCCTTTGGAGATCCGAGTTTCGACTCAGACCTTTTTTCAAGTTAATATAATTATCCTTTGGAGATCCGAGTTCCGACTCAGACCTTCTTTCAAATTAATCAAATTCTTTTTGAATATCCGAGTTCCGACTCGAACCTTCTTTCAAGTTAATATAATTCTCTTTTGGAGATCCGAGTTCCGACTCAGACCTTATTTCAAATTAATCAAATTCTCCTTGAAGATCTGAGTTTCGACTCGGACCTTCTTTCAAGTTAATATAATTCTCCTTTGGAGATTTGAGTTTCGACTTGGACCTTTTTTCAAATTAATTAAATTCTCCTTGAAGATTCGAGTTCCGACTCAAACTTTCTTTCAAGTTAATTTAATTCTTCTTGAAGATTCGAGTTTGGACTCAGATCTTCTTTCAAGTTAATTTAATTCTCCTTGAAGATTCAAGTTCCGACTTGGACCTTCTTTCAAGTTAATTTAATTCGCCTTGAAGATTTGAGTTCTAACTCGGACCTTCCTTCAAGATAATCTAATTCTCCTTGAAGATTCGAGTTTCGACTTGGACCTTCCTTCAAGTTAATCTAATTCTTCTTGAAGATTCGAGTTCCAACTCGGACCTTCCTTCAAGTTAATCTAATTATTCTTTGAAGATCCAAGTTCTGACTCAGACCTTCTTTCAAATTAATCAAAATTTTCTTTAAAGATTTGAGTTTTGACTCGAACTTTCTTTCAAAATTGAGTTCTAACTCAGACTCTCTTTCAAAAAATGAGTTCTGACTCAGTCAATCTATTTAAAAAACAAGTTCAAACTTGGACAATCTCTTTCAAAAAAAACAAGTTCTAACTTGGACAATCTCTTTAAAAAACAAGTTTCAACTTGGACAATCTCTTTCAAAAATGAGTTCTGACTCAAACGATTTCTTTCAAAACGGAATTTCGACACAGACTTTCTTCCAAAAATGAGTTTCGATTCAGACTTTCTCTCAAATCCGAGTTTCGACTCAGACTAATTTCCAAGTGGGACTTTCTTCAAAACCCAGCTTCCGAGCAGTTTGAACTCCCAAATTCAGCTTCGTGCTTAATGCCATATTTTTACAATCAGACATTCGGGTCATCAATTCTATCAATTTCAATACTTTCCAACCTTCGGGTTATAATTTCGCCAAAATATTGATTATTTTCCAACCTTCAGGTTATAATTTCTCAATTTCAATCATTTCCCAACCTTCGGGTTGCGGTCTTATCAATATCAATCATTTTCCAACCATCGGGTTGCAATTTTATTAATTTCAAATCTTTGGATTAAATCAAACTTCCCAAATCTAGGTTACATTGGTCAAACTATCAAAATCTAGTTTTTCACTGGTCAAGATTACCAAAATCCAGTTTCCACTGATCGGGATTATCAAAATCCAATTTTTTACTAGTTGGGATTACCAAAATCCAGTTTTTTACTGGTCGGGATTATCAAAATCCAGTTTTTTACTGGTTGGGATTATGTTATCATCGCAAAATTTTTGCTTTTGCGAGTCAAACTGACCTTTGAAAAAGATTTTGAAAATAACTCGCCTCCGTTTTAAAATGCGAGATAATTCCGAAGAATGCGACTCGCCTGTCGATACGAGGTTCAACTGTTCCTGGCGCCTTTACAAGGGGTAATTGAACCAAGGATCAATTGTATGCTTAACTTTGCTCAACTTGTCTAAATCATGTTCTATTTCCTAAATGCACAAAGAATCAGGCCTGAGCTATGAATTTCTGAAAATGCATAATTGAAAACATGATGTTTGCTTCAAAGATTGAAAAATATTTGGAGATTCTTGGAAAATATAACACTTGGAAAATCGTGAATCATGGTTGAGATATTGTATCTGAGAAAGTGAAAATCGATTTCTGAAGAATCTAGAGGTTTTGTGAAAATCGATTTTGAGAAATGTGAAATAACTTTGGAAAACTTGATTTCTTTGAATTCAAACTTTGAAATTAAAAATATAACATAGAAAATCGAATTTGGAACTTGGGAAAATACTTGAAATATCATTGGAAAATCAATGTTTTTGAGAAAATTGATTTTTGAATAAGACTTAGGAAATTTTGAGAAAATCAATTTCTCTGATTTGGAATTTGAATTTGCAAATGAATGAAATGAATGAATATGGATTTGAAAAAATTTATTTTGAGGAATTGAGAAAATCCTTTTGTATTTTTGAGAAATGCAGTGCATTTTAAAGTTAGCCTAAGAGTGTAGGCTGAATGTGGCTAATACGAAGATTACAAATCTAGGTATCATTCGTATTCTGACTATGGCCATAAATACAAATTTCATGAAGTTTGTCTACTCCATAAGAGCTAGTGCACGTGTCATTCGTGTAGTCCATAGTGGATTTGTAAATAATGTGCATGAATTGGGCATACATCGCAGTTATATATCAAAGTTCAAAACTATATGCAAAGCAAATCCTAATCTAAGCAAAAAATATAAATTCTTATTCCAAAGTTTACATTTAATTTACATCACTAATTGAATTTAAATGACTGAAAATTAAAGTCTTCAATGTCCCTGAAAAACTAGAAAAATAGATTAGTGAAGATATGTTGGCTTTTCTAGGTTTATCGAGCAATATTTGGAAATTGCTGGATTTTGCTAGATATAAGCCATTTTTCATATGATTTCCTTATATAAACTTAATAGAATATGAAATAAGATGGAATAAATATGAAAATGGAGTTTGGAATTTCGAAATTGGGGTTAAAATGACTAAAATACCCCTGATAGCAAGACTATGGCCTTGAAATCAGGGTTTTTAGAAAGATATTTTGTAAAAATGCAACTTTTAAAATCCAAATAAGGATAAATTGAACTAAGTATGATATGACATGATTAAAAGTATGAAAATTAGGGTTTTAGAATTTCAAAATTTAGGTCAAATGACCAAATTACCCCTGATGGCAAGACTATGGCCTTGAAATCAGGGTTTTCTGAAATAAATTTTTGGTAAAAACTTGGGATTTATGATTTAAATAAACACAAAATCAAACATGGAATACTCTAACATGATTCTAGACATGAACCAACCCTAAAAACATGATATTATACACAAAAATCAAGAAACATCACAAATATCATGATTTTGTCAGTGTTTTTGGATCTTTCAGGTACCCTATTTTGTAATTTGATCTATTCAAACATCCAATAAATTTTAAATTTCATAAAAATTGACACATACACTTATTATAACCCTAAAATCAGATTGGAATTACAAAAATAATTTTTTGACATTATTTTAATCCAAAAATTGCATTAAAACCCTAAAATATGCTATTTTTAACCTAGGTCACAAACCAGTTTCAGAGTTAGAACTGAATCAGAAGTCTATTCTCCATGAAAATTTCTGAATTTTTACATAGGAAAACTAGACATAAAAACAGAGGTTTTCCTTTTTACAGATTGGCAAAACCATCTTTGGTTAGGGAGAAACCCTTCCGACAGTCTGAACCAGAATATAACACGGGTTAAAACAGCTACTTCGGATAGAAAATACAGAAATAAATAGCAAACTTAATAAAAAATTTCTGAAATTTTAGAAGTGAGTATTAGACAAAAAAATAATAAAAATCCTTTTTTACAGATCATGAATAAGATCTGTGGTTTGAGATCTATGATCATTACAAGTCAGATTAGGGTTTTGGTAAACCTAATGAGTTTTAAATTTAAAATCAGACTTTCTGTCAGAGGGAAAATACTAAACAGAGGCCAAAAATTGCAAAAATTTCACAGTAAACAGATCATCTCAACACAAATCCACAGCACTTTACGGATCTCAAATCGATTATCAGATGAGAAAAATAACATAACAGCAAGTTACCTCTTGAATTTTAACAATGATTTTAAAGATTGAAAATCATGGTTTAATGTCTGATTTTTCTGCCAAAGTTCCCGAATCCCAAAACTTCCAATTTTTTTACAGTAGTTTACTGACATATCCATGTATCACATATTAAAAAATCATAAATTTACAGTGAATGCTTCAATACAAAATAACATATTCTTTGTTGATCCATGCTTAAAAACATAAAGAAATCTAATGAAACCTAATAAACCATGCATTAATTAATGAAAACAATAAGGAAAATACCAAAACAATAAAATAAAATTGATTTCTATGCTAAAAAACGTGTAATAAACCTAAATAAGCAAAAAAAATAAATAGACACAGGGAATCATTGGCTGAAATTTGATTTTACCTTTAAAACCATGGATTTAACCCATTAAAAGGGTAAATCTCACGATTTATTGGTTAATAACATAAAAATCTATACAATACTAGATTCTAACGGATTAGAATCTCTGTAAACACAATGAAACAGAGTTAGATCACTTTCTTGAACTGTTCTTGAGGTTCTTGAACTTGAATCCATGGTTTAATCCAGGCAAGGGTAGGTGCCAATGGCTAAATTGATGTTTAAATCAATAAAAGCATTAAATAAACTAAAGAAATTAAAAGAAATAATTACCTTGGAGTTGCAGCAATGGAGGAAGGGCTGGAGAGGAGAGAGAAACTCCAAGAATCCAAAGGAGAGAGACTTTAAAAAATCGTCCCCCCTATGGAGACTATTTATAGAAATTTTTTAGGTTTAAAAATTGGACATTTTGGACTCTAAAGGGGGGGGGGGGGCGATTTTGGGGGTGTAGTTACCTAACTACCCCTAGCTTTATTAACCTAATTAAAACATAATTAAACCCCTAACTAGACCCAAAGACCTCCAAATGTGGCACCACTTGGCGTTTTTCCACATTTGGTTTTTAAAGCTTTAACTAAAACCTTTAAAAACAATGGTTTAAAACTAAATTTTAAAATGATTTTTCAAAAGGTATTTTGAATCTTCTAATTTTCTAAAACAAACCAAGATACTGACTAACCCTAGTCTAACCCTGACTTTCTCAAATGTGGCGCCACCTTGAGTGGGCCCTACTTGAGTTTTTCAAAACGATTTTAAAACTTGAAATTAAGAGAATTTTCAAAAGATTTTCAAAAGTAAACTTGAAATTGAAAGTTTTTAAATGACATTGAGTTTCAACTGGGTCAGAACTCCTCTGGATATGGCGCCAACTGAGTGGGCCTACACCAGGTTTTGAGAAATTTGAGATAAATATTGAAAATATCTTTGAAAAGAGGTTAAAATCAGTAATTGAAATTCAGAGTTTTGAAACTAGAGTCTCAAGCGAACCGAAACTCTGGGTTAGAGTCCTGAAATTTTAGGACTCTTAGATTTTGGATTTTAAAAGCCAAATGAAGAAGTTTTTGAAAAGATTTTATCAAAAAATGGTAAAATAAGGCAAAAAATGCAGTCAGGGTTAGAGTCCTAACTCAACCGAAACTATGAAATGGAGTCCTGAATTAACTGGACTATGCAAAATAACCTAACTTTTGAAAAACAAATAGAAAAGAGTAAAAATGGAAGCAAAAACAGACTCTAGAACAGACTCCTGATTGGATTAGGACTCTGGGACAAAGTCCTGATCGGACTGAAACTCTAGATTTTTTTGGTATTTTCTGAAAAACAGTTGAAAGAACTTGTAAAAATAGTGAAAACCATAACAAATATTGAAATAAAACAAAGTTCTGATTCAACTGAGACTCTGGGGTCAGAGTCCTAATTGAACTAGGACTCTCCAATTTTTGAATTTTCTAAGAAAACAAATAAGAGATATTTGAAAAACAGCTAAAAATAGGATGAAATTGAAGCTTTGGTTCAGAGTCCTGATCTGATTAGGACTCTAAGAAAGAGTCCTGATTCGATCAGAACTCTAAGAAATTTTGGTTTTCTGGTAAGTAAATGATGAAATTTAAGTAAAGCTTTTGAAAACCATTGAAAATGAAGTATGAAAACCAATTTTGGATAGAGTCCTGATTCGATCAGGACTCTGGGGTAGAGTCCTGATTTGATCAGGACTCTAGGATAAAACCTCAGAATTTTGAAATTCTTTGATAAAAGTATAATAGTTTTGATAGATGGAAAGAATTTTGAAAGATTTTCTTCAAAATTGAAATCAGGATCAGAGTCCTGATCCAACTAGGACTCTCTGAACAGAGTCCTGTTTTGACTAAAACTCTGAGTTTCTGACTCATTTTGACAGATTTTGAAAGATTTGATTGAAAATGGATAAAATAGCTGTAAAAGATTAGAGTTCTAATCCGATTAAAATTCTGAAGAAGAGTCCTGATCTGACTGGACTCTTAAAGAAGAGTCATGACCCAACTGGGACTCTGAAATTTTGGCTAAAACGAAGGATTTTAAAAGGTTTTCTCCGAAAACAGGTAAAAAGGTAGTGAAAAGTAGAGTTTTGATCCGACTAGGACTCTAGAAAAAGAGTCCTGATCCAACTACGACTCTAAGATTTTTGAGATTTTTTATAAATGAAGGAATCCATAAGCGACACCACCTAAATGGCCTCATCTGAGAATTGAAATCAATTGAAATTGAGTTTGAAATGAATCCAGATTGTTTTCTGAGAAAATACTTCAAAATATAAGGTTCTGGGGGTTGGCAAATGACATAATGTTGATTAAAACCCAGGTTTTAAAATGGATTTTGAAAGAAAAGTTTTAAAAACCCAAATCTGGATTAAATATTTTGAAAACAAGGGTGCTGGATCTCAAAAATGAGATGTAATGCCATGCAATGCAATAAAATGGTATGCCAAATGCATGCAATGACACATGAAATGTAAGCACTGGATAAGAGTGAAAATTTGGGGTGTTTACAGATGCCCCTCTTTGCTACTAAGTCGGTATAGGGCCGAGCATAGTGGCAAAGAAAAACACACCAAATTTGGACTATATAAAATGCCCCAGTTAGAAAAATCTGGCTGGGTGTGGAAGAATTAACTCTGACGGTGCTCATAATAGGTATGAAATGAAGAGTAAAGATGAAAGATTTATTTTGTGAGATTGAAGTTCAGGTTTTGCTTTTATCATGGATGGGACGGGAAATACCTCGTGTAGAAACAAAGCTCAGGTTTGACCCTTAACTTGACCGAGAAATGAAATACCTCATCAAAATAAGGCTCAGGTTTAACCCCTTATCATGACCGGGAAATAAAATACCTCATCAAAATGAGGCTCAAGTTAACCCTTATCCTAATTGGGCGAAAAATGAAATACCTCATCAAAGGAGGCTCAGGTTTGTACCCTTATCCTGATTAGACGGAAAATGAAATACCTCATGAAAGGAGGCTCAAGTTTGTACCCTTATCCTGATTGGGCGGAAAATGAAATGGATTCCTCGAAGGAAGAAACCATGATGAAACCTTCGGATTTCCGCACAATGAATCCGATATGGGTTTTGCAAAAGGATGAAATTAGGGTCCCTAAAGCTTGAAAAGGGGTTTGATTTTGGGCGCCTCATTGCTGAGACTGAATAACTTTTGAAATTGGTGGCCTTTTGCGAGAAAATGATTGATGGCTTAACCTCAAGCCGAAATTGGGTTGTCTATGGTGGGACAATGGGGATACAGGGAAGTGTGCAAATCTGAGAGCCCAGGCGCTCAGATTATACCAAAAAAGGGAAGAAATCTTGAAAACTCCCGTTATCAAGTCCTAAAAGGGATAACAACTGATGTCAGGATGCGCCAAAGGTGAACCTCAAGCTCTCGCTTCACGTTAGGATGGCTAGAAAATATTATCAAAATGTTGAAAATTATTGTTGATTCAAAGTAATTGAAAATGATACACATTGTTTTGAAGATATTCCCACTTTTCTACCTGAAGTATTACCTCCGACAGGGCTTAACTCCGTAGAATCAAGATTCGAATTCAAATTGCTTGCAATTGAATTTCTTCCAAGCTATCAATTTCCTTGATATGAACAAAAAAGAGAGTATTCTTGATATTGTAAAAGCAATTGGTGAAGGAATATTGATAATAGAATTTCACAAAATTAAAGAATACTCTTGGTAGATTCGGTAGTCTGATATCCTGGGATTCTTTTCTCAGAATAGTTTTTCTGCCTGTACTCTTTTTTTTTCGACAGAATTGGATCTTTTAGCTTTTTGGGGAATTCATTACATCATCCTTCATTTTGGAGATGTCCTAGCTTTTTTTTCTCTCTTTTTAGAAGGGTACATCACAAACTCCTTCATCTTGGAGATGTTCTGATTTTTCTTTGCCTCAGGGATTATATTGACGATTATCGGCTCATGGGTTGAAAATCTCTTGGTGATAGCAAAAATTAAATATCTTTTAGGGTTTGTCAAGAGGCTCATCGCAGTCGCCTTCATCTTGACGGTGCTTTGAACTTTCTCTGGAAGGATCCGTCACAAACTCCGTCATCTTAGAGATGATTCAAATCTTCTTTGGCCCCGGGGGTCTACTCGCCTAATTCACCTTCATCTTGAGGACAATTGAGAGATCCCTTTTGCAGATATTTAATTGCAGCTTAGGTGATTGAGGAGATATGGAGATTGAGTGAGTTTTTCTGTATTGCCCAGGATATTTCGACTGCTTTATTTTTAAAGAATGATCTTTAAGAGTGTGCCATTGACTGCGATCAATATCCATCACTCATGGCTTTGCAACAACATTGAATTTTCTTTGCTGGCCATATCGCGGATTTATTCTTTATCCTTTTGGTTGGCCAATAGAAAGATTTTGAACTTTAAATCCTTTTTCACGAAAGCTTTGTCCTTTCGAAAGTAATACTGAGGGTATTCTGATGTAATAATTTTTGTGCAATAAGATTTTGAAATCAACAAATATTTAATGACAAATTGGCAAAATTTTCTTGAAATCTTTTGTGAAAGTGAGCATTTGAAGCACAACGCAACACATTCTTGACTAAACTAAATCCTGAAAAGACTTAGTAAGAGATCAACTTGAAGGTTAGGTTTGGTTTTGATTTACCAGTTCAAAAGCAGGATTTGTTGACCGACCAGCTCGAAAGCAGGATTTGTTTTGACTTACCAGCTCGAAAGCAGGATTTGATTTGACCGACCAGCTCGAAAGCAGGATTCGTTGACCGACCAGCTCGAAAGCAGGATTTGTTGATCGACCAACTCGAAAGCAGGATTTGATTTGACCGACCAGCTCGAAAGCAGGATTTGTTGATCGACCAGCTCGAAAGCAGGATTTGTTGATCGACCAGCTCGAAAGCAGGATTTGATTTGACCAACCAGCTCGAAAGCAGGATTTGTTGATCGACCAGCTCGAAAGCAGGATTTGTTGATTTGAAAATGATTGACATTAATGAAGTTGTAACCCGAAGGCTTGGAAAGTGATAGGTATTGATAAAGTTGTAAACCGAAGGTAGGGGCATGATTGATGTTGGTAAGATTGTAACCCAAAGGCTTGAATTGAGAATCTGATAGAATGGGCGGCCCAGAGGCCTGATTGATCAAATTGGATGATCCGAAGGTCAAGATTTGAGAATTACATGACCCGAAGGTCAAAATTGGGAGTCGAATGACACAAGGGATCGAAATGGGAAATCAAAGGTTGAGATTAAAGAATTGAATAACCCGAAGGTCGAAGTTGAGGATTTGAATGACTCGAAGGTCGAAATTAGAATTTGAGTGACCCGAAGGTTGAAATAGAGAATTGGAAATTGGAAATTGGAAATTGGAAATTGGAAATTGGAAATTGGAAATTGGAAATTGGAAATTGGAAATTGGAAATTGGAAATTGGAAATTGGAAATTGGAAATTGGAAATTGAAAATTGGAAATTGGAAATTGGAAATTGGAAATTGGAAATTGGAAATTGGAAATTGAAAGTTGGAAATTAGAAATCGGAAGTTTAAAAATTGGAAATTGGAGATTTAAAAATTGGAAATTTAAAAATTGGAAATTGGAATTTTAAAAATTGGAAATTGGAAATTGATTGAGCCGAAGGTCGAAATTGGAAATTAATTGACCCGAAGGTCGAAATTGAAAATTAGAAATTCTGATGGATGATCAGCGCGAAGACTGAACCTAGGAGATCGACTAACGCGACCAATGGGCGAGACACCAACACGAGTGCCAGATTTTTAAAGAGTACCAATACAAGCACCGGGTATAAATATTGGATTTTGAAAACGTACCAGTGCGAACACTAGATTTTTAAAATAAACCAGTATAATCACTGGGTTTTGAAAATGGACCAGTACGAGTACTATTTTTGGAAAAATTACCAGCACGAACACTGGATTTTGAAAGATTATCAGTACGGGCACTGGATTTTAAAAGATTACCAGCACGAACACTGGATTTTTAGAAGGTCATCAATTGACGATAACTTGGACGACTTGCTGGGGTCTTAGGATTTATCCCTTATCTTGAATGGGTGTTAAATTCGATGTAAATTGATGCAAATGAATGCAAATGCAAATGAATGCAAATAAATGCAAATGAGTATGAATGGTGAAAGATTTTGTTTGATCCTGCCTGCATACAGGACATTTTAAAGACAATTTTCAAAATAATGCCCTAGTGTAACAGGGAAAACAAATTTTGGATAAAAGAAGAATAATAGACATTGGAAGGACGTTCTCTTAAGGCAATAAAGCAACTGACTTTTGATTGATTCAGGAGGGACTCTGAAAAGGTCATTCCTCAGAAAAGAACATTTTACAGAGAAGGAGAATAAAAGGTGGCACCGAGCTTGCGGGAAAAATAGACAACTTTATTGATGTATTGAAGGAAAGTGACAAATCAAGGAAAGACAAACAGGATTGCATCATCCCTTTAAAATAATAAAAGTGAGATGAGAAATTGGGAAGGCGCTAGTGTTGTCAATTTCTTGAATGATTGAGGAAAAATATGATCAGGATGATTGGTCCTCCTTTTCCTCTTCAACAAGGAGATTCTTGTCAATGCAGTCTTGGACAATATTTTTAAAGACAAAGCAGTGCTTGGTATCGTGACCCATTGCCCGATGAAACTAGCAGAACTGATCTTTAAACCTTCCCATGGTTACAAAAGAATTCGCTATCTTGGGGAGTCTAACCATTCCTTTGGTTATCATATATTCCAGAACTTGCTCGAGTGGTTGTTCTAAGGGAGTAAAATTACGATCGTATCCCCAACCGTCATGCTTTGGTCTCCCTTGGGGCTTTAATTCTAGTTGGATGCTTGAGAGAGGGCATTCATTCTGCCTACTGATTCTGTCCTCTTGTCTTATATGATCATCTCTGCTAGGATTTGAACTTCCTGATCCATCAGTGTGGTTCTTTCTGCCACCCCTTTTGTTTTTACCATTGTTGTTGCCTGTGGTACTCACCGAGAAGGTGACACATGATTTCCTGGTATCAGAGCTGCCTTTTGAGAGTGTGAGGCTCTCATATACCCCATTCTCTAATCCCATCTCGAGCCATTCAGCTCGTTCTACCAATTCAATGAAAGATCGTGCCGGGGAAGTGGAGATCAGGCCTCTCAAAGGTCGGCAGAAATTATTCAGAATGACTGACAGCGCATGCCCCTCTGATATCAGATCCTTCATTTGATTGCAGGTGGATCTCCATCTGTGGATAAAGTCTCTGGCTTTTTCACTGCTCTTCTGCTTCAGATTGTAGAGGTGATTCAGGGTGGGTAGCACCTTTGTGTTGAATAAAAATCGCTCAATAAAAAGATTGACCACTTTGTCGAATTCCTTCAACTCAATGGGATTGATGTGCTCTGAATACTATTTTGCGGCGGTGCGCTCTAGACTGCGAGAAAAACATCTGAACAAAGCGCAATTATCTTTCTTGAATCTATTGCATTCTGCAAAGAACATAGCCAGGTGAGCCTTGGGATTGCCAGTCCCATCAAATTTGACAAATTTGCGGGAGAGATCTTCTAGGCTGTCATCCCCTTCCAGACCATCATAGAAATCCTTGCTTGTGAAGACCTTCTTGCCTTTATCGCGAGCTTGCAGATCCTTGACCATTTTGACTACGTCTCGGAGTTGTGGCTGAGTAGGATCGTCAACAGACTGATTTCTGGACTTATAATCCAAACCCTGACCCTGATTTGACTTTCTGAATTCTTGTCGAGTTTCATATTCTTTATCAGTATCATCTGCTGATTCTGCTTCATCAGATGTTTCTTCATGACAACTCTGCTTTTCAGTGATTTTTACATTCTTGGCTGTATGACCCTTAGCTTTCTGTTTGTCCTGAGTCTGCTCTGTACTGGCTTCATCTTGTTCTATCAGCATCTTGGTCATCATTTTCTTGAACATGGCATACATTTGAGGATCAATGTCGTCCTCAACCTGCTGCCCTTGATTTCTGCCGGAATGCGGGGAACCCATCTCTTCTTCTGAAGCTGTTGAGTGTGCCATGCCTTCGACTGGTGCGATTTTCTTTCCAGACTTTGTATGAACCATTGAATGTCACGACAGCTCTCTGGAGGTTGCTAACGCTCTCTGCATAGCAGAATTGATGGTTAGGCTTTTGAAATAAATTTTGATTGGAGGAAAATATTTACTGAGAATTTTGGTAGACAATTAAAAGAGTATCCCATTACTAGGGATTGAGTCGTCGCTGGGATTACGACAATTGCATTGTCATTCTTTTGCAAAAAATAAACAACTGAAAAATATGTCTTGTTACCTAGGTGAGGTCGTCAAACCAAGATAGGATGAAAAATTAAAGGAATTTTATTAAAGAAAGGAAAACATGATTTTATTAATAATAAACTTGACAAAGGGGAGGGGGTAGAACAATTTTCCACCACTCCTGATAATCAGAGGACACTCGAGGACCAGAAAAGATAGTGAGAGTAATAAAAGAATCCCAGCCATGTCTGGCAGAATGGTATGCTCCGGACCACTGATCTGATGTGAGATCGAACTCTGGCAAGATTCCTGATAGTGGGCGAATTTCTATGCGCCTCTGTCTCTGAGAGAACTGTCTGACACACCGCTCTGGATGGTAGTATGCACAGAAGAATGGGCCAAGTAGCCTGAACTGCTTGCCATATGCATAAGTATATCTGGGAGGTGACTCCTGACGATCAAAGTAGTCCCACATGACCTCTTCCTCCTGAAGGTTATCGACCAAGAACTGGTATCGCGCAATTGGAAGAAGCTTTTCACCATTGTATATGAATGAACTGGCTCGAGCTGACACATGCCGGAGGAACCAAGATTGCAATGCATAAGTGCACCTTTCGACTAGAATTGATTCTCCGAGTGTGAAACGGGTCAACCCTCGGTATAGAAAAGCAAGTGCAGACATGACTATGGAGAGACGGCTGGTCTGACGACTTCCCCACCTTCGCAGAAGTTGAACTATCCTGATATTCATGTAGTTTCGTCCATCGGGAAAGAGAGCTAATCCCACAGTGCATAGGACTATCGCGTGCTGGATTCTCTCTCGAGCTGTTCGAGATAAGGAACTGACTTCCACAAATGCTCCATATTGTCTGTAGATTTCGAGCAGGTCCACATATTCGTTTTCATTCTCCTCGATCAAGGGCCAAGACTTGCGTCCTATCATGCGGGCTAAAACGTCTTGGGGGTCCAGACCCTTGACATTGATAAAAAACTGTTTCTTCAATGGATCTCGAGGCTGACCAACTGGTTCAGGTGATCCCATAATCTCTGAGAATTCGTCTCTCAACAAAGTCATTTTCCCCCATGGGAACCAAAATATACTAGTGCTCAGATTCCATCGCTCTGCCAGTGCGTGGATGAAATTGCCGTTAACTGTCTGCTTTCCCACTGCGGATGCCAGTTCCAATCCACACTCGTCCAGATGGTCCAGAAACATACGAGAGAAGTTCTTGAACCATGAATAGTACCACCAGGGAATGAAGGATCCGGTGCTGAGAGTTTGATGTTCTGGAAGACCTTGTCGCACCTCGTAGGAGATGTGACCCTCAGGAAAGACTGAATCGAGTTGACTAGATGCCATCAGAATGGACTGGAAAACATGGAAAATTTGGAATAAGACCCAGGAAAATACAGGAATTTTGAAAAATTGCAGGCAGGATAAAAATAAAGCAGAAAATTCGAGATCTAGAAGAAAGAAAGGATGGAAATCACCGAGAGTTTTGAAGAAAATAGAGAAGAATTTGGAAAATCATCCAGGGTTTGAATAAATCAGGAATTTTAGATAGTATATGGAAACAAATGAAAAATTTGGGGATTTTTGAAGATCGTCCAATGTTTTTGGAAAAACTTATAGAAAAATGTAATGAAAGAAACTGACATTCAATCACATCCTGTATAAACAAGTATGCACATATAACATTCTCTAAAAGCTGACTCTAGATGCACAAGTTTTGAAATAGCTTTAGGACCTTAATCCTAACTCTAAGGTTCAGATCATCTGTGTCCAATCATGCTATGCCTATATACTCAAGCCAAGGCTCGATGTACGTGGCATAAAATCAATTTCTATGGTTCTAGGTTCAAGTTTTCCAACATCCTTGAGCACCTGCCGATATACGTTGGACTATGGCCCTTGGTACGTGGCAGGGGGGTGTTAACCCAAATAGGTGGCCCAGTTGTGAGGCTTTGTCCCGAACTATGGTTCTGGAAGAAAGCCCAACAACATGAAGACCAGGTAAAGATAAGTGGGGTGGTTTTTTGAAAACATGATCACATGCAAGCAAACAGATGGCTCTAAAACCTAAAGAGACAGAGATTTTAAAATTTTTGAAGAAGCAAACATTGTTTTCATACAATTCCTAGATTGAGGAGTGTTGTATTAGATCTAAGTCTATGTGAGCATAAATAATTCTCCTCAATATGGTTCTACCAAACCATGCCTAGTCTACATGCAATCCATGTCAGCTGGGTTCAAGTCTAGGCTCCTAGGTTCACATGATATCATGAAATAAAAGTTGATATTCCATGGAACACGATTTTGACAATTTGAACTAAGTTAAGCACACAATTGATCAGGCAAAGATAAGTCCCATCACGGTCACCAAACCTGTTATCATCGCAAAATTTTTGCTTTTGCGAGTCAAACTGACCTTTGAAAAAGATTTTGAAAATAACTCACCTCCGTTTTAAAGTGCGGAATAATTCCGAAGAATGAGACTCGCCTGTCGGTACGAGGTTCAATCGTTCCTGGCGCCTTTACTAGGGGTAATTGAACCAATGATCAATTGTATGCTTAACTTTGCTCAACTTGTCTAAATCATGTTCTATTTCCTAAATGCACAAAGAATCAGGCTTGTGCTATGAATTTCTGAAAATGCATATTTGAAAACATGATGTTTGCTTCAAAGATTGGAAAATATTTGGAGATTCTTGGAAAATATAACACTTGGAAAATCGTGAATCATGGTTGAGATATTGTATCTGAGAAAGTGAAAATCGATTTCTGAAGAATCTAGAGGTTTTGTGAAAATCGATTTTGAGAAATGTGAAATAACTTTGGAAAACTTGATTTCTTTGAATTCAAACTTTGAAATTGAAAATATAACATAGAAAATCGAATTTGGAACTTGGAAAAATACTTGAAATATCATTGGAAAATCAATGTTTTTGAGAAAATTGATTTTTGAATAAGACTTAGGAAATTTTGAGAAAATCGATGTCTCTGATTTGGAATTTGAATTTGAATTTGCAAATGAATGAAATGAATGAATATGGATTTGAAAGAATTGATAAAATCCTTTTGTATTTTTGAGAAATGCAGTGCATTTTGAAGTTAGCCTAAGAGTGTAGGCTGAATGTGGCTAATACGAAGATTACAAATCTAGGTATCATTCGTATTCTGACTATGGCCATAAATACAAATTCCATGAAGTTTGTCAACTCCATAAGAGCTAGTGCACGTGTCATTCGTGTAGACCATAGTGGATTTGTAAATAATGTGCATGAATTGGGCATACATTGCAGTTATATATCAAAGTTTAAAACTATATGCAATGCAAATCCTAATCTAAGCAGAAAATATAAATTCTTATTCCAAAGTTTACATTTAATTTACATCACTAATTGAATTTAAATGACTGAAAATTAAAGTCTTCAATGTCCCTGCAAAACTAGAAAAATGGATTAGTGAAGATATGTTGGCTTTTCTAGGTTTATCCAATAATATCTGGAAATTGCTGAATTTTGCTAGATATAAGCCATTTTCCATATGATTCCCTTATATAAACTTAATAAAATATGAAATAAGATGGAATAAATATGAAAATGGAATTTGGAATTTCGAAATTGGGGTTAAAATAACTAAAATACCCCTGATAGCAAGACTATGGCCTTGAAATCAGGGTTTTTAGAAAGATATTTTGCAAAAATGCAACTTTTAAAATCCAAATAAGGATAAATTGAACTAAGTATGATATGACATGACATGACATGATTAAAAGTATGAAAATTAGGGTTTTAGAATTTCGAAATTTAGGTAAAATGACTAAATTACCCCTGATAGCAAGACTGGCCTTGAAATCAGGGTTTTCTGAAATAATTTTTTGGTAAAAACTTGGGATTTATGATTTAAATAAACACAAAATCAAACATGGAATACTCTAACATGATTCTAGACATGAACCAACCCTAAAAACATGATATTATACACAAAAATCAAGAAACATCACAAATATCATGATTTTGTCAGTGTTTTTGGATCTTTCAGGTACCCTGTTTTGTAATTTGATCTATTCAAACATCCAATGAATTCTAAATTTCATAAAAATTGGCGCATACACTTATTATAACCCTAAAATCAGATTGAAATTATAAAAGTAATTTTTTGACATTAGTTTAATCCAAAAATTGCATTAAAACCCTAAAATATGCTATTTTTAACCTAGGTGACAAACCAGTTTCAGAGTTAGACCTGAATCAGAAGTATATCCTCCATAAAAAATTTTGAATTTTTACAGAGGCAAACTAGACATAAAAACAAAGGTTTTCCTTTTTACATATTGGAAAAACCATCTTCGGTTAGGGAGAAACCCTTCCGACAATATGAACCAAAATATAACGAATCTAACAGGGGTTATAACAGCTACTTCGGATTGAAAATACAGAAATAAATAACAAACTTAATAAAAAATTTCTAAAATTTTAGAAGTGAACATTAAACAAAAAAATAATAAAACTCATTTTTTACACATCATGAATCAGATCTGTGGTTTGAGATCTATGATCATTACAAGTCAGATTAGGGTTTTGGTAAACCCTAATGAGTTTTAAATTTAAAATCAGACTTTCTGTCAAAGGAAAAATAATAAACAGAGGCCAAAAATTACCAAAAGTTCACAGTAAATATATCATTTTAACACAAATCCACAGCACTTTACGGATCTCAAATCGAATATCAGATGAGAAAAATAACATAACAGCAAAGTACCTCTTGAATTTTAACAATGATTTTAAAGATTGAAAATCATGGTTTAATGTCTGATTTTTCTGTCAGAGTTCTCGAATCCCAAAATATCCGAATTTTTTACAGTAGTTTAATGACATATTCATGTATCACATATTAAAAAATAAGAAATTTACAGTCAATGCTTCAATATGAAATAACATATTCTTTGCTGATCCATGCTTAAAAACATACAGAAATCTAATGAAACCTAATAAACCATGCATTAATTAATGAAAACAATAAGGAAAATACCAAGACAATAAAATAAAATTGATTTCTATGCTGGAAAACGTGTAATAAACATAAATAAGCAAAGAAAATAAATAGACACAGGGAATCATTGGCTGAAATTTGATTTTACCTTTAAAACCATGGATTTAACCCATTAAAAGGGTAAATCTCATGATTTATTGGTTAATAACATAAAAATCTATACAATACTCGATTCTAACAGATTAGAATCCCTGTAAACAGATTGAAACAGAGTTAGATCACTTTCTTGGACCGTTCTTGAGGTTCTTGAACTTGAATCCATGGTTTAATCCAGGCAAGGGTAGGTGCCAATGGCTAAATTGATGTTTAAATCAATAAAAGCATTAAATAAACTAAAGAAATTAAAAGAAATAATTACCTTGGAGTTGCAGCAATGGAGAAAGGGCTGGAGAAGAGAGAGAAGCTCCACGAATCCAAAGGAGAGAGACTTTAAAAAATCGTCCCCCCTATGGAGACTATTTATAGAATTTTTTTAGGTTTAAAAATTGAGAATTTTGGAAATTTTGGACTCTAAAGAAGGGGGGGGGGGGGGATTTTGGGGTGGAGTTACCTAACTACCCCTAGCTTAATTAACCTAATTAAGACCTAATTAAACCCCTAACTAGACCCAAAGACCTCCAAATGTGGCGTGACTTGGCGTTTTTCCATATTTGGTTTTTAAAGCTTTAACTAAAACCTTTAAAAACAATGTTTAAAACTAAATTTTAAAATGAATTTTCAAAAGGGATTTTGACTCTTCTAATTTTCTAAAACTAACCAAGATACTGACTAACCCTAGTCTAACCCTGACTTTCTCAAATGTGGCGCCACCTCGAGTGGGCCCTACTTGAGTTTTTCAAAACGATTTTAAAACTTGAAATTAAGAGATTTTTCAAAAGATTTTCAAAAGTAAACTTGAAATTGAAAGTTTTGAAATGACATAGAGTTCCAACTGGGTCAGAACTCCTCTGAATATGGCGCCAACTGAGTGGGCTCACACTAGGTTTTGAGAAATTTGAGATAAATATTGAAAATATCTTTGAAAAGAGGTTAAAATCAGTAATTGACATTCAGAGTTTTGAAACTAGAGTCTTAAGCAAACCGAAACTCTGGGTTAGAGTCTTGAAATTTTAGGACTCTTAGATTTTGGATTTTAGAAGCCAAATGAAGGAGTTTTTGAAAAGATTTTATCAAAAAATGGTAAAATAAGGCAAAAAATGCAGTCAAGGTTAGAGTCCTAACTCAACCGAAACTCTGAAATAGAGTCCTGAATTAACTAAACTCTGCAAAATAACCTAATTTTTGAAAAACAAATGGAAAAGAGTAAAAATGGAAGCAAAAAAAAACTCTAGAACAAACTCTTGACTGGATTAGGACTCCGGGACAGAGTCCTGATCGGACTGAAACTCTAGATTTTTTTGGTATTTTTTGAAAAACAGTTGAAAGAACTTGTGAAAATAGTGAAAACCATAACAAATATTGAAATAAAACAGAGTTCTTATTCAACTGAGACTCTGGGAACAGAGTCCTAATTGAACTAGGACTCTCCAATTTTTGGATTTTCTGAGAAAACAAATGAGAGAATTTTGAAAAACAGCTAAAAACAGGATGAAATTGAAGCTTTGGTTCAGAGTCCTGATCTGATTAGGACTCTGAGAAAGAGTCCTGATTCGATCAGAACTTTAAGAAATTTTGGTTTTCTGGTAAGTAAATGATGAAATTTAAGCAAAGCTTTTGAAAACCATTGAAATTGAAGTATGAAAACCAATTTTGGATAGAGTCCTGATTCAATCAGGACTCTGGGGTAGAGTCCTGATTTGATCAGGACTCTCGGATAAAACCTCAGAATTTTGAAATTCTTTGATAAAAGTATAATAGTTTTGATAGATGAAAAGAATTTTGAAAGATTTTCTTCAAAATTGAAATCAGAATCAGAGTCCTGATCCAACTAGGACTCTCTGAACAGAGTCATGTTTTGACTAAAACTCTGAGTTTCTGACTCATTTTGACAGATTTTGAAAGATTTGATTGAAAATGGATAAAATAGCTGTAAAAGATTAGAGTTCTAATCCGATTAAAATTTTGAAGAAGAGTCCTGATCCGACTGGACTCTTAAAGAAAAGTCCTGATCCAACTGGGACTCTGAAATTTTGGCCAAAACAGAGGATTTTAAAAAGTTTTTCTCCGAAAACAGGTAAAAAGGTAGTGAAAAGTAGAGTTTTGATCCGACTAGGACTCTGGAAAAAGAGTCCTGATCCAACTAGGACTCTAAGATTTTTGAGATTTTTTATAAATGAAGGAATCCAGAAGCGACACCACCTAAATGGTCCTCATCTGAGAATTGAAATCAATTGAAATTGAGTTTGAAATGAATCCAGATTATTTTCTGAGAAAATACTTCAAAATATAAGGTCCTGGGGGTTGGCAAATGACATAATGTTGATTAAAACCCAGGTTTTAAAATGGATTTTGAAAGAAAAGTTTTAAAAACCCAAATTTGGATTAAATATTTTGAAAACAAAAGTGCTGGATCTCGAAAATGAGATGTAATGACATGTAATGCCATGCCATGCAATGAAATGGTATGCTGAATGCATGCAATGATATGCAATGACACATGAAATGTAAGCACTGGATAAGAGTGAAAATTTGGGGTGTTTACAGATTACCAAAATCCAATTTGTCACTGGTCAGGATTACCAAAATCTAGTTTTCACTGGTCGAGATTATCAAAATTCAGTTTTCCATTGGTTTGGATTATCAAAATCTAGTTTTCCACTGGTCAGGATTATCAAAATCCATTTTTTTTATTAGTCGGGATTACCAAAATCTAGTTTTCACTGATCGAGATTACCAAAATCGAGTTTTCACTGCTCGGGATTATCAAAATCCAGTTTTCACTGATCGAGATTACCAAAATCCAGTTTTCACTGGTCGGGATTATCAAAATCTAGTTTTTCACTGGTCGGGATTACCAAAATCTAGTTTTTCACTGGTCGGGATGACCAAAATTCAATTTTCACTGGTCGGGATTATCAAAATACAATTTTCACTGGTTGGGATTACAAAAATTCAATTTTCACTAGTCGGGATTATCAAAATGCAGTTTTCACTGGTGGAAATTATCAAAATCCAGTTTTCCCTGGTTGGGATTATCAAAATTCAATTTTTCACTGGTCGGGATTACCAAAATCTAGTTTTCACTGGCCGAGATTATAAAAAATCCAGTTTTCACTGGCCGAGATTATAAAAAATCCAGTTTTCACTGGCAGGGATTATCAAAATCCAGTTTCCACTAGTCAGGATTATCAAAATCCAGTTTTTCACTGGTCGGGATTACCAAAATCCAGTTTTCACTGGTCAGGATTATCAAAATCCATCTTTTCACTGGTCGGAATTACCAAAATTCAGTTTTCACTGGTCAGGATTATCAAGAATCCAGTTTTCACTAGTTGGAATTATCAAAAATCTAGTTTTCATTGGTCGGGATTACCAAAATCTAGTTTTGACTGGTTGGGATTATCAAAATCCACTTTTTACTGGTTGGGATTACCAAAATCCAGTTTTTCACTGGTCGGGATTACCAAAATCCAGTTTTTCCCTGATCGAGATTACCAAAATCTAGTTTTCACTGGTCGGGATTATCAAAATCCAGTTATTCAGTAGTCGGGATTATCAAAATCCAATTTTCACTGGTCGAGATTTCTAAAACCTAATTTTTACATTAGTCCTTCCAAAATTTCAGCCAAAGGTTCCATCAAATCCGATATTAAGTAATTCTTTTGCAAAGGATTCCCAAACATTTGGCCAATTTGCTAAAATTATTTATTGATTTCAAAATTCTACTACACAAGAAAATCACCTCAATTTACCTCTAGTATTCTTCCCCAAAAATGTGAAGCTTTCTGCAAAAAGAGCAAAATTCAAATTCTTCTCTATGTTGGTCAACCAAAAGGAGGAAAGAAAAATCCTTGGTCAGATCAACAAAAGAATATTCAAGGATGTTGAAAAGCCAGAAGTGAATTGATATTGATCAGAGCTACGATGCATTTTTAAAGAAAATTCTTTTGGCAATAAGGCAATGGAAATATCTTGAGCGATAAAGAGTTCACTCAATTTTCTCAATAATGCAAGCATAATTGATTATCTAGAAAAGGGATCTCTCTACTATCGTCAAGTTGAAGATCAGTAGACGAGTTAGACCCTTGGGGACAAAGAAAATTTGAATCGTCTCCAAGTTGAAAGAGCATGTGACAAGTCTTTCCAGGAAAAGTTCAAATCATAGCCAAGTTGAAGACTGATACCATGAACCTTCTGAAAAACCCTAAAAGATATTTGACTTGTGTTATCGTCAAAAGATTTCCAATCAAAGAAACAATATCATCAATCTAATTCCCAGAGACAAAGAAGGCTCATATCACCTCCAAGCTGAAGAAGTGTGTGATGTACCCTTCTAGAGAAAATCAAAACATCTCTGAGATGAATGATGATGTGATGAACTTCTTCCCAAACCCCAAGTGCGCTCAATTTCTATGTCTCAAAAAGAGTGCAAAAAGATCATCATGGGAAAACCCTAGATATCAAACTGCCAAAATTGCCAGGAATCATCTTTTCTTATGCGAAATTCTTTCATCGATATCTTTTCATTACTTGCTTTTATGAAATTAAGAATATTTTTTATCTTTTCTTATCAAGGAAATGGATAGCTTCTTTGAAGAAACTCAATAACATTAAAATTTAAATTTGACTCTTGAATTCGTAGAGTTAACCTCATTAGAGGGAATACTCTAGGTGGAAGAGAGAATATCTTTTGCACATACATGCACATTTTTAAACATTTGAATCAACCACAATTTTATCTTATTGACAATATTTTCTGGCTATTCTGATATAAAATAAATACTCGATGTCCATTTTGATACAACTTGGCATTGTTTACTTCTTCGAAACAATTGCCTTATTCATTTTTTTTCAAATTGCTCTTGTAATATAATTTTTCATTTCCCAATCAGGTTAAGGGTCAAACCTGAGCTTCATTTCATGAGGTATTTTTATTCCCAATTAGGTTGAGAACTAAACTTGAAATTTTTATAAAAAGGCTATTTCAAAAGTTATTTTAGTCTCAGTCATGAGATGCCCTATTCATTCTTCATCCATTTTTCCAAAGCTTTAGGGAACCACATTTTCATGCCTTTTTCACAATCTCATTCTGATGAGGTGTACTTTCATCCCATCCAGGTCAAGGGCTAAACCTGAATCTTTTCAAAATGCTTATCTTGTCTCATCCATGAGACCTCACTCTCATAAATCTTGGGAACTTCATCCAAAAGTACCATCACAATTTTCTTATTCCTTTTCCTCAAAGATTTTTGTCCTCAAAAGCCATTCAGGATAAAGTATTAAGCCTGAACTTCATTTTATGAGGGCCATTCAAAACCAATTCTTTCTTACTCAGTCAGATCTTCCTAACTGGGGCATTTTTATAAAATTTGGTATGTTTTTCTTTGCTGCTAAGCTTGGTTTTCAGCTGGATTAGCAGCAAAAAGGGGCATCTATAAATACCACAGTTTTGAGAGGGAGAGAAAGAGAGAGAAAGCCTAAGGGTCAACCCCCTTGGTCTCCTTTTTATAACTTTTCAAGACTCTTAATTAAAGAGTTAAAATTTTCAAAAGCTCTCCTTAACGGACTTGGATAAATCACATGAGGGCGGTTTTTCCAGTTGAGAATCCTATCCTAACTAACCTCTAATTAGTTAACCCTACCTAAGACTCCTAATCAGACCTTAAAACCAACCAAAATGTGGCGCCACTGTGATCATTGCAAAATTTTTCCTCTTGTTTTTCCCTCTTTTCCTTCTCTTTTCCTTTCTAACCTCGATTTCCCTTTTTTTTAAGGAAAAAATAAAAGATAGAAAGAGAAGAGAGAAGAGAAAAGGAAGAAGAGGGAAACTCTTTTGCAAGGTCTCATCTGACCAAAATTTTAAAAGTATTTGAAAATTACTCGCCTCCGTTTTAAAAATTTGTGGGAAAGTGGAGAGACGGGATTCGCTTGTCGGTACGAGGTTCGACTCTTCCTGACGCCTTTACCGGAGGTAATCGAACCAAGGATCGAATTTATGCATTTTGCTTTGCTGAAATATTATCTAAGAATTTATTCTAAGTCTAAAATGCACAAAGAATCATGCTTGTGCGAATGCAAAAGATGTATGCTTTTTAAGAGGAATGATTTAGAAATCGTGTGATTTTCTAAATAATTTTGAGAATATAGTGAAGAAATGGTTCTTGAAGGGTTTGAATCTAACTTAGAACTTGAAATAGGCTTGAAAGAGACTTGAAGTTCCAAGTTTTGGAATAATCAGAGATTTGAAAATAAAATTTTGAATTGAAGAAATGAAGAAAAGGGGAGATTTGAAACTGAGACAAAATTTTTGAAGTAAAAAATGAGTTTTCAAAGTCAAAATGAACTTTGAATTTGAGTTTGAATCTAGAATTCGAATTTGAGATTGAATTTTTAAAATGGAATTGAATTCCGGATTTAGAGTTTGAAATCAGAATTGAATTTGGATTTAAGAAATCTGAATGGAATTTGGATTTAAGAAATCCAAATGGAATTTTGAAAATAGAATTGAATTTAAGGAGTTCAGATGGGATCTGAAAATATAATTGAATTTGAAACCTGGAATCTTAGATAGAATTGGATACGAAATCTGGAGTCAAATATGGAATTAGAAGATGGATCTGGATTTTAGAAATCCAGATGAGATTTGAAGATGGATATGGATTTTGGAAATCCATATGAGATCTGAAGATGGGTCTGGGCTTTGGAAATCTAGATGGGATTTGAGAATAGAATTGGATTTTGGGAACCCAGATAGAACTTGAAATTGGATTTGAGCAATCCGAGATCGATTTTTGAAATTTGGGAGGATAGAGAATGAAACTTGATTTTCAAACTTGAATTTTGAAATCAGGAGATGAATTTAGAAATTTCAAAGTTAAATTGAACTTTGAATTGTGATTTTGAGTATTGAATTGAATTTGAAATGGAATCTTGATCTTGAAAAAGAATTTTGGAATTTCAAAATTGATCTGAACTATGGAATTTGATTTGAGTTGGAAATTGAATTTTTGTAGATGAATTCGGAATTTCAAAGTCAAATTGGACTTTGAAATCAAAATTTAAATTTTGAAATAAGATAGAATTGAGAATAGAAAGATGGATTTGAATTTATAAATAAGAATTGAAGATTGATTTGAGGAATTAAGAAGATATTTGAAGAATTATCTCAAAATCACTTGGATTTTGAAAAAGAATTTTGAAAATATGATGCAATTATGTCCTAAATGATAAATGAATTAAAATCATTTAAAAATTGAATTCGAAAAGCATATTTCTTTCTTTAAGTGAATTGAAATAAGATTGAAGATATAATACATTTCTGACTATGGTCATAAAATATATTATATAATAATCATATTTAAATTCAAGTGAAGAATAAAACACATTTTGGTACCTTTATAGAGTTTAAAATGAAATTAACTCTCAATATATCCTGACAATGGCCATTGATATATTTTTTTGAGTTAATTTTAAGTTAAACTCTGATAAAGGAAAAAAATATTTAGAAAAATATGATGATTTTTGAAAAAAAGATTCAGTGTAGATCCAATGTTATTCCATAAAAGATAAAAACCCTAAGCATTGTTCACATTTTGACTATGACCATCAATGTGAGTCATTTGCTTAGGATTAGTTACCTCTTATTAGAATGGTGCATGTGCCATTCGTGTTTCCATTCGTGGATTTTTGAGAAATAAAGGAGAAAATGATATGAAACAAGCCTATTATGATATTTATAATGCTCATTCATTCTATCTAAGACTGGAAATGTAAAGTTCTCATTAATATCTAGCTATTGCATTATTGAAATTTAATTTAAAATGATAGAGTCGTAATCTAGAAAGAAAACTTGATATATTACATCTTTCCTGCAAAACAGAGTTAGTGAAGCAAGGATGCAACCAAAAGGAAGATAGTGGAAAAATATCATATACAAATCTATATGCATGTGACTAATGAAGAAGTATATGCATATAAGCCTAGATTGAACTAGATATGAATGCCTAGACAAGAAAATATATCAATGCCTACAAGGACTAAAGACTTGTATAAAATGAAACAACCATGCACGACTAAACTGAAAATATACCGAAGTTGGAATATCAATGCTAATATGCAATTTATAGAATGTGGGTGCAACAAGATTGCTGAATGTAAGTGTCGAGCATAGGTGAATGATGACATGAATGATACTATGATGGATACAAAATAAAGGGTGGACGTAGCAGCAGTGCACTGTTGTAAATGCAATGGGTAGTAACACTGTAGTAGGTTCTATAACATGTGCTATGAAGAATGATGCTTAATGTATAGATGCAAATAAGTGCATAGTGGATTTGATGTGACAGTGGGTAATATGTGGTGATGCACTATGCACAGGGGAATGCAGGAGAGATGGGGTAACATGTGGGGCTGTATATGTATAAGTGGTAATGAAAACATACAGTGTGAAGTTCAAAAATAATACACAAATGATTGAGGGTGCTATGGCCATGTGGGCTGGACATAGGTGAAGTGCTATGAACAACGCATTTTGTAGGAGGTTAAAAACTAGGCAAGGTATGACATCATGTATACAGAGGGGATGGACATAGTACAGGTGGTAGAGTGGTTGCTTAGGTGCTCGGTACCCAACTCTACTATGCCTACCAAATTTCAGAGCTAAGTGTTCCATTATACTATCGAGCACAAGTCTTCGCCTGTGGCACCCACAAGCTTTCATAAAGTCAAGGGTGTGTAGCTGAGCGCAGAACAATGACTATGCTAGTAGTGAGTGGAATGGGTACACAACAAAACACATGGATTAGCATATATAGACACATACTTTACCTTGGTTCAAAAAATTTGGATAGATGAATTAGAGCCTTTCCTGGGTTTCTTTACATGACGAATCAACAAATTTTAGCAAACTAAGGTGATTTGAGATCAACACAACTCTATTCAATTGACCTTAATACATCGAGATATGTCATAGAGGAGGTTTTTCAATTTCACACAGCATGATATACACATGGATAAAATATGGCTAGTATAATACATTGCACAACTATAGTACTTTAAACAGATGGTGACTTACCAGCCAGGCTGCTGAAGGGAACAATGTCTACACTTTGAGTTGACATATATACAGAGGAAGTGTGGGCTGCAAGTATGTGGATCAGGTGGTAAAGATGGTGAATGCTGGGTGCTCAAAATGATGAGCTCTTTCAGTCCATTCCAGAATATTACGACTTTATGCATTAACCTGATCTTGGATAAATAGATAAGTAGTTGTGAAGACCAGATGCTGATGCTACTCCTTCCTAAGCAAAATACTTAGCATACCCCCATCGTGATCGACAGACTGGAAGCTTTTAAGGGGCTAGGCTCCATTTTATGCCTGCACAACATCCGTTATATACTATGTGTAATGGAAAGCTTCAACAAATGGCTGTATCTCCATATCTAACAAAGGATTTTAACAACTTGAAAGTTTGTCCTGAGAGGTAATTGTGATAGAATCAATAAAGAGAAATTTTTCTATTTTGACAAGGTTAAGCAAAAAGGCGTGTCATAAGATACAGTAAAGATCAAACATACTTCTCCATGCACAAATGGAAGACTTAATGTCAAACCCATACCTTCAATGGTGGCAATTATTAATGAGCAACAAGACGAACTACTAACAAAAAGCCTTTGTTGCATCTCCGGCATAAGCTGTTAATTCTCAACATGAAATAATGATTTGGAAGAACATAAATTCAATGTACAACACGAGACCAGTTAATGTGGAAAAGACTATACAGTATTCATATGAAAAACTGATTTCTTCACTTTGTATTTCGATTCCTATAAAGCACTTGAACTTTCATCTATATAACCGATCAATGGCAAGTAAGATCTTAGTAATCAAATAGAACCATACATTATTTCATAACAAATTAGTAAAACTAAATAATGGAAGTGGAAGAGGCACAGAGGTTCAAAGTTTAGCATAAATGTTGTAACCATTTAATTGACAAGTTCACGAGCATAAATTCCAAACTTTCTTTTTATAATCTAATGGCTGTCAGAGATATGATTTTGCATTGATCTTGACTATCAGAGTGAATATGTTTCAACTCTACAGATTTGTTTTAGCGCCGATTTTGGAGATCTAAAGTCTCACGTTTCCAATTTTCAGAATAGTTTTCAATGGTTGGGGAACACTTCTGGACAGGTGTTGTAAGGAAGTTGGATTTTGGTTCAGTATGAACAAATTCCTGGTGGTGGAAGTTGGAAGAATGGGAAGCTGGATGCTGTTGCTATTAATGATGGAAAGTCCTGATTAATGGACTCATGGCTCCACAATGAAAGCCAACAGATGGGGCAGAAGTTGCAGCATCCATCAAAATGATCAAATGCACATAATCCTTTTCCTCGATGACTGCTTGAAGGTCTACAACGTTTGGGTGGGGGTCTGATGATTGAGCCATGAATTCTATCTCTGGTTTGTCATTACACACTTCTTTCAATGTGCCCAACCCATTCTTTGCAGTGGATTTGCGTGCTGATAGCTCCCCTGTCAACACATCCGAACATGATCTGATGACCCCAATCTTGGCTTGAGTCCAATTATTCTTTGAGCAAGTGCCTATTTTCCAATTTACACAGTTATGTTGTACCTAGAACTCAGCTCAATCAGAAAAACAAGCTTAGTAACAATTAGGCAAATCTAGAATTAGCTAAATCAGAAAATGAGCTTTTTGTAACAATTAGGCAAATATACTGAAGGTTTATTGCCCTTCCTAATCGTTGTTACCAGTTTTTTTACATTTGATGTCTCCCTGATTGCCCCAACGGATCATTTGAACCCACATATCTGAAATATGAAGAGGCGCCTGTATCTTTCATCTTAGGGTCATGTTACTGCAAGCCATGCTTGCAGATATAGAGCCTGAGCCCACACACAATCGATTTGGGCAACATCTAAATTCTGACATTTTGACAATGCCAAAGAGAAACATTTTAGGTGAGATTCTCAATCTTCTGGATGTATTGACCCCTTGAGGAATGAAAAAGGGTGAATGATTAACACTAATCTGAAGCTAGAGAGCTTACAGATTCAATGTTAATCAATCAACCACAGTGGGTGGTATGGATCAGAATAAACAATTAACCATATTTCTGCTTCATCATGTGTACTCAAAACACCCGATGATGCAGAGCAAATGGGCGTGATAGAATCACACTATCAGAAGGAATGTCCAGCGAACATTAGTGGATGAATAAAAAAAATGCTAACACAAGTCAAACATGTATAATGTAATGTATGAGACAAGATGGAGAATCAAAATATGAATCCGATGGTAGAATGAACATATAAATTCAGAAATAGAAATAAGAAATAAGAAATCATATATAACAATCAATTAAAATGAAACTAAAAATCAAATGTAAGTGGATGCTCAAGAACATGCAAAAATTAAAGGGATTCAGAAATAATTAGCAAAAGGAAGAAAAAGAAAAGAAAAGAAAAGTAAAAAAGGAAAAAAAAAGTGTTGGAATCGTTGCATTCCATTACTATAGCAGCAGGTGGATTGATCCTGCTATATGCAGGTCGATCCCACCATGGGTGCCTTGAGATAAAAAGAAATAAAATAAAAAAAAACAACAAAACAAAAAAAAGAAAAAAGAAAAAAAACAAATACAAATAAATGAAAATGATGTGATCAGAATAAAGGAATTCAGCAAAGCAGGAGAGCAAAACTTCACAGGGGATTAAAAGAAGAAGGAGATGGTTACTTACCGGCTTGCAGGGATTTTGAAGGAAGGAGGTGAAGAATGGCGCTCTGCTATAGAACCTCCTTCAGAACCAAAATGGAGAAAAAGAAGGCTCGATAGAAGCGATCGTGAAGCAATGCGATGATGGTGGGGAAAGGGTGAAAACAGATGTGAAGGAGAAGAAGGTGTAATGCAGAGGTAAAGAAGCGATGGAAATGGGGTCGAAAATGGATCAGAAGAGAGAAGCAATGTGCATAGAGGGGTGAAGCGCGATCTTGGAGAGTAAAGAAGGGTGCGATGGTGAAGACTGATAGGATTCTTCTTCAGAGAACCAGAGAAGGGAAGTGTTAAGAAGGGATTGAGAAGGAGAGCAGCGTGGTGGGGTGAGAACGAATGCTGAGAGCTTCCCCTTTTTGCCTTTTTAAAGAGGGAAACAAGGAATCAGGAGGGGAGGAAGTTTGTTGGAGATGAACGAAGGTTGTGATTCTGGAGGGGTGAAAGCGGATGCCCTCGATGGAGAGGAGAGTCATTTTTAAAAAGAAAAGGAGAAGAATCGAGAAGGGTCGAGAGAGAGAGAGAGAGAGAGAGAGAGAGAGAGAGAGAGAGAGAGAGAGAGAGAGAGAGAGAGAGAGAGAGAGAGAGAGAGAGAGTCTTTCTAAAATGGTCCCCTTAATTTTCAATATTTTCATAATAGCGGTTTCTTCAAAAGCTTTCCCAAAATAAGGGTTTAACTACGCAAATTTTTTATAAAAGAGGTTTTTAGGCTATTTTTTGTATTTTGTTTGCATTTTCTGATTTTTTCATATTTTTGATATAAAAACTTTAAAACTAAGAGATTTAAAACTATTTTTTTGGATTTTTGAGAAATATTTACAAAGAAAGGGGTTTTTGAGAATTCGGGTTTGACTTTTGGAATTTTCTTCAGAAAACGGGTTTAAATCAAGATTTTGAGGAAATATTCGAGTTTGAACCTCGAATCGAGAAATACAGAGTAAATGGATCCAAATGGATATCGGATCGACTGTCTGACCCCTTTTAGAAATTATTTTTGGTATTTTTGTAAATTTAATCTAAAATTCGGATAACGAGGCTCAAATTTGGATTTTAACACTGAATCCAGATCCAAAATTGAGTTAGATATAGAAAATGGATTTGATTCCAGTAAATCTGAAGAATAACTGAAAATTTAGATTGAAATTGACTCATTTTCCTCAGAAAAATGGGGCCAAGGGCAAAAAGGAAATATTTGTGAAATTTTGAAAATTTTGGGGTGTTCACAGATGCCCCTCTTTGCTACTAAGCCGGTTGAAAGCCGAGCTTAGTGGCAAAGAAAACACTCCAAATTTTGAAAAATGCCTCAGTCAGCAGATCTGAACTAGGTATGAAAGAATTTATTTGGAAAGACATGATTTTTTGGGCTTAAACCCTTATCTTGAATGGCTTTGGGGAGACAAAATCCTCAAAAATGATATGACTAAATAACAAAAAATGAGGAAATCATGATGGGACTTTGGGCGAAGATCCCAGAATAAGAATTTTGATCAAGTCTCATGGGTGATACAAGATCAACTTTTTGGAATGACTCAGGTTTAGCCCTTATCCCGGATGGGACGAAGATATATCAAGGCGAATTTCAGGTTCTAGCTTTACCTGAATGGAAAAGGAGTATACAAAGACCTTGATGGGACATTCTTGAGAAGAACGTCTCGTGATATGAAGTTCAAGTATGATCCTTCACAGAATGGATATACAAAGCATGAATTCCTTGATGGGGAAAAACCATGATGGGACTGAGAGAACACCTCATTGAAACGAGATTCAGGTTTTAACCCAAAACCTGAATGGAAGATACCTCGTGGAGCGAGGTTCAGGCTCAAACCTTAGCCTAAAAAGGGGCGACCATACGGAATCCTCAAACGAAGAAACCATGATGGGACCTTCGGAGTTTGGACAAAAAAGTCCGAAAGAGGTTTGCGAAAGGAGGAAGATGGGGTTCCCTAAAGACTGGAAAAGGGATGATCTTGGACGTCTCATTGTTGAGACTAAAATAGCTTTTAAAATGGATGACCTTTCACAGAAAGTTCAAGTTTTAACCCTTATCCTGAGCGGGTGCAACCATACAGAATTCTCGAATGAAGAAACAATGATGGGACAGGAAGAGATACCTCTGCTGAATGAGGCAACTCTTTTTGAAAATGTACACAACGCTAGGTTGTATCAAAATGAATATTGAGTATTTATTTCATTTTTGAATAGCTAGAAAATTTTGCCAATAAGATAAAATTGTAGTTGACTCAAATGCTTGAGAATGTGCACGTGTGTGCGACAGATATTCCCTCTTTTTAGCTAGAGTATCCCTTCCAAATGAGGTTAACTCCCCGGTTTTTAGAGTCGAATTCAAATTTTAATGCTGTTGAGTTTCTTCAAGGAAGCTATCCATTTTCTTGATATGAATAGAGAAGAAATATTTTTAATTTCATAAAAGCAAGCAATAAAAAGATATTGATACAAGAATTTCACATAAGAAAAGATGATTTCTGACAATTTTGGCAGTTTGATATCCTGAGGTTTTTCCCATAATGATCTTTTTGGCACTCTTTTGATACATGGAGCTTTCTTGGGTTTCGAGTAGAAGTCTATTACATCATCCTTCATTTTGGAGATGTCCTGGCTTTTCTTTTTTTTCTTCGGGGAAGGGTACGTCACAAACTTCTTCATCTTGGAGATGTTTCAATCCTTCATTTTCTCAGGAATTATACTGGTGATATTGGCTCATTGGTCAAAAATCTCTTGATGATAGCGGCAATCAAATATCTTTTAGGGTTTGTCGAGAGGTTCATTACAGTCGCCTTCATCTTGACGGTGATCCGAACGTTCCCTGGAAGGATTTGTCACAGACTCCTTCATCTCAGAGATGATTCAAATCTTCTTTGGCCCCGGGGGTCTACCTCGCATATTTGTCTTCAACTTGACGACAATTGAAAGATCCCTTTTGCGGATATTTGATTACAGCTTAAATGAATGAGGAGATATGGATTGAGTGGATCCTTTTTCTCACTCAGGATATTTCCACTGCCTGATTGCTAGAAAATCATCTTTAAACATGTGCCATAGCTATGATCAATATCGATTCGCTTCTGGCTTTGCAACATCATTGAATATTTCTTTCCCTAATCATACCAAGGATATTTCTTACATCCTTTTGGTTGATCAACCGAGAAAAGATCTGAATTTTATCCCTTTTCGAAAAAAGCTTCACCTTTTTGGAAAGAATACTAGAGGTAATATGAGATGATTCTTTTGTGCAGTAAAATATTAAAATCAATAAATGTTTTTAGCAAATTGGCACAATATTCAAGAATCCTTTGTGAAACAACTACTTAATATAAATTTTGATGAGACCTTTAGCTGAATTTTTAGAGGAATGGTGTAAAAATCAGACTTTGAAAATCTTGACTAGTGAAAGACGCTAGATTCGGAAATCCCAACCAGTTATGAGAAACTGGATTTGAAATCCTGACCAGTTATAAGAAACTGGATTTTGATAATCCCAACCAGTTATGAGAAACTGGATTTGAAATCCCGACCGGTTATAAGAAACTGGATTTTGATAATCTCGACCAGTTATGAGAAACTGGATTTGATAATTCCGACCAGTGAAAAACACTGGATTTGAAATCCCGACCGGTTATAAGAAACTGGATTTTGATAATCTCGACCAGATATGAGAAACTGGATTTGATAATTCCGACCAGTGAAAAACATTGGATTTGAAATCCCAACCAATTATAAGAAACTGGATTTTGATAATCCCGACCAGTGAAAAATACTGGATTTTGATAATCTTGACCAGTGAAAAATACCGGGATTTGATAATCCTGACCAGTTATGAGAAACTGGATTTTAAAATCCCGACCAGTTATGAGAAACTAGATTTGAAATCCCGACGAGTGAAAAATACTGGATTTGAAATCCCAACCAGTGGAAAATACTGGATTTTGATAATCCAGACCAGTTATGAGAAACTGAATTTTAAAATCTTGACCAGTTATGAGAAACTGGATTTGAAATCCCGACCAGTGAAAATATTGGATTTTGATAATCCAGACCAGTTATGAGAAACTGGATTTTAAAATCCCGACCAGTTATGAGAAACTGGATTTGAAATCCCGACCACTGAAAAATATTGGATTTGAAATCCCGACCAGTGAAAAATACTGGATTTTGATAATCCCGACCAGTGAAAAATACTGGATTTGAAATCCCGACCAGTTATGACAAACTGGATTTTGATAATCCCGACCAGTGAAAAATACTGGATTTTGATAATCTCGACCAGTTATGAGAAACTGGATTTTAAAATTCGGACCAGTTATGAGAAACTGGATTTGAAATCCCGACCAGTGAAAAATACTGGATTTGAAATCCCGACCAGTGAAAAATACTGGATTTTGATAATCCCGACCAGTTATGAGAAACTGGATTTTAAAATCCCAATCAGTTATGAGAAACTGGATTTGAAATTCCGACCAGTGAAAAATACTGGATTTGAAATCTTGACAAGTGAAAAATATTGGATTTTGATAATCCCGACCAGTTACGAGAAACTGGATTTTAAAATCCTGACCAGTTATGAGAAACTGAATTTGAAATCCCCACCAGTAAAAAATACTAGATTTGAAATCCCGACCAGTGAAAAATG
The DNA here is from genome assembly GCF_984573655.1 of Nuphar pumila. Classification (NCBI taxonomy): domain Eukaryota; kingdom Viridiplantae; phylum Streptophyta; class Magnoliopsida; order Nymphaeales; family Nymphaeaceae; genus Nuphar; species Nuphar pumila. The sequence goes on from NC_143253.1 coordinate 100,279,355, forward strand.
CTGGATTTGAAATCCCGACCAGTTATAAGAAACTAGATTTTGATAATCCCGACCAGTTATGAGAAACTGAATTTGAAATCTCGACCAGTGAAAAATACTGGATTTGAAATCCCGACTAGTGAAAAAAATACTGGATTTGAAATCCCAACCAGTTATAAGAAACTCAATTTTGAATAAAAGGTTTAATCCGATGGTTTGAAAAATGATTGAATTTGGGAGATTATAACCCGAGGGTCGAGAAAATGATGAAATTTTGAGAATATTGCAACCCAAAGGTTAAGAACTGATAGAACTGAGAGATTGAAATCTGAAGGTTTGGAAATGATAGAATTGAGAAATTGAAACCCGAAGGTTTTGACTGTGAAGTAAATTGATTTGGGGGCTTGATCAGCTTGAGCTGGAGCCTTTGAAATACATGACCATTGAGCTGGATCCTTTGGAATACACGACTAGCGAGAGCTGGATCTTTTGGAATACCTGATCAGCAAAAGCTGGATCCTTTGGGAATATATGACCAATGAGTGTTGGATCTTTTGAAATAGATGACCAGCAGGAGCTGGATCCTTTGGAATGCATGATTAGCAAAAAGCTGGATCTTTTTTGGAATACATGACCAATGAGTGTTGGATCTTTTTGAAATAAATCAAATTTTGGGAGTTCAAGTCAGAACTAGAATTTTTAGAAGAAACAAACTTTAATCAGAAGACTGAATTTTGAAAGTTCTCAGTGTGAGGACTGGGTTTTGCAAATGAGCTCGGTATATGATTGAAAATTCTAAGGAATCCCCAGTGTGAGGACTGGGTTTCGTAAATGAGTTTGATTTTTTTTAAATGGATTTAGAAAATAGAGATTTTGGTTAAAAACTTCTTGATTCATTAGACCCTGTATGTGGGCCACTTTCAGAATTTATCCCCTTATCCTGAATGGGTAAAGAATAAAATTGACAAATTTTATAAAATTGATAAAAGGTTGATAAAGAATCACAAGAATTAAAAAAAATGATAAAGAATCAATAAAATTGATAAAATTTGATAAAGAATAAGAATTACTAAAGAATTGACAAAGATTGACAATGACCTAATAAGAATTGGTAAAATTTGAGGATACTTGGAAGATGATGAAATACTTTAGGATTATCCCTTATCCTGAAGGAAGAAGGACCTCGCAGGACGAGGTTCAGGTTTATCCCTTATCCTAAAAGGGAAATTCAGGTTTATCCCTTAACCTGAGTGAGAATTTCAGGTTTATCCCTTAACCTGAGTGGGAATTTCAGGTTTATCTCTTAACCTGAGAGGGTAAAAGAAATAGAATAAAGATTGACAAAAATTGAAAAAAATTGATGAAAAATCAATAATAAAGGATAAAAATTAATAAGATTGACAAAAAATTAAATGAAAATTGATAAAAATTGAGAAAAGAAAAGAGTTTATTTGATCCTTCCTGTAAACAGGTTTTTGGAAATGAATTTTCATAAAAAAATGCCCTAGTATAACTGGGGAAGAATAATAATATTTGAAGAATGCTATTTGAGAAAAAATAGTACTTTAAAAATGGAATATTTAGAAAAAGGAATTTTGAAAGAAATTTTGACAAAAGAAGGAATTAGGTTGACAAAAATGATATCCCATTACCAGGGATTAAGTCGTTACAGAATTCATGACAATTGCATTGTTACTCCATGGGGAGAATAAACAACTTGAAAATATGAAGAACGAATGTTATGTTAAGAAGGGATATCTCTTGGAAAAAAGAGACTTTATTGAAAAGAAGGCAAAATAATTTTTGAAATAGAATCAGAAGATATACTGGAAGATATAAAGAGTTTGAAAAAATAGATGGCAAAAGATTTAAAATTTTGAAGAATTACAGGCAGGATAAAAAAGAAATTGAAGAAATCAGAAGAAGAAAAAGAAAAATACACATGGGTTTTGAAAATAAAGAGAAATTTTTGAATAATATACCCAGGATCTTTGGAAAACATAAGGGAATACAATAAATATATATCATGGAATCACAGTTGTACAAACAAGGATGCACAAACAACACTCCCTAAAGCCGACTCTAAATGCAATATTTGAAATGGCTGATAAAACCTTAATCCTAACTCTAAGATTTAGATCATCTGATTCCAATCAAGGTATGCCGATATATTCAAGCCGAAGCTCGAAGTACATGGCATATAAAATATTTCTCTGGTTCTAAGGTAATGGTTTCCCAATATCCTTGAGCACCTACCGATATACCTCGAACTATGGCCCTTAGGTATGTGGTAGGGGGGCGCTAACCCAAATAAGTGGTCCAGTTGTGAGGCTCTCTCCCGAGCTATGGTTCAGTGAGACAACCTAGCAACGTGAAGACCAGGACAATATAGGTAGGGATGTTTTCGAAAACATGTTTACCATGCAAGAAATCAGATGTTTCTAATGCAAGTTCTAAAGAGATAGAATTTTAAATGAGGAGAAGCATACACTTGCATATATTGTTTGCATTCAATCCCTAGAATTGAGGAGAGTTGTATTTCAGACCTAAGTCTAAGTGAACATGGAATAATCTCCTTAATATGGTCCTACTAAACCATACTTAGATCCTATATGCATTATGTCAGCTAGGACAAAATCTAGGCTCCTAAGGTTTGCATGAAAATGAAGCTGACATTTGAAGAATAAAGACTTGGACAATATCAAAGCAAAGCAAAAGCATAGATTCAACTGGATGAAGACGAGTCTTATCTCGGTCGCCAACTCCTGTGATCATTGCAAAATTTTTCCTCTTGTGTTTCCCTCTTTTCCTTCTCTTTTCCTTTCTAACCTCGATTTCCCTTTTTTTTGAAGGGGAAAATAAAAGACAAAAAGAGAAGAGAGAAGAGAAAAGGAAGAAGAGGGGAACTCTTTTGCAAGGTCTCATTGGACCAAAATTTTAAAAGTATTTGAAAATTACTCGCCTCCGTTTTAAAAATTTGTGGGAAAGTGGAGAGACGGGATTCGCTCGTTGATACGAGATTCGACTCTTCTTGGTGCCTTTACCAGGGGTAATCGAACCAAGGATCGAATTTATGCATTTTGCTTTGCTGAAATATTATCTAAGAATTTATTCTAAGTCTAAAATGCACAAAGAATCATGCTTGTGCGAATGCAAAAGATGTATGCTTTTTAAGAGGAATGATTTAGAAATCGTGTGATTTTCTAAATAATTTTGAGAATATAGTGAAGAAATGGTTTTTGAAGGGTTTGAATCTAACTTAGAACTTGAAATAGGCTTGAAAGAGACTTGAAGTTCCAAGTTTTGGAATAATCAAAGATTTGAAAATAAATTTTTGAATTAAAGAAATGAAGAAAAGGGGAGATTTGAAACTGAGACATAATTTTTGAAGTAAAAAATGAGTTTTCAAAGTCAAAATGAACTTTGAATTTGAGTTTGAATCTGGAATTCGAATTTGAGATTGAATTTTTAAAATGGAATTGAATTCCGGATTTAGAGTTTGAAATCAGAATTGAATTTGGATTTAAGAAATCCGAATAGAATTTTGAAAATACAATTGAATTTAAGGAGTTCAGATGGGATCTAAAAATAGAATTGAATTTGAAACCTGGAATCTTAGATAGAATTGGATCTGAAATCTGGAGTCAAATATGGAATTAGAAGATGGATCTGAATTTTAGAAATCCAAATGAGATTTAAAGATGGATCTGGATTTTGGAAATCCATATGAGATCTGAAGATGGGTTTGGGCTTTGAAAATCTAGATGGAATTTGAGAATAGAATTGGATTTTGGGAACCCAGATAGAACTTGAAATTGGATTTGAGAAATCCTAGATCGACTTTTGAAATTTGGGAGGATAGAGAATGAAACTTGATTTTCAAACTTGAATTTTGAAATCAGGAGATGAATTTGGAAATTTCAAAGTTAAATTGAACTTTGAATTGTGATTTTGAGTATTAAATTGAATTTGTAATGAAATCTTGATCCTGAAAATGAATTTTGGAATTTCAAAATTGATTTGAACTCAAGAATTTGATTTGAGTTGGAAATTGAATTTTTGGAGATGAATTCAGAATTTCAAAGTCAAATTGGACTTTGAAATCAAAATTTAAATTTTAAAATAAGATAGAATTGAGAATAAAAAGATGAATTTGAATTTATAAATCAGAATTGAAGATCGATTTGAGGAATGAAGAAGATATTTGAAGAATTATCTCAAAATCACTTGGATTTTGAAAAAGAATTTTGAAAATATGATGCAATTATGTCCTAAATGATGAATGAATTAAAAGCATTTAAAAATTGAATTCGAAAAGCATATTTCAGTCTTTAAGTGAATTGAAATAAGATTGAAGATATAATACATTTCTGACTATGGTCATAAAATGTATTATATAATAATCATATTTAAATTCAAGTGAAGAATAAAACACATTTTGGTGCCTTTATAGAGTTTAAAATGAAATTAACTCTCAATATATCCTGACTATGGCCATTGATATATTTTTTTGAGTTAATTTTAAGTTAAACTCTGATAATGGAAAAAAATATTTAGAAAAATATGATGATTTTTGAAAAAAAGATTCAGTGTAGATCCAATGTTATTCCATAAAAGATAAAAATCCTAAGCATTGTTCACATTTTGACTATTACCATCAATGTGAGTCATTTGCTTAGGATTAGTTACCTCTTATTAGAATGGTGCACTTGCCATTCGTGTTTCCATTCGTGAATTTTTGAGAAATAAAGGAGAAAATGATATGAAACAAGCCTTTTATGATATTTATAATGCTCATTCATTCTATCTAAGACTGGAAATGTAAAGTTCTCAGTAATATCTAGCTATTGCATTATTGAAATTTAAATTAAAATGACAGAGTCGTAATCTAGAAAGAAAACTTGATATATTACATCTTTCCTGCAAAACAGAGTTAGTAAATCAAGGATGCAACCTAAAGGAAGATAGTGGAAAAATATCATATCCAAATCCATATGCACGTGACTAATGAAGGAGTATATGCATATAAGCCTAGATTGAACTAGATATGAATGCCTAGACAAGAAAATATGTCAATGCCTACAAGGACTGAAGACTTGTATAAAATGAAACACCCATGCACGACTAAACTGAAAATATACCCAAGTTGAAATATCAATGCTAATATGCAATTTATAGAATGTGGGTGCGGCAAGATTGCTGAATGTAAGTGTCGAGCATAGGTGAATGATGACATGAATGATACTATGATGGATAAAAAAATAAAGGGTGGACGTAGCAGCAGTGCACTGTGTTGTATATAATACACAATGATGATAGCAGGTGCACTGTAGTAGGTTCTACAACATGTGCTATGAAGAATGATGCTTAATGTATAGATGCAAATAAGTGCATAGTGGATTTGATGTGACAGTAGGTAATATGTGGTGATGCACTATGCACAGGGGAATGCAGGAGAGATGGGGTAACAGATGGGGTTGTATATGTATAAGTGGTGATGAAAACATACAGTGTGAAGTGCAAAGATAATACACAAATGATTGAGGGTGCTATTGCCATGTGGGCTGGACATAGGTGAAGTGCTATGAACATCACATTTTGTAGGAGGTTAAAAACTAGGCAAGGTATGACAGCATGTATACAGAGGGGATGTACATAGTACAGGTGGTAGAGTGGTTGCCTAGGTGCTCGGTACCCAACTCTACTATGCCTACCAAATTTCAGAGCTAAGTGTTCCATTATACTATCGAGCACAAGTCTTCGCCTATGGCACCCAACAACTTTCATAAAGTCAGAGGTGTGTAGCTGAGTGCAGAACAATGACCATGATAGTAGTGAGTGGAATGGGTACACAACAAAACACATGGATCAACATATATAGACACATACTTTACCTTGGTTCAAAAAATTTGGACAAATGAATCAGAGCCTTTCTTGGTTTTCTTTACATGACGAATCAACAAATTTTTGCAAACTAAGGTGATTTGAGATCAACATAGCTCTATGCAATTAACCTTAATACATCGAGATATGTCACAGAGGAGGTTTTTCAATTTCACACAGCATGATATACACATGGATAAAATATGGCTAGTATAATACATTGCACAACTATAGTACTTTAAATAGATGGTGACTTACCTGCCAGGCTGCTGAAGGGAACAATGTCTACACTTTGAGTTGACATATATACAGAGGAAGTGTGGGCAGCAAGTAAGTGGATCAGGTGGTAAAGATGGTGAATGCTGGGTGCTCAAAATGATGAGCTCTTTCAGTCCATTCCAGAATATTACGACTTTGTACATTAACCTGATCTTGGATATATGGATAAGTAGTTGTGAAGACTAGATGTTGATGCTACTCCTTCCTAAGCAGAATACTTAGCATACCCCCATCATGATCGACGGACTGGAAGCTTTTAAGGGGCTAGGCTCCATTTTATGCCTGCATAGCAGCCCTTATATACTATGTGTAATGGAAAGCTTCAACAAATGGATGTATCTCAATATCCAGCAGAGGATTTTAACAACTAGAAAGTTTATCCCGAGAGGTAATTGTGATAGAATGAGTAGAGAGAAAATTTTCTATTTTGACAAGGTTAAGAAACATGGCGTGTCATAAGATACAGTAAAGATCAAACATACTTCTCCATGCACAAATGGAAGACTTAATGTCAAACCCATACCTTCAATGGTGGCAATTATCAATGAGCAACAAGACGAACTACTAACAAAAAGCCTTTGTTGCATCTCCGGCATAAGCTGTTAATTCTCAACATGAAATAATGATTTGGAAGAACATAAATCCAATGTACAGCAGGAGACCAGTTAATGTGGAAAAGACTATATAGTATTCATATGAAAAACTGATTTCTTCACTTTGTATTTCGATTCCTGTAAAGCACTTGAACTTTCATCTATATAACCGATCAATGGCAAGTAAGATCTTAGTAATAAAATAGAACCATACATTATTTCATAACAAATTAGTAAAACTAAATAATGGAAGTGGAAGAGGCACAGAGGTTCAAAGTTTAGCATAAATGTTGTAACCAATTAATTGACAAGTTCACGAGCATAAATCCCAAACTTCCTTTTTATAATCTAATGGTTGTCAGAGATATGATTTTGCATTGATCTTGACTATCAGAGTGAATATGTTTTAACTCTACAGATTTGTTTTGGCACCAATTTTGGAGATCTAAAGTCTCACGTTTCCAATTTTTAGAATATTTTTCAATGGTTGGGGAACACTTCTGGACAGGTGTTATAAGGAAGTTGGATTTTGGTTCAGTATGAACAAATTCCTGGTGGTGGAAGTTGGAAGAATGGGAAGCTGGACGCTGTTTCTATTGATAAAGGAAAGTCCTGGTTACTGGACTCATGGCTCCACAATGAAATCCAACAAATGGGGCAGAAGTTGCAGCATCCATCAAAATGATCAAATGCACATAATTCTTTTCCTCGATGACTGCTTGAAGGTCTACAACGTTTGGGTGTGGGTCTTATGATTGAGCCATGAATTCTATGTCTGGTTTTTCATTACACACTTCTTCCGATGTGCCCAACCCATTCTTTGCAGTGGATTCATGTGCTGATAGCTCCCCTGTCAACACATCCAAACATGATCTGATGACCCCAATCTTGGCTTGAGTCCAATTATTCTTTGAGCAAGTGCCTATTTTCCAATTTACACAGTTATGTTGCACCTAGAATTCAGCTCAATCAGAAAAACAAGGTTAGTAACAGTTAGGCAAATCTAGAATTAGCTAAATCAGAAAATGAGCTTTTTGTAACAGTTAGGCAAATATACTGAAGGTTTATTGCCCTTCCTAATGGTTGTTACCAGTCTTTTTACATTTGATGTCTCTCTGATTGCCCCAACGGATCATTTGAACCCACATATCTGAAATATGAAGAGGCTCCTGTATCTTTTATCTCAGGGTCACATTACTGCAAGCCATGCTTGCAGATATAGAGCCTGAGCCCACACACAATTGATTTGGGCAATATCTGAATTCTGACAATTTGACAATGCCAAGGAGAAAAACTTCAGGTGAGATTCTCAATCTTCTGGATGTATCGACCCCTTGAGGAATGAAAAAGGGTGAATGATTAACACTGATCTGAAGCTAGAGAGCTTACAGATTCGATGTTAATCAATCAACCACAGTGGGTGATGTGGATAAGAATAAACAATTAACCATATTTTTGCTTTGTCATCTGCACTCAAAACACCCGATGATGCAGAGCAAATGGGCGAGATACAATCACACAATTAGAAGGAATGTCCAGCGGACATTAGTGGATGAATAAAAAAAAATGCTAACACAACTCAGCCATGTATAATGCAATGTATGAGACAAGATGGAGAATCAAAATATGAATCGAACGGTAGAATGAGCATATAAATTCAGAAATAGAAATAAAAAATTGTATATAACAATCAATTAAAATGAAACCAAAAATCAAATGTAAGTGGATGCTCAAGAACATGCGAAAATTAAAGGGATTCAGAAAGAATTAGCAAAAGGAAGAAAATGAAAAGAAAAAAAAAGTAAAAAAGAAAAAAAAGTGTTGGAATTGTTGCATTCCATTACTATAGCAGCATGTGGATTGATCCTGCTATATGCAGGTCAATCCCACCATGGGTGCCTTGAGATAAAAGAAAAAAAAAGAAAGAAAAACAACAAAACAACAAAAAAGAAAAGAAAAAAAAAAAAAATACAAATAAACGAAAAGGATGTGATCAGAATAAAGGAATTTAGCAAAGCAGGAGAGGGAAACTTCACAGGGGATTAAAAGAAGAAGGAGATGGTTACTTACCTGCTTCCAGGGATTTTGAAGGAAGGAGGTGAAGAATGGCGCTCTGCTATCGAACCTCTTTCAGAACCAAAATGGAGAAAAAGGAGGCTCGGTAGAAGCGATCGTGAAGCAATGCGATGATGGTGGGGAAAGGGTGAAAACAGATGTGAAGGAGAAGAAGGTGTAATGCAGAGGTAAAGAAGCGATGATAATGGGTTGAAGATGGATCAGAAAAGAGAAGCAATGTGCATAGAGGGGTGAAACGTGGTCTGGGAGAGTAAAGAAGGGTGCGATGGTGAAGACATATAGGATTCTTCTTCAGAGAACCAGCGAAGGGAAGTGTTAAGAAGGAGAAGAAGGGATTGAAAAGGAGAGCAGCGTGGTGGGGTGAGAACGGATTCTGAGAGCTTCTCCTTTGCGCCTTTTTAAAGAGGGAAAGGAGGAATCAGGAGGGGAGGAAGTTTGTTGGAGATGAACGAAGGTCGTGATTCTGGAGGGGTGAAAGCGGATGACTTCGATGGAGGAGAGTCATTTTTAAAGAGAAAAGGGGAAGAATCAAGAGGGGTCGAGAGAGAGAGAGGCTTTCTAAAATGGTCCCCTTAATTTTCAATATTTTCATAATAGCGGTTTCTTCAAAAGCTTTCCCAAAACAAGGTTTTAACTACGCAAAATTTTTATAAAAGAGAGTTTTAGGCTATTTTTTGTATTCTCTTTGCATTTTATGATTTTTTTGTGTTTTTGATATAAAAACTTTAAAACTATTTTTTTGGATTTTTGAGAAATATTTACAAAGAAAGGGGTTTTATGAGAATTCAGGTTTGATTTTTGAAATTTTCTTTAGAAAACGGGTTTAAATCCGGATTTTGAGGAAATATTCGAGTTTGAAGTTCGAATCGAGAAATACAGAGTAAATGGATCCAAATGGATATCGGATCGACTGTCTGACCCCTTTTAAAAATTATTTTTGGTATTTTTGTAAATTTAATCTAAAATTCGGATAACAAGGCTCAGATTTAGATTTTAACACTGGATCCGGATCCAAAATTGAGTTAAATATAGAAAATAGATTTGATTTCAGTAAATCCTAAACCAGCTAAGACTTTGACATTTAGGTTTTTGAAAGCCAAATGAATAAGTTTTTGAAGGATTTTCTCAAAACTAATGAAAATAAGTCAGAAAATGCAGTCAGAGTTAGAGTCCTAATTCAATCGAAACTCTGAAGTAGAGTCCTGAATCAACTGGGACTCTGCAAATGGACTAATTTTTGAAAGATGAATAAAAAGATTTTCAAAACGTGTAGAATTGAAAGTGAAAATAAGATTCAGAATAGAGTCCTAACCCGATTAAGACTCGGGGACGGAGTCCTGAAATTTTAAAACTCTTTATTTTTGGGATTTTTGAAAGAAAACAAAGAGGTTTTGAAAGATCTGTTCTTAAACTGGTGAAGATGAGCAAAATACGAGACCACGGTCAGAGTCCTGATCAACTGGGACTCTATGATAGAGTCTAAGAATTTTGAAACTCTGTGATAAAATTATAACAATTTTGAAATTTGGTTTCTGAAAAGATAAACGAAGAGATTTTTGAAAGATTCTCTCAAAATTGAAGTCAGGGTCAGAGTCCTGATCTAACTGGGACTCTTGAATAGATTCATGATTCAACTAAAACTCTGAGATTTTGACTTCTTTCAAAATATTTTAGAAGGTTTCCTAAAAAATAGGTGTAAACAACAATGAAAGATAGAGTCTTGATTGACTAAAACTCTGAAGTAGAGTCTCAGTTCAACTAAAACTCTAGAATTTTGACCGAAATAGAAAATTTTGATAATTTTTTGCTGAAAACAAGTAAAATTAGAGATGATAGACAGAGTCCTAGTCCGATTGAAACTCTATGATAGAGTTCTAGTTTGACTGAAACTCAAAGATTTTGGCTCTTTTGAAAGTCAGATGAGAAAGTTTTCGAAAATAAATGAAAAAAAAGAATAAATGATAAAATTGGGATAGAGTCCTAGTCCGACTAAAACTCTGGGACAAAGTCCTAGTCCAACTTAAACTCTAAAATTTTGGCCAAAATAAAAGATTTTGAAAGGTTTTCTCAAAAATAGACAAAAATAGAAGTAAAATGCAGAGTTCTAATCCGACAGAAACTCTAGAAAAGAGTCCAAATCCGACTGAGACTCTGAGATTTTTTCCAAAATGAAAGGAATGGACAAGGGGTAGGACTACTTCTAGTTTAAAATCAGAATGAAATTTCGAAGAGGTTCAAAAAGATAAAAATACAGAGTCCTAATCCGAATAGGACTCTGAAAATTTGAAAAATTCCGATGAAAGAAGCGATCTGGAAGCGACACCACCTAGATGGGTCTCATTCGAGAATTGAGATCAGTTAAAATTGAGTTTAAAATGAATCCAGATCGCTTTCTAAAGAAAATATTTTGAAATAAAGAAATATAAGATCCTGGGGGTTGGTAAAAGGCAAATATCGATCTAAAACCCAGGTTTTTGAAATTGATTTCGAAAGAAAAGTTTTAAAACTCAAATCTGGATTGAAAGATTTTGAAAAACAGGAGTACTGGATCTCGAAAGTGAGATGCAATGCCATGTAATGCCATGCGATGTAATAAAATGACATGAAATGATACGAAATGATATGAAATGAGATGCAAAAAGGTAAACCCTAGATGAGGGATTTAAAGTTTCGGACCCCTGGCAGAGACAAAGAATTGAACATTTTTATTCGAAGGCAAGAATTGATGATTGAAATTGAGCCAAAAGAGAGATTGAATTTTGATTGCAAGATGAAATATTTGAATTTGGGGCATAATTTGGGCTTTGAATAACTTTGGCTCAAGTGTCGTCCAACTGGTTACCTGAAGGCTTTCGAGAGTGGATCCCAATGGCAAGGGGAAATGGTTTATGAGCGAAGTTGGAAAATTTGGGGTGTTTACAAGAATAAAATCAGGATAGAGTCCTAATTCGACTAAAACTCTGGGATAGAGTCCTAGTTCAACTGAAACTCTAAATTTTTGGCCAAAATGAAAGATTTTGAAAGATTTTTTTGAAAACAGGTAAAAATAGAGATGAAAGATAGAGTCTTAATCCAACTAAAACTTTATGATAGAGTCCTAGTCTGACTGAAACTCTAAGATTTTGGGCCAAAATGAAAGAATTGGATGAGGGACAAGACTGCCACTGGCTTAAAACCAAAATAAAATTTTGAAAAAGGTTTAAAAAGTAAAAAGATAGAGTCTTAAAACTCTAAAATTTGAGAAATTTAGATGAAAGAAGGGATCTAAAAGTGACACCACCTAGATGGGTCTCATATAAGAATTGAGATTAGTTAAAATTGAGTTTAAAATGAATTCAAATCGCTTTCTAAGGAAAATATTTTGAAATAAAGGAATATAAGATCCTAGGGGTTGGTAAATGGCAAATATCAATATAAAATCCAAGTTTTTGAAATTGATTTCGAACAAAAAGTTTTAAAACTCGAATATGGATTGAAAGATTTTGAAAAACCAGAGTGCTGGATCTCGAAAATGACATGCAATGCAATGGAATAACATAAAATGGCATGCAATGATATGAAATGATATGAAGTGATATAAAATGAGATGCAAAAGGCAAACCTGGATGAGGGATTTGATGTCCCAGACCCCTAGCAAAGATAAAGAATTGCACATTTTTGTTCGAAGGCAAAAATTGATGATTAAAATTGAGCCAAAATGAGGATTGAATTATGAGATATTTGAATTTGAGACAAAATTCGGGCTCTGAATAGCCCTGGCTTAGATGTCGACCAACTGGTTCCTTGAAGGATTTAGAGAATGGGTCCCAGTGGCAAAAGGAAAGGGTTTGTGAGCGAAGGTGGAAAATTTGGGGTATTTACAGATGCCCCTCTTTGCTACTGAGCCGGTTGATAGCCGAGCTTAGTGGCAAAGAAAAACACACCAAGTCGATTGATAGTCGAGCTTAGATGCCCCTCTTTGCTACTTTGTGTCTCATTGCTGAGACTGAGTGACTTTTAAAACAATAACCTTTTGAAAAAACAATTCAGGTTTAACCCTTACCCAGAATGGGAAGAAGATATGGAATCCTCGAATGAAGAAATCATGATGGGACCTTCGCATTTTGCACAATAGATTCGAGAGGGGTTTGCAAAAGGTAAGAAAAATGATATTGCAGGCAGGAGGCAAATCGGAAAATGAATAAGGCAATTCTTTCAAAAAAGTATAAGGCAAAATTTTCGTTAGTGCAAAAGTTGAATAATACAACTCTCTCAAGGAGGAGCAAGGGTGATTCTTTTGACAACACGAAAGACGAATGAGGCGACTCTTTTAAAGAGAAACAAGGCAATTCTTTTGATAACGTGAAAGATGAATAAGGTAATCCTTTCAGAGAGGAGTAGGGTGAATCTTTCGACAATGCGAAAGACGAATAAGGTTATCCTTTTGGAGATGTGTGAGGTGAATCTTTCAACAACTTGAAAGATGACTAAGGCTATCCTTTTGGAGAGGAGTGAGGCGAATCTTTCGACAATGCGAAAGATGAATAAGGCTATTCTTTCGGAGAGAAGTAAGGCAAATCTTTCGACAACGTGAAAGATGACTAAGACTATCCTTTCAAAGAGGAGTTATGCAAATCTTTTGACAACATGAAAGACGAATAAGGATATCCTTTTGAAGAAAAATAAGGCGAATCTTTCGACAATGCGAAAGACGAATAAGGCTATCCCTTCAGAGAGGAGTGAGGCAAACCTTTTGACAACGTGAAAGACGAATAAGGCTATCCTTTTAGAGAGAAGTAAGGTGAATCTTTCGATAACGCGAAAGACGACTAAGGCTATCCTTTCAGAGAGGAGTGAGGTGAATCTTTCGACAATGCGAAAGACAAATAAGGCTATCCTTTTGGAGAAAAGTAAGGCAAATCTTTCGACAAGGCGAAAGATAACTAAGGCTATCCTTTCAGAGAGAAGTGAGGCAATTCTTTTGACAATGTGAAAGATGAATAAGGCTATTTTTTCGAAGAAAAGTAAGGCGAATCTTTTGACAATACGAAAGATGACTACGACTATCTTTTTGAAGAGGAGTGAGGCGAATCTTTCGACAATGCGAAAGACAACTAAGGCTATCCTTTTGGAGATGATTGAAGCAAATCTTTTGACAATGAGAAAGACAACTAAGACTATCCTTTCAGAGAAGAGTGAGGCGAATCTTTTAACAACGCAAAAGATGACTAAGGCTATCCTTTCAGAGAGGAGTAAGGTAAATCTTTCGACAACACGAAAGATGAATAAGGCTATTCTTTCAGAGAGAAGTGAGGTGAATCTTTCGACAATGCGAAAGATGACTAAGGATATCCTTTCAGAGAGAAGTAAGGCAATTTTTTCGACAACGTGAAAGACGACTAAGGCTATCCTCTCAAGGAGGCATAAGGTGACGCTAGGACGTGTCAAAATGGACATCGAGCTCCTGCTTCATATCAAGGTAACTTGAAAATATTGCCAATAAGATAAAAATTGTAGTTGATTCAAGATAATTGGAATGTAAGCATATTTGTTTGAAAGATATTCCCTCTTCTACCTAGAGTATTCCCTCTAACCGGGCTAACTTCGTAGAATCTAGAATCAAAATCAAATTATTGTTGTTGAGTTTCTTTAAAGAAGCTATCTATTTCCTTGATATGAAAAGAAAGGAAAGTATTCTCAGTTTCATAAAAGCAATTGATGGAAAGATATTGATAAAAGAATTTCACATAAATAAAGATAATTCTTGGCGGGTTTGGTAGTTTGATATCTGGAGTTTACCCATGATGATCTTTTTGCACTCTTTAGAGATATAGAGATTGAGCTTTCTTGGGGTTTGGCGAGAATTTTATCATATTAGCCTTCAACTCGTTGATGTTTTGATTTTCCCTGGAAGAACACGTCACATGCTCCTTCAACTTGAAGATGATCTAAGTCTTCTTTAGTCCCAAGAACTAGATTGATAAAATTGTCTCATTGGATTGAAAATCTTTTTATGATAACAGTGATCAAATATCTTTTAGGGATTGGCGGGAGGTTCATCGCATTAGCCTTCAACTTGATGATGATTTAAACTTTTCCTGAAAGGACACATCACATACTCCTTCAACTCGAAGTTGATTTGAGTCTTCTTTGGCCTTGGGGGTCTAACTCATGATCAGTCTTCATCTTGATGATGATTGAGAGATCCCTTTTTTAGATAATTAATTATATCTTGAATGTTTGAAGAAAAATCTTTTTTTATCAACCATGATATTTTTGCTGCCTTATTACCAAAAGAATGGTCTTTAAAAATGTGCCATAGTTATGATCAATATCAGTTCACTTATGACTTTTCAACATCATTGAATTTTCCTTTACCCGTCATATCGAGGATTTTTCTTTATCTTTTTGGTTGACCAACTGAAAATCTTGAATTTTATTCTTTTTTTGCAAAAGTTTTGTCTTTTTGGAAGGAATAATGAACGTAATTTGAGGTAAATATTTATGGTATAAAAGTTTTGAGATCAATAACTAATTTTGATAGCAAATTGGCAAATTTTCTTGAAATCCTTGGTTAAAGAGATTACTTGACATCGAGTTGTCACATCTGTGGGATTCTAGAGGAAAGTCCAACATGAGGCTCAATTTTGAAGGTAAATATAATATGAAGTTGGAATTCTAAAGGTAAGTCCTAGCACAATGCTGAATTTTGAAGGTAAGTCTAACAAATAAGTTGGTTTTGAAAGGACGTCCGAGTCAGAACTCGGATCCTGTAAGAAAAAATGGGAAATTTGAGTCGGAACTCAAATCTTCAAAGGAAAACTCGAAATTTCATATTTGAAGGAAAGAAAATTTGACTCAGAACTCGAATATCTAAAGAAAAAACTAAACCAATTAGGGTTTTAAAGAAAAAAAATTTGAGTCAGAACTCGAATCCCAAAGGAAAATTAAATCAATTAGGTTTTAAAGGAAAGAAAAATTGAGTCAGAACTTGAATCCCAAAGAAAAATTAAACCGATTGAGGTTTTAAGGAAAGAAAATTCGAGTCAGAACTCGAATCCCAAAGGCAACCAAAAAATTTAAGTCAAAACTCAAATCTTTAAAGGAAAACTAGACCAGTGTGGACTGAGTTTGGAAATGTTGACCAGCAAAAACTAGATTTAGGAAAAGGCACAACCCAAAGGTTGATTTTGGCATGACCAATGAAAAAGGTTTTAATAAAAGACTCGACGCGAAGGTCGAATTTGGAAAAGACTGGTGTTTTGAAAAGTGCTTGTTGATTATGATGGGAGATTTTTAATCTTCACCCTCACGATGACTTGGACAATTGTCGGGTCTCAGGAATTATCTCTTATCCTGAATGAGTAACAAATTTGATGCAAATTAATACAAATGGATGTAAATGAATGGTGAAAGATTTTGTTTGATCCTGCCTACATACAAGACATTTTGAGGTAAAAACAAATTTTTAAAAGATGCTCTAGTGTGACTGGGGAGTAAGACATTGAACAAAAGGATAAATAATTGATATTTAACAAACGCTCTCTGAGGGTAACAAGGTAACAAACTTCTTGATCGATTTGAGAGGCACTCTAAAAGCGGTTACTCTTCGCAAAAAGACATGTTGCTGTAAACATCCCAAATTTTCACTCACCTTCCTGACATCTCCACCAATAATCACATTTTGGTTCTTTGAAGGGCAAAATTGTCATTTTCTGAGTTTAGACCTTGCAGAAAGTCCAAAATTTCATTCCTAAGTCTCAAAAATTCTATATTTAGTCTCAGAAATATCTTCAAACTGCAAATCTTCAAAATTCTACTCTTGACAAGAAGTTAGAATTTCCCATTCCTGATTCAGAGTAGTATTTCTTGAAACATGTCTTTGCATAGCATTGCACAAACATTTCATATCATTTCATTGCACAACATGTTATTTTGAGATCCAGAACTCCTGATTTTCAAAATTATCAATCCATATTCAAGTTTTAAATATTTTAAAATTGATTCCAAATCCCTGGGTTTTTCAAAATAGTCAGTTTCCCTCGTCTTAACTCCCAGGACGCCGAATTACAAAAGTTTTCTAAAAAAAAAAACAATCTGGATGGTTTTTTATATTGATTTTGAAATTTCGTTAGTTGGAAATAAGGGGACACAACTTTATATGGAGAAGATTTTATTTCAAACTTTTGCAAAAAGGCTTTAAATTTCTTTATAAAATCTCTACATCTTTTTATTTTGCCCTGAAGGACCATTTTCTTCTAAATTTTTGAAATCAAGCCAATTCTTACTTCGTATTTTCCAAACTAACCTACTATTATAAAAATCTCAAAAAAAAAAAATTATTTACTTTGAATTTGCTTTTATTTCAAATAAATGACACGGGACCCACCCTAAGGTGGTGTCACACTCAAATTCCTAGGCATTTCTCTTATTTTCATGTGGGATTCACCCCGAGGTTTTGCAAATTTATAATTCTTTTCTTTAACTTTTTTTATTTATTTATCTTATAAAAAAATAAAGTAGGCCCACACATGGGTGGTGCCCCACTAGAGCTCCCTGCAGAAAAAAAAACAAACAAAAATAAACTTTATTTCAAAAGGATTTTAAAGCTGGCTGAGGTGGCATTTCCCTAAAACCTCCCATTTATTTCGTCTCACTATTTATTTTTTTATTATTTTATTTTTTTTAAAAGCAGCCTTAGATGGCGCCACAACCAAACCTTCCTAAAATGTTCATTTTACCTAAACTTTAGGTAAATGAACCAAAATTTTAAAAGTCATAAGATTCGTCCCCTTTTAAAAACGGCGAATTTTCAAAATCAATCAAATTTCAGTTTCAAAAATTTCAAAAACTGTAACGGAACCTCGAAAGGAAAACTGCAATTTTTTTTTAGAAAGAAGCTCAAAACCTTTAAAAGAGGACATTTAGTTGGAAAGAAAGGGGCCTGGCCGATTGATTTTTTATCTTTTGTTCTTATCGCAGGTACCCTCTTCTCTGCCGTGGAGTCTTTCCCCTTTTGGATTCTGTCCCTTCCATCCAGAGTGAAAACCTTCAAGCCCTTCTACTCTTGAGGATCCACAAGGCCTTCCTATTTCCTTCAGCCTAGTAGAAGAGGATCAGCCTCTTTATCGCTAGTTACAGGAGATTCCCAAGGCCTTCTTCCCATTTCCTTCAGCCCAGTAGAAGAGGATTGACCCCTTACTTGTTGCATACAGGGTCATTTGGTGCAGGGGATCTACAAGGTAACATGTGGTTACGTTTTATCATCCCTTCGTTTTCTTTTACTAAATCAAAACCCTGTTGCAGTAGGTTAGCTGGAGTTGATGTAAGATGAAGGGCCATTTAGTGCCTCATTTTCAGCATAATAGAGGAATTTGTGATGGATAGTTGGGAAGTTTCCTTATTGAGGCTAAATGGATGAGATGGTTCATCCTCTTCATGGACCAAACCCCCATTTCAGTAGCCTCTATACATTCAACCACCATTGTTATTCATTTTTTTTTTTTGATTTTTTCTTTGTTATGTACTTTACCTACAACCTATCTACTGTTGCATTTCATCTTATAAATTTGATAGCCTCATTATCACACGCTGTGTGGGTATGCCCACAACCCCTTCATCGATACAGAGTATTCAACATGAGAGGCATTTCCTCTGAATGTTCAGTGTAATTTGGTTCTTAAGGCTGATTACTCAATAAACGATTGTCTATGGTTTTGTTTTGATTAACTAATAGGTTTCAAGATGTTGATATTTGATCTGCTTTCATTCTATATACATCTGAAGAGTTGTATTAACATTGATTAGCAATATGTTTGAGGGGTATTTATCAGCATCCATAGCTGATAGCCTTGATTGGTTAAATAAATCTGAGTTGCAGTAACTCAAATAATGTGAATACAGTAAACATGTGGTTTAATTTTATTTTTGTTTTTTAGTAAGTCTATTGCAAATTTTGCTGTAACTTAGCCTGTTATGATTAAAGTTGGATTGTTTTGAGAGATTCATCTGTTTGCTATTCCCCTAATGATGAGTTATCTTTTATTTTTGCTACATCATATGTAGCATTTGGATAGGATATAGTTATATACGTGCTTCCATCTACTATGTAAATACATGTACTGCACGTTGTGAGTGTCATTTATGTATATACAATACACAGATATGCAATCTATGATGCTAGTTCATTGTTAGTATTCTTTGATATAGTTGATTAATTCTAAACATTTGAACTCTTAATAACATGCAGCCTACCTAGTAATGCTTGTACAATATACGTTTTATCACCTATTGCATACTTTTATTTGTGTTTTGCTGAACCATTGTGTTCCTGTTACCTGTCAAATCCCTGTTTTGGTTGCATAAATCAAGAGAACCTGTTGTAGATAAGAATACAGGTCTTTCTAAGATTAAACCTGTCATAAATAGGGATATATAGGTAGATATTGCAGTTTCCAGTATTATAAAATATTTCTTGTTTATGAACCATCTTAATATCAGTTCACAGAAGATGGTTCATGTGAATTACACTCAGCAGCCACTCACGCATACCATATTGCCTAACATTTCTCGGTTATTAATCATCTCACCTAGTATTTCCTGCACTTACTGCAAATTTCAGTTGTGTTGTCTTCACCATACTTTGTTATTATTATCCCATACACATCATCCTTATCTCATATATATACATATACAAGGGCGTCTATGTTTAGTTATATTCAATACCTATCAATTTCATTACACATTTTGGCTACTACACAAGTTGTCCATGTATACCAAATATTCACAGCACCACTGCCCTATTTGTTCACATTGTCATATGGCACTAATGCTCATCTACAACTACTCTTCCCCTGTACACTTTAGCCACAACTCACCCATTGACAAAGCTACCTAAATTCAGCATAAATTTTCTGTAGATCATTAACCTTTTGCACAGTAATCTCCATTATGTATAGCACATTCAAGTAGATATCCTTTTATGTAGATATCCATTACATTTTAGTCATGTGTTGCCTTTTCCTCTACAGTTAAATATATTCCCTATTACATTCATGCATTCCACAACATATTTGCATATTCCCAGCATATCATTTCAGACTACATTTATCCATTACCTATGGAAATTCAATTATTATGCATATTTTCCCATTATAAGCACACACACACACACACACACACACATATATATATATATATATATATATATATATATATATATATATATATATATATATATATATATATATATATATATATATATATATATATATATATATATATATATATATATATGGATCTCTTCATTTACATTTGTTTTCATGTATAAGCATTTAGGTAGATATTTTCTCCTGTAAATACATCTCCATTATCACATTTCATTTAGCATAAATATACATATATTTCTCATTTACGTTTAAACGTGGTGCCTAGATATTATCATAGGCATTTCAGTCATGTTTTAGCCATTATATTGTATATTTCTATTATAATTCATGTGTAATTACTTAGGTATTGTCATTAATGTGAAATTTGCAAATCTCTCTTTTGTATGTCGTATTTCTCGTACTAATTCTCATTTGCAGGGAATATCTGGAAGATGCTGATTCCTTGGTTCCATACATTTTTTAGCTTTATGCCAGCAATGTAACAATCAAATGTAAACTTTGGAATAATATTTATTTTTCTGCTTAGATTAAGATGCATCTCATATAGTTTGAGTTTCTGCAATATCCTGATTATGTGATTCATGCATTTTATTTTGAAAATCACTTTAAATGAACACGAATGGCACGTGCACCAACTCTTAGGGAGTTGATGAACTCGATGGAGTCCATATTTACGGCCTTAGTCGGAATATGGACGAAACCCAGATTCAGCATCTTTCTACTAGTCACACCGAGCTTACACTCTTAGGCTATCCTCAAAATTGCACATCATATTTCCAATTTTGCAAAATATTGTGAATTAAATCAATTAAACTCTGAACATGTTCATGGCCACAGTCAGAATATGTGAAGAATTTGCTTCGACTTAATACACATTTTTCCAACAAACTTCTCAGAAAATCTTTCTAGATATCTTTTTCAAAGTGCATTCATCTATTCAAATCATTTGCATTATGAAATCACCTGCATTTCTCAAGCTTTTCTCAAGAAAGTTTCATTCTAAGGAGATCGATTCCTCAAGAAACTCTGAAAATTTTCAAAGTTGGATTTCCCAAGCCAAGTTTCCCATGATTTTCCCTGGAAAATATTCTTTTCTTAAGATTCATTTTCGAAAGGAGTTTCTCATCTTTCTCAAGAATCAAAATCGATTTTCAAATATTTTAAGGCTAATATTCTCAGGATTTCAGTTTCCCGAGTTTTGATTTTCCTTCTCCAAAGAGTTTTCCAATGAATTTTAGTCATTTTTCAAAGAAAGTTTTCAAGTTTGACAAATAGTTCCTCTTCAAGTGTTTTCTCAAGAATAGTTTCTACTTTCCCAGGATTTTCATCCTTTCATGATTTCCCCAAAGCTTCATAAATTTTCTTGAGATTTCAAATCCTTTTATCAAAATTTCCTAAGAAAATAGTTCTCCATCTTTTGCCTGAGAAAGACTTTGCCAACTCCAAAATGTTTCTAAGTATACATCATATTTTTCAAATTGCATTTTTTTACAAAATTACATAGCACATGCCTGAATTCTCTGTGCATTTAGGATAGAACACAATTTTGATAATTTAACTAAGTCAAGCATACCTTTGATCCTTGGTTCGATTACCCCTGTTAAAGGCGGCATGAACGATCAAACCTCGTACCGACAGGTCGTGCCCCATCCCACGGATTTTCCCGCTATTTTCAAAATGGAGGCGAGTATTTCAAAACAATTTTTTAAATTCAGGTCAAGTTTGACTCGCGAAAGAGTTCTCCCTCTCTCACCGCAGGGAAGGGAAATTTTTTTTGCGACGATAACAGGTTTGGTGACAGAGATGGGACCTGTCCTTGTCTAATCAAAAGTGTGCTTGACTTAGTTCAATCATCAAAACTGTGCTCACAAAATGTCAGCTTTTC
The DNA here is from genome assembly GCF_984573655.1 of Nuphar pumila. NCBI lineage: Eukaryota > Viridiplantae > Streptophyta > Magnoliopsida > Nymphaeales > Nymphaeaceae > Nuphar > Nuphar pumila. The sequence continues at coordinate 100,301,197 of NC_143253.1, forward strand.
GCTTTCTGATATCATGCGAACCTAGGAGCCTAGATTCTGATCTAGCTGACATTGACTGCATATAGACTAGGCATGGTTTGATAGGACTATATTGAGGAGATATTTTCATGCACACATAGACTTAGGTCTAAATATAGCTCTCCTCAATTTAGGATCTGAATGCAAACAATGTATGCTACTTCAAAGATTTTCAAAATCTATCTCTTTAGGATTTAGAGCCCTCTATTTCTTGCATGTGATCATTTTTTTTTCAAACCTCCCTTACCTATCTTTACCCGGTCTTCACGTTGCTGGGCTCTCTTCCAGGACCCTAGTTCGGGACAGAGCCTCATAACTGGGCCACTTATTTGGGTTAACTACCCCTACCACGTACCGCGGGCCACAGTCCGAAGTATATCGGTAGGCGCTCAAGGATGTTGGAAAACCTTACCTTAGAACCAGAGTTGAAATTATATGCCACGTACCTCGGATTTCAGTTCGGGTATATCGGCATAACTGGATTGGACAAAGATGATATGAACCTAGAGTTAGGATTAGAGTCCTACAATTGTTTTTCAAAATGATACATCTAGAGTCAGCCTTTTAGGGAGTGCTATATGTGCATAAATGTTTGTGCAAGATGTGACTATTTGTATATTATCTTTATTTCTCTCATATTTTTCCCAAAATATTTTTTCCAAATATCCATATTCTCATCTTTTTCTTTTATTTTCTCAAACCCTGGATAATTTTCCTAAATATCCAATTTCTTTCAAAACTCCAGGTGATTTTCCATTCCCCCGTTCTACTAGGTCTCAAATTTTCAGCTGCATTTTATATCCTGCCTGCAATTTTTAAAATTTCATATATTTTCCTAAGTCTGAATTTTGTGTCTTTCTCTGTTTTTAGTCCGATGGCATCCAGTCAAATCAATTCTATTTTTCCAGAGGGTCACATCTCCTACGAGGTGCGACAAGGTCATCCTGAACATCGAGCCCTTAGCACCGGAGCTTTTATTCCCTGGTGGTATTATTCATGGCTCAAAAGCTTTTCTCGCATGTTCTCAGACCATTTGAGTGAGTGCGGATTAGAATTAGCATCAACAGTTGGAAAACAAACCATCAATGGCAACCTGATTCACGCAATGGCAGAGCGATGGAATCCACGAACGTGCACCTTTTGGTTCCCGTGGGGAGAGATGACCATTTTAATGGATGAATTTTTAGAAATTATGGGATTACCAGAACCAGGCAGTCAGCTAGGAGATCCGTTAGAGCATCAATTCCTGATCAATGTCAAGGGTTTGGACCCTAAGATTCCTTAGCTCGTATGACAAGCCACCGATCTTGGCCCCTGATCCAGATGGACGAAAATGAATATGTCAATCTGCTTGAGTTATACCATCAATACAGGACCTTCGTTGAAGTCAGCTCACTATCAAGGACAGCTAGAGAAAGGATTCAGAATGCAATGGTTTTATGCATTGTAGGATTAGCCTTTTTCCCAGACGGACAAAACTACATGGATATCAGAATAATCCAGCTCATGAGAAGATGGGGAAGTCGACAGACCAACCGCCTCTCCATAGCCATGGCAACACTCGCTTTTCTATATCGGGGTTTGACTCATTTCTCACTTGGAGAATCCATCTTAGTTGAAGGATGCATCTACACGCTTCAATCCTGGTTTTTCCAGCATGTTCCAGCCTGAGCAAATTCTTTTAGATACAATGGTCAAGAACTTCTTCCAGTGACACAGTACCGGTCCATGATTGACAACATTCAAGAGGATGACATAGTCTGGGACTACTTTGATCGACAATTGTCACCTCCCAGATATACATATGCTTATGGCAAGCGGTTCAAATTGTTGGGACCATTCTTTTACACTTATTACCAACTGGAGCGATGTGTTCGGCAGTTCTCCCAGAGACAGCAGTACGTCCAAGCTCGATTGCTATCAGGAGCTATGGCAGAATTCGATCTCACTTCCGCACAATGGTCCGGGGCATATCATTCTGCCCGCTATGGCTGAGATTTCTTTGTTACCCTTAAATTCTTTCCTGGTCCTAAAGTGCCTGCCGACTATCGTGAATGGTGGCAAATTGTTTGTCCTCTACCTCTCTGTCAAGATCAATAAAAAGTTCAAATTTTCTCATTCCAATAAAATTTTCTCTCTTTCATCATGGTTTGACGACCTCGCCTAGGTAACAAGGCATATTTTTCGTTGTTTCTCTTGCAAAGAATGATAACACAATTGTCGTAACTCCTGCGATGACTCAATCTCTAGTAATGGGATACCTTTTCAAATTGTCTACCATATTTCCAGCAAATATTTCTTCCAAAAACCAAATTCCTTCAAAATCTAATCAGATCTTTGCTCTGCAGAGAGCATCCGCAACATTTGATGGTTCAGACAAGATCAGGAAGAAAAACAACATCACCTCAGTACTCCTCAGCCTCAAAAGGAGAAATGGATTCACCCAGATCCGTCAGAAGTCAAGGTTAGCAACCAGAAGATGATGGCATAGATCCGCAAATATACGCCATGTTCCAGAAAATGATGAACAAAATGATAAGCGAACAGGCTGGAACCAACTCAGAAAAGAATCTGTTTAGGCAGAAGTTCCATAGTCATAAGGCTAAAAAATCCACAAGACGTCTAAAAAACAGGTTCAGCCAGAAGAAATCTCAGATGGAACAGAATCAGCAGAAGACACCGATGAAGAATATGAGGTGGCTCCAACGTTTCAGAAATATGGCCGGGAGCAAAGGGGAAGCTGCAAACTGAAAAGTCAGGTCACAGAAGATCCCCTGCAAGCACAGTTCAGGGAAATGGTCAGAGTTGTTAAAGATCTGCAAGCCCGCGACAAGGGAAAGAAAGTTTTCACTAGTGAGGACTTCTATGATGGCCTAGAAGGGGATGATGATCTCGAAAACCTTCCTCAAAAATTCATCAAGTTCGATGGTTCTGGTGACCCCAAAGCTCATCTCGCCACGTTCTTCGCAGAGTGTTCAAAATTTAAGAGAGACAACAAAGGACTATTTCTATGTTTCTGCCGTAGCTTGGAAGGAGTTGCAGCCAAATGGTATGTTGAGCATATCAATCCTATCGAGCTCAAAGAGTTCGATAAAGTAGTGAATTTGTTTATCGAACGCTTCTTGTTCAACACGGAGGCACTCCCGACATTAAGCCATCTCTGCAATCTAAGGCAGAATGAAAATGAAAAAGCATGAGATTTCATCCATAGATGGAGATCAGCTTGCAACAAAATGAGGGATCTTATATCAGAAAGGCATGCTTTATCTCTGATCTTCAATAATTTTTCGCAACCTCTGAGAGGATTAATCTCCACCGCACCATCCCGGACTTTCATTGAGCTGACTGAACGAGTCGAATGACTCGAGCTAAGCATGGAGAATGGAGTCTATGAAGGCTTTATATTTTCCAAGAATAACCCCCAAGGTGAACAGAAGAAGAAAACTCACTTCACCTACTCTGCCAACAACAATAGTAATTGTCATAAAGGGCAGAAGAAAGATTACTGCTATGGCACAATCAATTCAAACAACAAAAGTGATCAGAAAGGAAAGTCTGCTCCTCAATACAATAAGCCCCTTCAGCAAGATCAAGGGCCAAAACTGCGTGAAAAGGTTAAACATGAAGGATGGAGCTACGACAAAAAATTCACTCCTCTCGACCAATCGCTCGAAAATGTGCTCGAGTATATGTTGTCAAAGGAAATGATCAAATTGCCTAGACTGACCGATCCCCCTGTGCCCATGGGGAAATGGAAAGACCAATTCTGCAAGTTTCACAGAATAGTGGGACACAACACTGAAAACTGTTTTGTTCTAAAAAACATTGTGAAAGACTACATTGACAAGAATCTTTTAGCGGAAGGAGATGAAGAAGAAAAAATGGACATTCTTAATCAACCATTTCCTCCACACACCACAACAGTAATATCTGAACAACCCTTTTTGCCTCAAGAACACATCAAGTTGTGTTCTTCTCAAGATCTCCAAGTTCAACATCAGGTTTTGGTGTTATGACAATCAACACTAGCCACTAAGAAGATGGACATAATTTCAGCATTCGGCAAGCTAAAAGTATATGAGGAACCTATAAAGTCATCCCCCAAGAAATTAAGAGGAATTCCTGAATTCCTTAATCAGTTTATCAAACCCATACCGGAAAAGGGAACGCAAAAACCACTGACTGCTTTATCCAATGTTTCAATTTTGGACTTAGCCAAGAGTTCCTGCAAGCACCAACAAGTACTGGATGATTTGCTCAGAAAAATTAAAGTCAAACCCAGTACCACACCTGAAGACATGGCACAAATCATGAATTCAGCCATGACAAATGCGCCAATCACCTTCTCGAATAAAGACCTTCCAAAGCCTCACTCCTTTCATAATAATGCCATGTACATTGTCGTTCGAGTAAGAGGAATGATAGTACCCCATGTGTTGGTTGATGAAGGCAACAACCTCAACATATGTCCTGAAATGACAGCAAAGAAACTAGGGATTAAGGAAGAAGAGTACATTCTAGATCCTATCACCATATATGGATTTGACAATCATGGTCAAACGACTAAAGGCAAGATATTTCTGGAAGTGTTTATCAATTATTCAGTATATTCAGTGCTTTTTCATGTGGTCAATGTGCCACCCACCTACAATCTACTGCACGAAAGGACATGGATCCATAATGCGAACGCAGTACCTTCCACCCTTCATCAATGCGTAAAATGGTCCAAAGGTGGAATGATTACAACAGTACTGGGAGAAGACCCAGAAGAAAGGCTCCCGCAGCCCATGATCCCTCGACCGTCATTCACAGCAGACATCCCTAGCATCAGAGAAAGTGAAGAAGTCAGTCTCGGAGAAAGTCTAGAAATACTCCAGATATCAGAGCCATCTCTGCACACTGTGGCTATGACCCGATGGAGAGAACCTCAATTCTTTAAGATCGAAGGTCGGATCAACTACAACACTCTCAAAGATCATCCGTTGTTTCCACAGTTCATGAAAGCAAGAAAGGGGTTTGATTTACTTCTGAAGCATGGTTATCAACCCTTCAAAGGACTGGGTAAAAACGAAGACGGTCGCATCGAGCCAATGATTCAAAAGCATCGTCCCCACAAAGCAGGATTAGGATTCTCCGACGAAAGCCAATAAAAGAAGATTGTTTTTGTTGAGGGGGCACATTAAGAAATCATTATTGCACTTCCTTTTTATTCCTTTCAAAATAAATGTCTCAATGTCTTTGATCAATTCAAAATCAATAAAATTTTAAGTTTCTTTGTCTATCTGGATGCCATCTATTTCCTTTCTCTGTCTCCTAACCTTATAATTCCAATGTCATTTTATGCATGGTTATTTTCAACTGTTGTTTGTCTTATGATAGGTGATTTTATCTGAATCAAATTTCTCATTCAAAAATTTCAGAATGTCTTCCCGAGCAATCAAGAAACTTGTTCTCAATCCAAAAGCTTTCCAAAAATCGACAGCGATTCACCGAGTCAAAGCGAGCATCGAAGATGGCAAGGTTGCAAAGCAGTCAGATGATCATGCAGAATTTGATCAAACTCTTCAAGAATTGTCTGAATTTTCCTTAGTTCAGAAGCAGGATGAACCATCAGCTCTAGTACAAGATCCGACTGAAGATGTCAATATAGGTTTGGAGGATAACCCCAAAATTCTCAAGATTGGAACCAGTTTGAGCCCGGAAGAAAAAGAAAGGCTCACTAATTTTCTCAAGCAACATGAAGAAGTGTTCGCATGGACATATAAAGATATGCCAGGTTTAGACCCAAAATTAGTCGAGCACCGTCTCGTTTTGAAGCCAGATGCTAAGCCAGTCAAGCAGAAGCTGAAAAAAATGGATCCCAGAATAGAACAACAGGTCAAAGAAGGACTTGAAGATCTGCTCAAAGCAGGATACATTCAAACTATTGACTACCCAGATTGGTTAGCCAATATTGTTGTTGTTACAAAGAAAAATGGCAAAGTGAGGATTTGCATGGACTTCAGAGACCTCAACAAAGCAACTCCGAAAGATGATTACCCACTTCCAAGCATTGATCTTCTAATCGACAACACGACAGGACATGCCATGTTCTCATTTATGGATGGATATTTCGGCTATAATCAGATTAAGTTGGCCGCCCGCGATCAATCAAAAACTTCCTTTACTATGCCTTGGGGCACCTTTTGTTATACATTCATGCCATTTGGGCTCAAGAATACTGGAGCAACATATCAACGTGCAATGGCCGTCATCTTTCATGATCAAATACGTAAAATCATGGATGTATACGTTGATGATATCCTCTTGAAATCCAAAGAGGAATAAGATCACCTCGAAGCCCTTGATCAAGTGTTTAAATGGCTCATTCTTTTATAAGTTAAGACTTAACCCCCCAAAGTGTGTTTTTGGAGTCAAATCAGGCAAACTGTTGGGTTTTTTGGTCAGCAAAAAGGGAATTAAAGTTGACCCATCCAAAGCAAAGGCTATCATTGATATGCCACCCCCGACAAATCTCAAAGAATTACGTAGCCTTCAGGGACGCATGCAATCAATTCGGTGATTTATTTCTAATTTAGCAATGACATGCGAGCCTTTCATTCACTTACTCATAAAAGGAGTAAAGTTTGAATGGGGACCAGAATGTCAGCAATCATTTGATCAAATCAAGAAATATCTCCTCAATCTTCCCATCTTGAAACCGCCAAAATTAGGAAAACCTCTTTTGCTATATATCTCAGTCAATCAAGTCGCATGTGGCGGATTATTGGCGCAATACAAAGAAGGCAGCTTGATAGAGCACACCATTTATTATGTGAGTAAGATTTTCATAGACTATGAGAAGAAATACTCTCAAATAGACAAGACCTGTCTAGCTCTGGTGTGGATGTGTCAGAAGCTAAGACACTATATGCTGGCATCTGAAGTCAAAATCTTGTCTAAACTCAACCCTCTCAAGTACATTTTGGAGCAACCTTTTCTCAGTGGACGAGTCGCCAAATGACAAGTCTTATTGATGCATTATGACTTAGAATATGTTTCACAGCAATCAATCAAAGGCCAAGCAATTGCAGATCAATTGGCAAATTTTCCTCTAGCAGAAGAGGTGAAAGCCGAAGATGATTTTTCGGACGAGCAAATTTGCAATATCCAGCAATCTCCAATCTAGAATTTATTTTTCGATGGTTCCAAGAATATGGCTGGAATAGGCATTGGGATCTTATTAATCACTCCTGAGAAGGAGATGATTCCATTTTCTTTCAAGTTAGATTTTCAATGCACCCACAACATGGTCGAATACGAAGCTCTAATTCAAGGTCTAAAGATTCTACTAGACCTCAAGGTCAAGAGAGTGCATGCTTACGATGACTCATTACTCGTTGTCAATCAAGTTCGAGCCGAATGGCAAGTCAATGATCAAAAGCTATTTTCTTATCAGAAAATTGTTTCAGCTCTTGTCAGCAAGTTTGAAGAATTTCAGCTCTTTCATATCAAGAGAGATTTTAATCAAGTGGCAGATAGCCTAGCCAGCCTAGGCTCCATTATGGCATTCAAAAATGGAGAATCTTGTCGCTCTTTTGAAATTTACAGACTTGACCAACCTGCCTTTCTTCCAACAGAACAAGTAAACCAGACTGAGCAAAAGAAAAAGCCTTGGTATTACAATATCAAGACTTTCATAGAAATTGGTGAATTTCCTCCAGAACTCTCAAAGAAAGAGCAACGAGCAATCCAGCATATGTCTACTCGATATTTCATTCTAGCCAATGTCCTTTATCGTTGTGGATTCAGTTCAGAGTATTCCAGATGCTTAGACGAAGACGAAGCCAACGAAGTCGTGCGAGAAGCACATGAAGGCATATGTGGTGGCCATGTCGGCTACCAAACCCTTGTCAAGCAGATCATCTTATTATTGGAAGACTATGCAGCAAGACTGTTACCATTTTGTGAAGAAGTGTGTTTAATGTCAGATACATGCACCTTCTATTCATGCTCCCGCAACATATTTGCAATCTGTTGTCTCCCCATGGCCGTTCTCTATGTGGGCCTTTGATGTCGTAGGTCTCATCACCCCCTCTGCTTCAAATGGCCACAAATACTTTCTTGTCGCAACATAATATTTCACTAAGTGTGGGTAGAAGCTATTACTCTCCGCACAGTAGAAGGCCGACACGTGGTCACTTTTATTCACAAGAGCATCCTTTGCCGTTTCGGCATCCCACATGACATCGTGTCAGATAATGGCAGTCATTTCAAAAATGAAAGAATGAAGACCTTCTGCTCAAAGTTTAAAATCTATCATCATTTTCCCGCTCCCTACTATCCTCAAGGGAATGGTCAGGTAGAAGCTACCAACAAGATTCTAATCCATATCTTGGAGCAAACTGTAGAAACAGGCCGTGATTGGCATGAGAAAATCCACGATGCACTATGAGCCTACCGGACCACCATTTGCACTCCAACAAATTCTACTCCATCAGAACAAGTCTACGAAATAGAAGTAGTATTACCTTTGCATGTTCAGAAGCCCGCGTTGAAATTTGCATCACTTCTAGAATTACCTCTGGATCAATACCAGCAACAACGACTGGTACACTTAGACTTGCTCGACGAGAGAAGGCTAAAAGCAGCAGAGCATGCTCAATCCTATCGCCAGAGAATAGCAGACAATATGCAAAGTCTGTCATCGAAAGAAGATTCAAAGTCAATGATTTAGTACTTCGATCCATAACTTATCTTAAACATCATCCCGGTGGCAAATGGTCGCCAAATTGGGAAGGTCCCTATGTCGTCAAAGAAGCATTACCTCGCAACTCATATCGGCTCATCAATGTCGATGGGGTAGAATTACCAGATCTCATTAATGCTTGACACTTGAAAAAGTTCTATACTTGAAGCATCTATTCTTCCTTTGTAATCTTCCTATTTTCTTCAATAAGGATCAAACTTTCTTTTCCCAGTTACACTGGGGCATTTTAAAATTTTTGTTCTGTATGCAGGCAGAATAAACAAATCTCCCATTTTACACACTTGTGCATTCATGTGCATCAATTTGCATTCATTTGCATTCAACTGCATTAATATCAATTTGGATCATTATTGAGATTTCAGCAAACAGTCCCATCACAATTCCTAATTGTTATTCAAAATTGAAAGACAATCACCAGTACTGAATCAAAATCTAGTGCTTGAACTGGTATTATATCAAAATCAAGTGCTCGAACTGGTATTATTTTAAAATCCAGTGCTCGAACTGGTACATTTTTTTAGAAACCAGTGCTCGAACTGGTATATTTCAAAATCCAACTTTCAAGTTGGTCTATATTTTTCCTTTGAAAAACCAAGTTCCGACTCGGGTTTTCTCTCAAAATTATTTTTCCTTTGAAAAACCGAGTTCTGACTCAAGTTTTCCTTTAAATCATTTTTCCTTTGAAGATCCGAGTTCCGACTCGGGTTTTCCTTTAAATTACTTTCCTTTGAAGATCCGAGTTCCGACTCAGGTTTTCCTTTAAATTATTTTTCCTTTGAAAAACCGAGTTCCGACTCGGGTTTTCCTTTAAATTATTTTTCCTTTGAAAAACCGAGTTCCGACTCGGGTTTTCTGTCAAATTAAATTTCTTTGAAAATTTGGGTTTCGACTCGGGTTTTGCGTCAAAATTATTATTCCTTCGAAGATCCGAGTTCCGACTCAGGTTTTCCTTCAAATTATTCCTCCTTTGTTGATCCGGGTTCCGACTCGTGATCTCTTTACTTTATTCGAGCTCTGACCCGAGCCCTTAATTTCTTTTTCATTGATCCGAGTTCCAACTCGTGATCTCTTTACTTTATTCAAGCTCTGACTCAAGCTCTTTACTCTCCTTAGTTGATCAAAGTCACTTCGATCCTCAGGGTCAGGCAATTTCTCAAAATGGACCTTTTGCCCACCAATTTCCAATTTAAATTTACGAATCATTCAATTCTTCAATTTTGACCTCCGGGTCACCCAATTTCCAATTCTTCAATTTTGACCTCCGGGTCACCCAATTTCCATTCTCAATTTCGACCGTGAGGTCATCCAATTTCCCATTTTGACCTCCGGGTCATTCAATTCTCAATTTTGACCTTCAGGTCACTCAATTTTGACCTTCGGGTCACACAACTTCGACCTTTGGGTCAATCAACTCTCAATTTCGACCGTTAGGTCATCCAATTTCAAACCTTTGGGTTACCAATTCTATCTCAATCATTTTCATCCTACGGGTCACATCTGCCAATCTAGGTCGTATTCATTCCGCCTATTGGCTCAATATCTAAATTTCAATCATTTTCTCTTGCGAAAGACCCTTTTAGGGAGAGTTTGAGGGAGCTCATTCTTTTTGTATGCTATCCAATTCGTTCACTAAGCCCCTTTTCAGGGAGAGTTTGAAGGGACTCGCTGTGATCATCGCAAAATTTTTCCTCTCTCTTGTGGTTTCTCTCTCTTCCTTCTTTTTTCCTTTTCTAACCTCTATTTCTCCTTTTTGAAGGGAGAAATGAAAAGAGAGAAAAGAAAGACAGAAGAGAAAAGAAAAGAAAGAGAAGAAAGAGGAATTCTTTTGCGGGGTTTCACTTGACCTTGATTTGAAAATATTTACCCAATTTAACTGTGATCATCGCAAAAATTTTCCTCTCGTAATATTCTCTCTCTTCCTTCTCTTTTCCTTTCCAACCTCTTATTTTTCTCCTTTTTGAAGGAAGAAAAGATAAAAGAACGGAAAGAAAGAGAGAAGAGAAAAGAAAGAAGAGAAGAGAAGAGGAACTCTTTTGCGGGTCTCACTTGACCTTAAAAAATATTTGAAATAACTCGCCTCCGTTTTTTAATATCTGCGGGAAAACTGGGAGACGGGATCCGCTCGTCGGTACGAGGTTCGACCGTTCCTGGCGCCTTTACCAGGGGTAATCAAACCAAGGGTCGAATTTTATGCCTTTTGCTTTGCAAAGAATTTATCTAAGTATTTATCCTAAGTCTAAAATGCACAATGAATCATGCTTGTGCAAATGCAAAGATGTATGCTCTTTTTGAAAATATTTTGAAGAACTTCCAAGTGAATCAGATGAAGTGAAGAAATGTTTTCAAACTTAGAACTTAAGATTTGAAGTTCTAAGTTTTTTAGAATAATCAGAGCTTTAGGAAAATAAATCTGGAATTTGGAAATTGATTTTGAAGTCTTGAGATAAAAAGAGAATGAAGAAAATTTTCAAAGTCATAAATGGACTTTGAATTTAGAAATTTGAACTTGGATGAATATTTGGAATGGAATTGAATTCCAATTTTGAAGTTTTGGATTTAGAAGAAAATGTAGGAAATCAAAAGGAATTGAGAAATGGGATTTGAAAAAGTTGGAATTTCAAGATGAAATCCGAATCCAAGTTCTGGATTTTGAATAGAGTTTTGAGTTGATTTTTTTGGATTTAGGATCCGAAATAGGAACTTGGTTTGAATGAAATGGAATTGGCTTTAAGAATTGGAATTAAAGTAGAATTTTGGATTTGGAATTTTGAAGGGAATTGGATTCAAGACTTGGAATCCAAGATGGTATTTGGATCTGAAATTTGAGATCCAAGATAGGGTTGGATTCCAGACCCTAAGATGGAATTGGATCTGAAGTCTGAGATCCAATGTAGGATTGGATTCTGGATCCTAAAATGGATTTGGATCTAAAGTCTGAGATCCAAAGTGAATTGGGTTCTGGATCCTAGAATGGAACTGGATCTGAAGTCTGAGATCCAAAGTAGAATGAGGATCTAGATCCTAAGTGGAATTTGGATCTATAATCTGAAATCCAAAGTAGAGTTGGTTCTGGATCTTTAGAATGGATTTGGATCTGAAGTCTGAGATCCAAAGTAGAGTTGGGTTCTGGATCCTAGAATGGAACTGGATCTGAAATCTGAGATCCAAAAGGGGAATTGAGTTTATACTTGGAAATCTGGATCCGAGTTGAGATTAGGATTTAATTTTGGATTTGGATTATGAAAAGTCCAAATAGGACCTTTAAAGATGGATCTGGGTTTTAGAAACCCAAAATTTTAAGTTTTTGAGATTCAAATCCAAACTTTGATTGAAAATAAGAGGATGAACTTGATTTTGAAATCAGAAGATAACTTCAAAGTTAAATTGAACTTTGAAATTGAATTTTTGAATTGATTTTGGAATTTGGAGTTCGAATATGAAATGATTCTGAAATTCCAAAGTCAAATTGGACTTTGAGATTGAGATAGATTTGGAATTTGAAATAGAAATTTGAAGAAGAGATATTCACAGTCACTTTGGGTTTTTGAAATAGAATTTTGAAAATATGATGATGATGAAATGAATTTAAAGATTTTGAATTTGGAATTTTGAAAAACTATCCCATTCTTTAAATGAATTAAAAATGAGGTTGAAGATATAATATATCCCTGACTATGGTCATTGGATATATTATATAATAACCACATTTAAATTCAAGTGAAGAATGTAATACATTTTGGTGCTTTTATAGAATTTAAAATGAAATTAACTTTCAATATACCCTGACTATGGCCATTGGTATATGTTTTGAGTTAATTTTAGATTAAATTCTAATAAAAGAAGAAAATATTTAAAGAAAATATGATGATTTTGAAAGTGGATCCAATGCGGATCCAGTGTTATTTTGTAAAAGGTAAAAATGTTAAGTTTTGTCCACACCCTGACTATGGCCAGTGATGTGGATCATCAACTTAACATCCATTACCTCTTACGAAATGGTGCACGTGCCATTCGTGTTTCACCATTGTGAGAAATTTTGAGAAATAAAGAAAAATGTATGAAATCCAACAATTCATGATTTTCTATAATGCTCATTCATTCTACCTAAAGCAGAAAATGTAAATTTCTCATTTATACCTAGCTATTACAATTGAATTGAAATCATACTCCTGAGCTAAGAAAGAAAAAGCAATTTCTATCTAATTCCTGCAAAGCAATATTAGTGTAAGGTGAAGCACTATATTGAATAAAAGAATGCAGATGGTAAAGAATTCATGTATATGCCTACTTATGAAGATGCCTTTATGATCCAAGGTATATGTCCAAAGGGTGCCTATAAATATGTATGTGAAAATTTGATGTTGGGATGGCAGCCACGGGAGTGGTCAATGCAATGGCAATATAGGCGAATGGAGCATAGTATCACAATGTTGTGAAGTAGTGAAAAAGGAGTGAGGTAGGGTCTTGCATGAGGTGGGCACACATGATTCATGGCTTCTATCAGTTGGAACAACTGTAGCTGCTTTCCTCAAGGGCAACACTCTAGCTGGACTTCAAAGACTGGAATCACCAGAGCCAATTTGTGCTCATCTGTTCTCAGTTTCGTGTTTCAGCACAAGATGCTCTCTTGTAGCACTTGTACTAGCCGGCGACAAGGCTGGAACTGCTGAGATCTGAACGCATGTCTGTTAATGAAAGAATGCAATGCATGTTGTATATTAACAGTGTATTGCTGCAAGTAGTACTGGAACAATGGGATAGCAGGGTGTGTTTGTGAAGTGGATTACTTCAGCAATGTGCTGATGTAACTGCAGATGTAGAAAGTAGGCATGTGGGCAGATATTTGTAGAGAATATATAAAAAAAAATGATGACAGTTGTAGTGGAGACAAATGATGTACTGTACAGAAAGTAGAAATATATGCTTAATATACAGATGATGAACTAAAAGAAAATAATATTGATTCTTTAATGAACAAATATAATTGATAAACTATATGAAGTTGAGGAAATTGGATCAAGCTAACCATAATGAAGAGCATTTGAAATTGCATTACCTGTAGGCATGGGTTTAGAAGGTGACATTACAAAGTAGCACCTCTAATTCATAATACTAAGCCAAGGGGATGGTGTATGATATTAATACAGGAATTTATAAGAAATTGCAATAGTTTTATCAAATGCTATGTTAAGAGGCCTAATGGGGTTAGTGCTACAGGTATGTATAAGTGGTGGGCTATGAATGTGATTTAAACAATGGGCATTGGTATACTCTTGCTGTTCTGCATTCTTAGAAAAAAAAAAATCCTAACCAAACAACAACATCCTGAATACGGAGGTCTTCAGCCCCTAATTTAGCTTTGAGCATCTGTAAGGTGTTTTGTCCATATGGAACATGCCTCCATCAAAGAGGCAATGGCTGTAGCAGAATAGCTTACAGCACTGTTGGGAAATAATGCTCTGCAAGTGAGATATAAAGAGGTACAAGGCCTGATTTACATATTTTAAAGCTACTTCAACATATTGCAGACAATAGTAGAAAACTGAAACATTTTGTAGCCCTTTGATGTACCAGGGTGACCCAACCTCAACAGGTGGAAATAGCGAGGAAATGATTGTGCTGAATCTGATAAATACAAAAAAAATATTCAAAAGATGCATAGCCAAATAAAAAAAAAAAACAATTACACGGTGATGATATTATGTGATATCAGAGGGAAGGAAAACCTGTAATGAAAATATAAATCAGACCAGGCAAGAAATTAAAACACAATGGCTCAAATTTAAAACGCATAAGATTGGAATTGACTGACATATAACATTAATGAAATGGGAAGGAAAATCAATGAAGATAAATGGCAGCGTGTAACAGATGTAAGGAATTAAAGAAAACATACGAACACACAGATAATGTTTTTTAAACATAAGCACAAGCAATCCTATTATAACGAATATCCCTGCAGCATTCATGTTGGGCCTCGCAGGTGGAGGTTCGGAAGGTAGCCTCAATTATAATATCTTCTTCAGGCAGTAATTCCAGAAGGAAAGTTGAAACCCACAGGATTGGGGCCGGACACATGACGTGCTTAAAGGGAAAAAGTGAATGTAATCATGACAATGAATGATACTATACTGAGTATGGAACACAACGATGCCTAAGGGGATAGATGCGGGAACGAGGCTGAGATATGTATGAAGATGGGCTAATGCAGATTGTCATTGAATGACACCTGATTGCATGACTTTAAGGTGTCTGAATCATGATTTCTCTAACCCATCATGAATATCTTTTTCAACTGAAGGTAAAGGAAAGGGTTTATAACAATTAATCTCAGGAACGTAGATTAAAATTTTCAAAATGACGCAGTATGATGCAGACGATATATGCCGAATAGAAGAAAAAAAGAAAAAAAGAAAAAAAAAATGATGCGGATGATGCGAATCAAAAGGGAATGGATGCCAATGAGACGCGAAGAGAAAAAAAAAAAAAAAAAGCAAGATATACATGTAGAATGGAACTTAAATCAAAAATTCAAAATGGAGATATAGGATTCTCAGAGCTAATACAATAAATGAAAGTGAACAGAAGATAATTCGATGCTATTAAAACAGGAAATCGGATGCCAAAAGACAACAAAACAACAAAGCGGAAAACAGAGGGTCAGATATAGCAGACGATCATGGCCATCAGGAAGATACAACAGAGAGCCAGTGATCAAAATACCAGTCAGTAAAAAAAAAAAGAAATCCAATGCCAACGAGAAATTGAAATGATAAAAGGAGATGATAGGATAGCAACTCAATGCAAAATGAAAGATCAGAGGCGATGTAAAAAGAAAAATCAAGTAAAATTCAGAAACAATTCATTAGGGGCAGGAAAAAGAAATAAAACAAATGCAGAAACGGCACATTCCATTTATTGTTGCGCAGGGGTGGGTTGACGTTGCACAGGCAACTCAACACCACCGATGGTGCTTTAACGGGCAGAAACCAGAAAATCAAAAAAAGAAAAAAAAAATCAAAGCAGAGGAAATAAAGGGGAGGTTCTTACCGTATTTGTTTGGAGTCTTGAAGGAAGAGGCTGGATCGACTTCCTTGTTCGCAGGACTTCTGAAGGAGGGAGGAGATCAGAGCGTTGATGGAGGAAACTTGATGGATGAGAAGAAAAAAAATCGATGCCGGTGAATGAGTGGTGCCCGATGGAGGGAACTGATGGATCCTCGATAAGAAGAAGTCGATAATGGGTTTTGTAGAGAGACTCGATGCCTTGTGATAAAAAGATGCTGATAAGGGATGAAGGAGAAAAAAAAATGGATGATGTAAAGAAGATGGGTTTCCTTCAGGAAAGAGAGAGAGGCTCGAGAGTAATGCGCAGGGGGTATGGAGGCCAAAATTTTCGATGCCCGACCCCTCCTCCTCCACCTCTTCTTATTGAGGGAAGAGGAAGGATCCGGAAGGTGGTTTTGTTGAAGATCGAGGGCGGAGAAAAGGGGAGGCCGTTTGCAGATCTGCGATGGAGAGAGGAGACGGCCGTTTGAAAGTTTCCTTTTTTCAAAAAGGAGGTTCCCCTTTTAAAAAATTTAAAAAGATGGTTTTAAGGAATGAGCCTTTTGGCAAAAAAAATGGCTTCAAAAGCTTGAAAATCACCCGTTTTTTTTTTTTTGTGGCTTTTCTCGATTTTTCGGTTTTTATGTTATTTTTCTATTTTTTTTGTATTTTTAGAATGAAATCCTAAAGTTTTACGAGAAAACGAAGATTAAAACTAATTTTTTGTGTTTTTGTAAAATATTTACAAAAGAGGGTTTTTCTGAGAACTCAAGGCGACTTTTTGAGAAAGATTTCTTCAGAAAGTGGATTTATGTCCGGATTTTTGAGAAATATTCGAGGTTTACAACCTCGAATTGAGAAATATAGGGTCGAGGATCCAACAGAGTGCCGGATGAGCCGCCCGAGCCTTTCAAAATCATTTTTTGGTATTTTTGTGCTTTTATTTTGGAAATCGGACAACGGGGCTCAAATTTGGATTTAAAATACTGAGTTCAGACCCGAAGTTGATTTTGAATATGTCAATGTGGAATCTAATCCAAAAATCTGAAGAAATAACTTGATTTTCTCAGAAAAACGGGGTTAGGGGCAAAAGGGTCATTTTTACAAGACTTTGAAAAATTTGGGGTGTTCACAGATGCCCCTCTTTGTTACTAAGCCGGTTGAGAGCCGAGCTTAGTGGCAAAGACAACACTCCAAATTTTGAAAATGCCCCAGTCAGCAGATCTGAACTGGGTGTGGAAGAATTATCTTGAAAATATGACTTCTTAGGTTAAAGACCTTATCCTGAATGGTTGTGGGGAGACGAAATCCTCGAAGATGATATGATCGAGTAGAAAACGAGGAAATCGTGATGGGACTTTTAGGTGAAAATTCTGAAATGGTGGGAGATGAAAATTTTGATCAGGTCTCATGGGTGAGACAAGATACTCTTTTTGGAATGATTCAGGTTTAGCCCTTAGCCTGGATGGGACGAAGATATATAAAAAAAATGAATTTGAAATGAGAAAAGGAATACATGAGTACCTTGATGGGACATTTTGGAAAACGCCTTGTGAAATGAAGCTCGAGTATGATCATTTCTTGGAGGAATATATGAAGCATGAGTTCCTTGATGGGAAGAACAATGGTGGGACTAGAAGAAATCATCTCATTCAAACGAGGAATCTCGTTGGAACGAGACTCAGGTTTAACCCAAACCTGTAAGGAAGATACCTCGCGAAGCGAGGTTCCGGGTTAACTTTTAACCTGGATAGGAAATCTACCATATGGGTTTCTCAGAAATGGAGAAAGCACGATGGGACCTTCGGAACTTGGACGAACAAATCCGAGAGGGGTTTTTGCGAAAGGAGGAAATATAGAGTCCCTAAAGCTTTGAAAAGGGGAAGAAATTGGGCGTCTCATCACTGAGACTGAAATAGCTTTTGAAATCAAAGAATCTTTCGCAAATGGTTCAGGTTTTTACCCTTATCCTGAGTGGGTCGTCCCTACGGAATTCTTTTAATGAGAAAACCGTGATGGGACAGGAAGAGATGCTTCCACTGGATGAGGCAACTCTTCTGGAAGATATAGACAACGCTAAGTTGCATCAAAATGGATATTGAATGTTTATTTCATTCTTGAAATGGCTAGAGAAATTTTGCCAATAGGATAAAATTATAGCTGATTCAAATGCTTGGGAATGTGCACGTATGTGCAAAAGATATGCCCTCTTTTACCTAGAGTATTTCCCCAAAATGAGGTTAACTCCTCCATTCTAAGAGTCAGATTCAAATTTTTAGCACTGATGATTTTCTTCAAGGAAGCTATCCATTTCCCTGATATGAGAATAGAAGAAATATTCTTAATTTCATAAAAGCGAGAAATGAAGAGATATTGATAAAAGAATTTTGCACGAGAAAAGATGACTTCTGGCAGCTTCGGCAGTTTGATATCCGGGTGTTTTTCCCACAATGATCTTTTTGCACTCCTTTGAGTCATTGGGCTTTCTCGGGTTTTTCTTATCATCCTTCATTTGGATGTCCTGACTTTTTCTCTTTTTTCAGGGAAGGGCACGTCACAAACTCCTTCATCTTGGAGATGCTCCGATCCTTCTTTTATCTCAGGGGTTCTATTGATCTCAATGGCTCAAAAGGTCTTTAGATGATAGCAGAAATCAAATATCTTTTAGGGTTTGTTGGTAGGTTCATCACACTCGCCTTCATCTCGACGGTGATCTGAACTTTCCCTGGAAGGATCCGTCACAAACTCCGTCATCTTGGAGATGTTACAAATCTTCTTTGGCCCCGGGGGTCTACTCGCTTAATTCGCCTTCATCTTGACGACAATTGGGAGATCCCTTTTGCGGATATTTGATTGCAACTTTTAAACGAAAATGAGAAGGGATGGGTTGAGTGGATTCTTTTTATAGCTCAAGATATTTCCACTGCCTGATTGTCAGAAAGTCATCTTAAAACATGCGTCATAGCCATGATCAATATCAATTCTCTTCTGGCTTTTCAACATCATTGAAGATTTCTTTTATTGATCATATCGAGGACATTTCTTACACCCTTTCGGTTGATCAACAGGAAAAGATTTGAATTTTACCTCTTTTCGCGAAAAGTTTCACCTTTTTTGGAAGGAAATAGAAGAGGTAATCTGAGAAAATTCTTTTCGTGCAGTCAGACTTTTAGAATCAACTAATGCTTTTAGCAAATTGGCAAAGTTTTCACGAATTTCTTATGAAATAATCACTCAATATAGATTTTGATGAGACATTTAGCTGTAATTTAAAGAAATGGTGCAAGAAATCAGACTTTAGAAAACTGGACAGATGAAATATATTAGGTTTTGGAAATCCCGACCAGTTTATGAGAAACTGGATTTTTGATAATCCCGACCAGTGAACACACTGGATTTCAAATCCCAACCAGTGAAAAATACTGGATTTCAAATCCCGACCAGTTGTGACAACTGTATTTCAAATCCCGACCAGTCATAAAACTGGATTTCAAATCCCGACCAGTTATGAAAACTGGATTTCAAATCCCGACCAGTTATGACAACTGGATTTCAAATCCCGACCAGTTATAAAACTGGATTTCAAATCCCGACCAGTTATAAAACTGGATTTCAAATCCCGACCAGTTATAAAACTGGATTTCAAATCCCGACCAGTTATGACAACTGGATTTCAAATCCCGACCAGTTATAAATAACTGGATTTCAAATCCCGACCAGTTATAAAACTGGATTTCAAATCCCGACCAGTTATAAATAACTGGATTTCAAATCCCGACCAGTTATAAAACTGGATTTCAAATCCCGACCAGTGAAAAATACTGGATTTTGAGAATGAAGGATTTAATCTGATGGTTTGGAAGTGATTGAATTTGGGAGATTATAACCCGAGGGTTGAGAAAATGATAAGACTTTGAGGATATTACAACCAGAGGTTGGGAAACTGATAGAATTGAAGACCTTGAAATGATAGAATTGAGGAGTCGCACCCTAAGGGTTTGATCTTTTGGAATATACGACCAGCGGGAGCTGGATCTTTTGGAATACAGGACCAACGAGATGCTGGATCCTCTGGAAATACATGACCAGCGAGATGCTGGATCTTTTGGAAATATATGACCAGCGAGATGCTGGATCCTTTGGAAATACATGACCGGCAAAAGCTGGATCTTTTGAAAAATACATGAAGTTTTGGGAATACTTAAGTCAGAACTTGAATTTAGAAGGAGAAAGGTCTTTGGTCAGAAGACTGATTTTAGAAGGTTACCGGTGTGAGAACCGGGTTTTTCTATATATGATTGAAAAGTTTGAAAACAACCAGTGCGAGAACTGGGTTTTGAAGATGAGCTTAGATTTTTCAAAATGAGTTTTCAGAAGATAATTCAGGATTTATCCCCTTATCCTGAACGGGGAAAATAAAAGGAAGAATACCTCATTGAAAGGAGGCATCAGGTTTATCCCTTATCCTGAAAGGGGTATTTTGAAGATAAAAGTAGAGGAAATTTTAATAAGATTGGAAAATTTAACATTTGACATAAACGAGTGTTAGCTCGATGTAAATCTGATCAAAGCAAAATGAATCAAATGAAAAGACAATAAAAATCACAGGACCAATTAAGAATTATCAAAATTTGAGGAGAGGAACTTTCGTCTAATCCTGCCTGCATATGATGGAAGAAGATGATTATGGATTAAAATAAAATGCCCCAGTATCATGGAGAAGAATGTAAGAATTGATAGAAGATCGTTATTTTTATTGAAATGGCTCTTTGAATAGTACAAAAGATTTTTGAATGAAAATTCTAAGTATAAAATTTCTTCAAATGCAGAGCATTGATGGGATCTGGCATCTCCACCCCATCTGCATTGATTAGACGATACGAATTGCGGGGCAAAGCTTCCTTAACCACATAAGGGCCTTCCCAATTGGGTGACCACTTGCCTTGTGGTCGATGCTTGAGATGAGCTGTCGATCTGAGCACCAAATCGTTAACTCGAAATTTTCTCTCAATGACAGACTTGGCATAATGTCGAGCTATCCTCTGTCGATAAGCTTGAGCGTGCTCTGCTGCTTTGAGCCTCTTTTCATCCAGTAAATCTAGTTGCACCAATCTCTGCTGCTGATACTGATCAAGTGGCAATTCTATGAGAGAAGCGAATTTGAAAGCGGGCTTTTGGATATGGAGAGGTAACACCACTTCAGTCCCGTAAACGAGTTCTGAAGGAGTGGCATTAGTCGGAGTCCGAATGGTGGTCCGATATGCCCAAAGCGCGTCATGAATTTTCTCGTGCCAATCTCGACCTGTCCTCACAGTTCTTTCCAAAATACGAATCAAGATCTTATTGGTGGCCTCTGCTTGGCCATTCCCTTGAGGATAATAAGGAGCTGAGAAGTGATGGGAAATTCTGAATTTAGAACAGAATGTTTTCATCCTCTCATTTTTGAAATGGGTTCCATTATCTGAGACAATATCATGTGGTATGCCGAAGCGGCAAAGGATGTTCTTATGAATGAAAGAAACCACATGGCGGCCTTCTACTGTGCGTAGAGTAACAGCTTCAACCCATTTCGTGAAATACTCTGTCGCAGCCAGGAAGTATTTGTGGCCGTTGGAAGCAGAAGGAGTAATCGGGCCGACGACGTCAAAAGCCCACATAGAAAATGGCCAAGGAGAAACAACTGATTGTAGATATGTGGCCGGAGCATGAATATAAGGCGCGTGTAATTGGCACTTGACGCATTTTTTCACAAATCCATGACAGTCTTGCTGCATGGTATTCCAATAGTATCCTGCTCGAACGATCTGCTTGACGAGAGTTTGATAGCCAGCATGACCACCACAAATCCCTTCATGTGCCTCTTGGATAACTTCCATAGCTTCTCCTTTGTCTAAGCACCTTGAATATTCAGAACTGAATCCACGGCGGTAGAGGACATTGGCGAGAATGAAATATCGGGTGGACATACGCTGGATTGCACGTTGCTCCCTTTTAGGCATTTCTGGTGGAAATTCACCAGACTCAATGAAATTCTTGATACTTTGATACCAAGGCTCCTCCTTCTGATTGACCTGATTTACTTGCATAATTGAATCGAAAGCGGGTTGTTCGAGTCTGCCAACTTCGAAAGAGCGACATGACTCACCACCTTTGAATGATAAAATGGAGCCCAAACTGGCTAAGCCATCGGCTATCTGATTATGCTCTCTTCTGATGTGATTGAGCTGAAATTCTTCGAAGCTGTCAATAAGAGCTAAGACGATCTTCTGATATGGGATCAATTTGGGATCTTTCACTTGCCATTCAGTGTTAACTTGACTGACAACAAGTAGTGAGTCGCCAAAGGCGTGCACTCTCTTGACATTGAAACATTGCAGAATTTTGAGGCCTTGTATTAAAGCTTCATACTCGGCCATATTATGAGTGCATTGGAAACCAAGCTTAAGAGAATAAGGGATCATTTCTTTTTCTGGAGTGATCAACAGGACTCCAATCCCGATGCCAGACATATTTTTAGAGCCATCGAAGAACAAGTTCCAAACTGGGGGCTGTTGGACATTACAGATGTGCTCGTCAGGAAAATCATCCTCTGTTTTAATTTCTTTTGTCAGAGGAAAATCTGCCAACTGATCTGCGATCGCTTGGCCCTTAATCGACTTTTGAGAAACATACTCTAAGTCATATTGCATCAACAGGACTTGCCACTTTGCGATTCGTCCAGTGAGAAAAGGTTGTTCAAGAATGTATCTGAGCGGATTAAGTTTCGATAGAAACTTGATTTCAGAAGCCAATAAGTAATGTCTCAATTTCTGGCACATCCAGACCAGAGCTAGACAAGTCTTCTCCATCTGAGAATACTTCTTTTCATAATCAATGAATGTTTTGCTCACGTAGTAGATGGCGTGCTCTATCAAACTGCCTTCTTCATACTGAGCGAGGAATCCACCACAGGCATTTTGATTGACTGAAATATATAGCAAGAGAGGCTTTCCCAGCTTAGGCGACTTTAAAACTGGTGGATTAAGGAGATACTGCTTGATGCGCTCGAACGAGAGCTGACATTCTGATCCCCATTCAAATTTAACTCCTTTTCTCAGCAAGTGGTTAAAAGGCTCACATCTCATAGCCAAATTGGAGATGAACCTGCGAATAGACTGAATACGCCCTTGAAGGCTTCGTAGCTCTCTCAGATTAGTTGGAGGCGGCATGTCAATAATGGCTTTTGCTTTAGCCGGATCCACCTCGATCCCTTTCTTGCTGATAATAAAGCCGAGCAGTTTGCCGGACTCTACTCCAAAAACACATTTCTGAGGGTTAAGCCTCAATTTGTAAAGAATAAGTCTTTCAAAAACTTGACTAAGAGCATCGAGGTGATCCTCTTCTTCTTTAGACTTAACCAAAATGTCATCCACATACGCATCCATATTCTTGTGCATTTGATCGTGGAAAATAACGGCCATTGCCCTTTGATAAGTCGCCCCGGCATTTTTGAGCCCAAATGGCATAACTGTATAGCAGAAGGTTCCCCATGGAGTAGTAAATGAGGTCTTCGACTGATCACGAACGGCCAACTTGATCTGATTATAACCTGAATATCCGTCCATGAAAGAAAACATGGCGTGACCTGCTGTGCTATCGATCAAGAGGTCAATATTAGGAAGTGGATAATCATCTTTCGGGGTAGCCTTATTGAGATCCCTGAAATCAATGCAGATCCGAACTTTTCCATTCTTTTTAGGGACTGCTACGATATTTGCCAACCAATCTGGATAATCAATGGCCCGGATGAAGCCTGCTTTTAATAAATCTTCCAGTCCTTCTTTGACTTGTTGCTCAATTCGAGGGTCTAATTTCCTCAGTTTCTGCTTGATTGGTCTGGCTTCTGGTTTCAACTTGAGTCGATGCTCAACCAGTTTGATATCCAACCCTGGCATATCTTCGTAAGTCCAGGCAAATACTTCCTGATGCCTTTGGAGGAATTGGATGAGTCTAGCTTTTTCAATTTCGCTTAGGCTCGACCCAATTTTGAGAATCTTCGGATCATCTTCCGACCCAATGTTGATATCCTCAGTTGGATCTTGAACCAAGGCTGATGGTTCATCCTGCTTCTGAATGTGAGCAAATTCTGGTAAATTCTGAATAGTGGGATCAAATTCAGCTGGCTCTTCAGTCTGCTCTGTTGCCTGACTGACCTCTGCTCTGTCTTTCATCTCAGGAAACCTTGCCAATTTTAGATACTTGGGATTGATAACAAATCTTGTCATTGATTTAGGAGTTTAATGGTCCTGAAAATGCCAAAAAGAGGTTGTTTTCAAGAGAAAGTATGAGCCAAATCAAAATTTTTGTATAAAGCAAGAGCAATGACATAGACAAAGTATAAGAAGAAAAATGATAGACGCTTGAAGAGAAGATTTGATTTTTTCATTGATTGAGGTAAAGTATTTACAAGACTTTAACAAAAGATGGGACTGTATTGTCCCTACAAAAAGAGAAGAAAAGAAAGCAGGAAAACTAAGGCATCATCTTCACTTATTTCCCCTGACGAAAACTGTCCTTTTGCTGGAATCCTGGCCGATGAACCCCAACCCTGAGCTGTCTGAATGCTGAGTAGGAACGATTGGCTCCACTATACCATCTTCATTCTTTCCTATGCCCCGGAATGGCTGATATCCATGTTTTATCAGCAGATCAAATCCCTTTCTGGCTTTGGAGAACTGAGGGAATAAAGGGTAATCTTTGAAGGAGGCGTAATCAATGCGTCCTCCTAACTTGAAGAAACAAGGTCCCTGCCATTGGACCGTAGCTGCAATATTCTCCTCTTCCATGACATCTTTCAGTTTCAGCATCTCTAGACTATCGCTGAGGTTGATCTCATCTGCTTCTCGAATGCTTGGAATATCTGCTGTAAATGTCGGTCGAGGAATCATAGGCTGTGGCAGCCTCTCTTCAGGATCTTCACCCAAAATGGTGGTGATCATTCCACCCTTAGACCACTTGATGCACTGGTGGAGAGTTGATGGAACGGCATTGGCATTGTGGATCCATGTTCGTCCCAACAGAAGATTGTAAGTCGGTGGTACATTGACGACATGGAACAATACAGTATGCACTGAGTAGTTGATGAAGATTTCCAAAAAGACTTTGCCTTTGGCAGTTTGCCCATGATTATCGAAGCCATAGATGGTGATGGGATCAGGCACATATTCTTCCTCCTTTAATCCCAATGCTTTCGCTGTCATTTCTGGGCAAATATTCAGACTGCTGCCCCCATCAATGAGTACGTGCGGGACAGTCATGCCCCTGGTCCTGACCACTATATACAATGTATTGTTGTGGAATGAATGAGGCTTAGGCAAGTCCTCATCTGAAAAGGTAATAGGCGCGTTAGTCATTGCTTGGTTTACTATCTGCGCCATGTCTTCGGGCGTGGTGCCCGGCTTTACTTTGATCTTTCTTAATAGATCATCTAGTTTTTCTTTATGCTGGGGAGAGTCGTGAGTCAACTCAAAGATGGAGATATTGGAGAGCGCTGTAATGGGCTTCTGAAGGCTTTTGGCCCGTTCTTCTGCTGCTTCCGAGGTCTCTGCTTCCTCTATGCAGGCTTCCCTTTTCACAAATCTTTTTGGAAAAACTTGGATCTTTCCACTCTCAACTGACATGTTTCTAATATTTAAAAATGAGAGGATATCCCCTCTCTGAAATGCAGGTTGACTCTGATGTAGAACCATCACCTGATGCTGCAAACTTATTTCTTTGCTGGAGCAAGGATGTATGTGACTCTGCGGGAGAAAAGAACCTTCTGAAACGGTTGACACTGAATGTTTCGGGAATGGGGCGGACAGAATGTCCATTTTGCCCTCTTCTTCATCCTCGATGAGGATGCTTTTATCAATACAATCCTGAATCAGATGCTTCAGGACGAAACAGTACTCAGTGTCGTGGCCCATCGCTCTGTGGAATTTGCAGTATTGTTCCTTAAATCTTCCCATGAGCACTGGTGGATCTGCCACCTTGGGAAGTTTTACCATCCCGTGAGACAGCAAATATTCCAAAATCTTCTCCAGTGGCTGGTCGAGGGGAGTAAACTTCCGATCCCTGCTCCAGTTTATATGTTTAGGTTTTTCTTGAAGGTCCCCCTTTTGTTGAGGACCGGTCGGGAGAGGCTTATCATTGTTTTTGAAGAATTTCCCTTTCCTTCCTCTGTTCTGCTCGGGCTTCGTGCCACTGCCACTGCCCTGTTTGCTGCTACTGCCCTGATCATCCCCTGGAACCTCGGTGGAGTAGGTGAAGTGTGCCTTCTTTTTTGGGTCTTGCACATTTTTGGCTAAGGCAACACCTTCGTACATCCCGTTCTCTACTCCCATCTCGAGCCATTCTGCTCGCTCCGTCAGTTCAATAAACGATTTGGAGGGATATGGGAAGAGGAGGCTTTTTAGGGGCTGGGAGAAGTTGTTGAGAATGACTTGGAGGGCATGCTCCTCAGAGATAGGGTTTCTCATTTTGTTGCACAGGCTTCTCCACTTGTGGATAAAATCCCTAGCCTTTTCATTGGGCTCTTGTTTCAGGTTGCACAGGTGGTTCAGGGTGGGCAGAGCTTCCGTGTTGAATAGGAAGCGTTCCACAAACATATTGACGACTTTGTCAAAATCCCTTAACTCGATGGGATTGACATGCTCGGCATACCATTTGGCGGCTATTCCCTCCAAACTGCGGGGAAAACAGAAGAAGAGGGCACGGTTGTCTTCGCTGAACCGGGCGCATTCTGCGAAGAACATGGCAAGGTGAGCCTTGGGGTCTCCTGATCCATCGAATTTAATGAATTTTCGGGGGAGATTCTCCAAATTGATGTCTCCTTCCAAACCAAGGTAGAAATCCTGCCTAGTGTATGCCCTTTTTCCTTTATCCCGGACCTGCAGGTCTTTGACGATTTTGGTCAGTGCCTGGATAGAGTCTTCTGCAGGGGGCCCATGCTTGGGCTTGTTCACTGACACTGGCTCCTCTACCGGCCTCTTGGACTGCCGCAGATGTTTCGGGATGTATATCAACTGCTCTTCTTCAGAATTCTCTTCTGCTGACTCAGAATCTTCAGAGGTACTGTCACGCTGTACCTTTTGCTTGCTGATCTTGACTGGCTTTTTCATGGGCTTCTTCTTAGCCTTGGTCTTAGAAGCCGTCTTAGCCTGCTCGGCCATCATTTTAGTCATCATTTTCTGAAAAACCCGGTACATGGCCGGATCAACATCGCTTTCATTTCCGGAGTCATGCTTTTTGGACAATCTAGGAGAATTCATCTCCTCTGACTCATTGTCACTGTGTTGTTGAGCAGCCCTCTTGTCAGCCCTTGTCTGAACCATTTTCCAGATGCCTAAGCTTTTCTGCAGAATATGGGAATGGTTAGAGTATGGAGAAGCTTTTTGAAAATCATAATTTCTTCGAGAGAAAGCAAGAAACGAGGGGATTTGGTAGACAAATTCAAGAGATTATCCCATTACCCGGGATTGGGTCATCGCATGATTTGTGATTATTGTGTTACCATTTGATGATAACAGAGAAATGTGCCTTGTTACCTAGGCGAGGTCGTCAACCATGATAAGATTTGAAGAAATGCGGGAGGAATATCCCTTTTACCTGGGATTAGGTCGTCACTCAAGTTTTTGTGACTTTTATTTGTGCTACAAACAAAATACAGAAAATAACATTTTTGGCCAAAAACTAAAATTTTATTGATATTTGTAACTTTCAAGGAAAAAGAGAGGGTGGGCAGACAGTTTGCCACCACTCTTGATATTCGGATGATACATTTGGCCCAGGAAATATAGACAGAGAAATAAAGGAATTCCAGGTATATTTTGCGACATGATATGCCCCAGACCACTGATCCGACTGCAGGTTGAATTCTGACACATTGCCTGTCGGAAAACGGGTGTTGGCACGGACCTGCCGCTGTGAAAACTGCCTCAGACATCGTTCCGGCTGATAATCGACACAAAAGAAAGGGCCCATCAATTTGTAGCGTTTGTCACGAGCATAAGTGTATCGAGGAACAGTCTCTCTTCTGTCAAAGAAATCCCAGGTGATCTCCTCCTGATGTAGCTTCTCGATCAGAGCTCGGCATTGGATGACTGTCTTTGGTTGCTTACTGTTAAACCTGAAAGAACTGGCTTTTGAGGGAACGTGGCGTAGGAACCACGACTGCAAGGCATAAGTGCATCCTTCTACCAGAATGGTCTCCCTAAGAGCGAATCGAGCCAAACCTCTGTAAAGGAAGGCTAATGCGGCCATGGAGACTGAGAGCTGACGGGTCTGCTTGCTTCCCCATCTCCGAAAGAGCTGGGCAACTCTGATGTCTATAAAATTCTGACCATCTTGGAAGAAGGCTAACCCCACTGTGCACAGGATCATGGCGTGCTGAATTCTGTCCTTCGCTGCTCGGGACAAAGTGTCAACCTCTTTGTAGGCTCCGTACTTTTGATATAATTCGAACAGGTCAATGAACTGATTCTCACCAATCTCGGTGAGAGGCCAGGATCTGCTCCCTGTTGCTCTTGCTAAGGCTTCTCGAACATCTACCCCTTTGATGTTGATCAAAAATTGCTGCTCGACAGGATCATCTGGCTGACCATCTGGTTCGGGCAATCCCATAATGTCGTTGAACTCGTCCATCAGTAGAGTCATCTCTCCCCATGGAAACCAAAAGGTGCAGGTACGTGGATTCCATCGTTCTGCCATGGACTGAATCAACGCTCCATTGACGACTCGCTTGCCTACCGCTGATGCCATCTCCAACCCACAGTCATCCAAGTGATCTGGGAACATACGTGAGAAGGTGGCGAACCAAGAATAATACCACCGTGGGAAGAAAGTACGAGACTGGATGACCCGCAGATCTGGGGTTCCATCCCTTATTTGATAGAGGACATGATCCCAAGGAAAGATAGTATCGGGAGATTCAGATGCCATCGGAGAGATACTGAGGCAAAGAAAATAAGGAGAATTAGATAGAATGCAGGACTTATGGATAGACTTTTTAAAGAATCAACCTGGAAATTTCTGAAAAGGTTGATAAAATTTTAAAGAAATTTTCCAGGGTTTTGAAGAAAATTTGATCTAGAAGAGAAAAAGAAAATGTAGGTAGAGAGAAATATACACCTGGGGTTTTTAGAAATAAGGGCAAGTTTTGAATAATACACCCAGGGTTTTTGAAAAAGGGTCTGATACACATATATGAGAGAATAAAATATCACACAACCAAAGCTGCATAAACAAGGATGCGCATACAGCACTCCCTAATGGCTGACTCTAAATGCAATATTGAAAATGGCTTGTAGGACCTTAATCCTAACTCTAAGGTTCAAATTATCTGATTCCGATCAAGATACGCCGATATACCCAAGCCGAAGCTCGAAGTACGTGGCATAGAAATATTTCTCCGGTTCTAAGGTAATGGCTTCCCAACATCCTTGAGCACCTACCGATATACCTCGGACTATGGCCCTTAGGTACGTGGTAGGGGGGCGCGAACCCAAATAAGTGGTCCAGTTGTGAGGCTCTTTCCCGAACTATGGTTCAGTGAGACAGCCCAGCAACGTGAAGACCGGGACAATATAGGTAAGGAGGTTTTCAAAATATGTTCAACATGCAAGAAATCAAATGGCTCTAATGCAAGTCCTAAAGAGATAGATTAAAATGAAGAGAAGCATACACTTGCATTCATTGTTTTTACATTCAATCCCTAGAATTGAGGAGGGTTGTATTTCAGACCTAAGTCTAATGTGAGCATGGAATAATCTCCTCAATATGGTCCTACCAAACCATTCTTAAATCCTATATGCGATGATGTCAGCTTTAGGACAGAGTCTAGGCTCCTAAGGTTTGCATGGAAATGAAGCTGACATATATAGAATAAAGACTTGGATAATATCAAAGCAAAAGGAAAAGGCATAATTCGACCGGACGGAGACGAGTCCCATCACGGTCGCCAAATCTGTGATCATCGCAAAAATTTTCCTCTCGTAATATTCTCTCTCTTCCTTCTCTTTTCCTTTCCAACCTCTTATTTTTCTCCTTTTTGAAGGAAGAAAAGATAAAAGAACGGAAAGAAAGAGAGAAGAGAAAAGAAAGAAGAGAAGAGAAGAGGAACTCTTTTGCGGGTCTCACTTGACCTTAAAAAATATTTGAAATAACTCGCCTCCGTTTTTTAATATCTGCGGGAAAACTGGGAGACGGGATCCGCTCGTCGGTACGAGGTTCGACCGTTCCTGGCGCCTTTACCAGGGGTAATCAAACCAAGGGTCGAATTTTATGCCTTTTGCTTTGCAAAGAATTTATCTAAGTATTTATCCTAAGTCTAAAATGCACAATGAATCATGCTTGTGCAAATGCAAAGATGTATGCTCTTTTTGAAAATATTTTGAAGAACTTCCAAGTGAATCAGATGAAGTGAAGAAATGTTTTCAAACTTAGAACTTAAGATTTGAAGTTCTAAGTTTTTTAGAATAATCAGAGCTTTAGGAAAATAAATCTGGAATTTGGAAATTGATTTTGAAGTCTTGAGATAAAAAGAGAATGAAGAAAATTTTCAAAGTCATAAATGGACTTTGAATTTAGAAATTTGAACTTGGATGAATATTTGGAATGGAATTGAATTCCAATTTTGAAGTTTTGGATTTAGAAGAAAATGTAGGAAATCAAAAGGAATTGAGAAATGGGATTTGAAAAAGTTGGAATTTCAAGATGAAATCCGAATCCAAGTTCTGGATTTTGAATAGAGTTTTGAGTTGATTTTTTTGGATTTAGGATCCGAAATAGGAACTTGGTTTGAATGAAATGGAATTGGCTTTAAGAATTGGAATTAAAGTAGAATTTTGGATTTGGAATTTTGAAGGGAATTGGATTCAAGACTTGGAATCCAAGATGGTATTTGGATCTGAAATTTGAGATCCAAGATAGGGTTGGATTCCAGACCCTAAGATGGAATTGGATCTGAAGTCTGAGATCCAATGTAGGATTGGATTCTGGATCCTAAAATGGATTTGGATCTAAAGTCTGAGATCCAAAGTGAATTGGGTTCTAGATCCTAGAATGGAACTGGATCTGAAGTCTGAGATCCAAAGTAGAATGAGGATCTAGATCCTAAGTGGAATTTGGATCTATAATCTGAAATCCAAAGTAGAGTTGGTTCTGGATCTTTAGAATGGATTTGGATCTGAAGTCTGAGATCCAAAGTAGAGTTGGGTTCTGGATCCTAGAATGGAACTGGATCTGAAATCTGAGATCCAAAAGGGGAATTGAGTTTATACTTGGAAATCTGGATCCGAGTTGAGATTAGGATTTAATTTTGGATTTGGATTATGAAAAGTCCAAATAGGACCTTTAAAGATGGATCTGGGTTTTAGAAACCCAAAATTTTAAGTTTTTGAGATTCAAATCCAAACTTTGATTGAAAATAAGAGGATGAACTTGATTTTGAAATCAGAAGATAACTTCAAAGTTAAATTGAACTTTGAAATTGAATTTTTGAATTGATTTTGGAATTTGGAGTTCGAATATGAAATGATTCTGAAATTCCAAAGTCAAATTGGACTTTGAGATTGAGATAGATTTGGAATTTGAAATAGAAATTTGAAGAAGAGATATTCACAGTCACTTTGGGTTTTTGAAATAGAATTTTGAAAATATGATGATGATGAAATGAATTTAAAGATTTTGAATTTGGAATTTTGAAAAGCTATCCCATTCTTTAAATGAATTAAAAATGAGGTTGAAGATATAATATATCCCTGACTATGGTCATTGGATATATTATATAATAACCACATTTAAATTCAAGTGAAGAATGCAATACATTTTGGTGCTTTTATAGAATTTAAAATGAAATTAACTTTCAATATACCCTGACTATGGCCATTAGTATATGTTTTGAGTTAATTTTAGATTAAATTCTAATAAAAGAAGAAAATATTTAAAGAAAATATGATGATTTTGAAAGTGGATCCAATGCGGATCCAGTGTTATTTTGTAAAAGGTAAAAATGTTAAGTTTTGTCCACACCCTGACTATGGCCATTGATGTGGATCATCAACTTAACATCCATTACCTCTTACGAAATGGTGCACGTGCCATTCGTGTTTCACCATTGTGAGAAATTTTGAGAAATAAAGAAAAATGTATGAAATCCAACAATTCATGATTTTCTATAATGCTCATTCATTCTACCTAAAGCAGAAAATGTAAATTTCTCATTTATACCTAGCTATTACAATTGAATTGAAATCATACTCCTGAGCTAAGAAAGAAAAAGCAATTTCTATCTAATTCCTGCAAAGCAATATTAGTGTAAGGTGAAGCACTATATTGAATAAAAGAATGCAGATGGTAAAGAATTCATGTATATGCCTACTTATGAAGATGCCTTTATGATCCAAGGTATATGTCCAAAGGGTGCCTATAAATATGTATGTGAAAATTTGATGTTGGGATGGCAGCCACGGGAGTGGTCAATGCAATGGCAATATAGGCGAATGGAGCATAGTATCACAATGTTGTGAAGTAGTGAAAAAGGAGTGAGGTAGGGTCTTGCATGAGGTGGGCACACATGATTCATGGCTTCTATCAGTTGGAACAACTGTAGCTGCTTTCCTCAAGGGCAACACTCTAGCTGGACTTCAAAGACTGGAATCACCAGAGCCAATTTGTGCTCATCTGTTCTCAGTTTCGTGTTTCAGCACAAGATGCTCTCTTGTAGCACTTGTACTAGCCGGCGACAAGGCTGGAACTGCTGAGATCTGAACGCATGTCTGTTAATGAAAGAATGCAATGCATGTTGTATATTAACAGTGTATTGCTGCAAGTAGTACTGGAACAATGGGATAGCAGGGTGTGTTTGTGAAGTGGATTACTTCAGCAATGTGCTGATGTAACTGCAGATGTAGAAAGTAGGCATGTGGGCAGATATTTGTAGAGAATATATAAAAAAAAATGATGACAGTTGTAGTGGAGACAAATGATGTACTGTACAGAAAGTAGAAATATATGCTTAATATACAGATGATGAACTAAAAAAAAATAATATTGATTCTTTAATGAACAAATATAATTGATAAACTATATGAAGTTGAGGAAATTGGATCAAGCTAACCATAATGAAGAGCATTTGAAATTGCATTACCTGTAGGCATGGGTTTAGAAGGTGACATTACAAAGTAGCACCTCTAATTCATAATACTAAGCCAAGGGGATGGTGTATGATATTAATACAGGAATTTATAAGAAATTGCAATAGTTTTATCAAATGCTATGTTAAGAGGCCTAATGGGGTTAGTGCTACAGGTATGTATAAGTGGTGGGCTATGAATGTGATTTAAACAATGGGCATTGGTATACTCTTGCTGTTCTGCATTCTTAGAAAAAAAAAATCCTAACCAAACAACAACATCCTGAATACGGAGGTCTTCAGCCCCTAATTTAGCTTTGAGCATCTGTAAGGTGTTTTGTCCATATGGAACATGCCTCCATCAAAGAGGCAATGGCTGTAGCAGAATAGCTTACAGCACTGTTGGGAAATAATGCTCTGCAAGTGAGATATAAAGAGGTACAAGGCCTGATTTACATATTTTAAAGCTACTTCAACATATTGCAGACAATAGTAGAAAACTGAAACATTTTGTAGCCCTTTGATGTACCAGGGTGACCCAACCTCAACAGGTGGAAATAGCGAGGAAATGATTGTGCTGAATCTGATAAATACAAAAAAAATATTCAAAAGATGCATAGCCAAATAAAAAAAAAAAACAATTACATGGTGATGATATTATGTGATATCAGAGGGAAGGAAAACCTGTAATGAAAATATAAATCAGACCAGGCAAGAAATTAAAACACAATGGCTCAAATTTAAAACGCATAAGATTGGAATTGACTGACATATAACATTAATGAAATGGGAAGGAAAAGCAATGAAGATAAATGGCAGCGTGTAACAGATGTAAGGAACTAAAGAAAACATACGAACACACAGATAATGTTTTTTAAACATAAGCACAAGCAATCCTATTATAACGAATATCCCTGCAGCATTCATGTTGGGCCTCGCAGGTGGAGGTTCGGAAGGTAGCCTCAATTATAATATCTTCTTCAGGCAGTAATTCCAGAAGGAAAGTTGAAACCCACAGGATTGGGGCCGGACACATGACGTGCTTAAAGGGAAAAAGTGAATGTAATCATGACAATGAATGATACTATACTGAGTATGGAACACAACGATGCCTAAGGGGATAGATGCGGGAACGAGGCTGAGATATGTATGAAGATGGGCTAATGCATATTGTCATTGAACGACACCTGATTGCATGACTTTAAGGTGTCTGAATCATGATTTCTCTAACCCATCATGAATATCTTTTTCAACTGAAGGTAAAGGAAAGGGTTTATAACAATTAATCTCAGGAACGTAGATTAAAATTTTCAAAATGACGCAGTATGATGCAGACGATATATGCCGAATAGAAGAAAAAAAGAAAAAAAGAAAAAAAAAATGATGCGGATGATGCGAATCAAAAGGGAATGGATGCCAATGAGATGCGAAGAGAAAAAAAAAAAAAAAAGCAAGATATACATGTAGAATGGAACTTAAATCAAAAATTCAAAATGGAGATATAGGATTCTCAGAGCTAATACAATAAATGAAAGTGAACAGAAGATAATTCGATGCTATTAAAACAGGAAATCGGATGCCAAAAGACAACAAAACAACAAAGCGGAAAACAGAGGGTCAGATATAGCAGACGATCATGGCCATCAGGAAGATACAACAGAGAGCCAGTGATCAAAATACCAGTCAGTAAAAAAAAAAAAAAATCCGATGCCAACGAGAAATTGAAATGATAAAAGGAGATGATAGGATAGCAACTCAATGCAAAATGAAAGATCAGAGGCGATGTAAAAAGAAAAATCAAGTAAAATTCAGAAACAATTCATTAGGGGCAGGAAAAAGAAATAAAACAAATGTAGAAACGACACATTCCATTTATTGTTGCGCAGGGGTGGGTTGACGTTGCACAGGCAACTCAACACCACAGATGGTGCTTTAACGGGCAGAAACCAGAAAATCAAAAAAAGAAAAAAAAAATCAAAGCAGAGGAAATAAAGGGGAGGTTCTTACCGTATTTGTTTGGAGTCTTGAAGGAAGAGGCTGGATCGACTTCCTTGTTCGCAGGACTTCTGAAGGAGGGAGGAGATCCGAGCGTTGATGGAGGAAACTTGATGGATGAGAAGAAAAAAAATCAATGCCGGTGAATGAGTGGTGCCCGATGGAGGGAACTGATGGATCCTCGATAAGAAGAAGTCGATAATGGGTTTTGTAGAGAGACTCGATGCCTTGTGATAAAAAGATGCTGATAAGGGATGAAGGAGAAAAAAAAATGGATGATGTAAAGAAGATGGGTTTCCTTCAGGAAAGAGAGAGAGGCTCGAGAGTAATGCGCAGGGGGTATGGAGGCCAAAATTTTCGATGCCCGACCCCTCCTCCTCCACCTCTTCTTATTGAGGGAAGAGGAAGGATCCGGAAGGTGGTTTTGTTGAAGATCGAGGGCGGAGAAAAGGGGAGGCCGTTTGCAGATCTGCGATGGAGAGAGGAGACGGCCGTTTGAAAGTTTCCTTTTTTCAAAAAGGAGGTTCCCCTTTTAAAAAATTTAAAAAGATGGTTTTAAGGAATGAGCCTTTTGGCAAAAAAAATGGCTTCAAAAGCTTGAAAATCACCCGTTTTTTTTTTTTTTGTGGCTTTTCTCGATTTTTCGGTTTTTATGTTATTTTTCTATTTTTTTTGTATTTTTAGAATGAAATCCTAAAGTTTTACGAGAAAACGAAGATTAAAACTAATTTTTTGTGTTTTTGTAAAATATTTACAAAAGAGGGTTTTTCTGAGAACTCAAGGCGACTTTTTGAGAAAGATTTCTTCAGAAAGTGGATTTATGTCCGGATTTTTGAGAAATATTCGAGGTTTACAACCTCGAATTGAGAAATATAGGGTCGAGGATCCAACAGAGTGCCGGATGAGCCGCCCGAGCCTTTCAAAATCATTTTTTGGTATTTTTGTGCTTTTATTTTGGAAATCGGACAACGGGGCTCAGATTTGGATTTAAAATACTGAGTTCAGACCCGAAGTTGATTTTGAATATGTCAATGTGGAATCTAATCCAAAAATCTGAAGAAATAACTTGATTTTCTCAGAAAAACGGGGTTAGGGGCAAAAGGGTCATTTTTACAAGACTTTGAAAAATTTGGGGTGTTCACATTAACTCACCTCTGTTTTGAAAATATTTGCGGGAAAAAAGAAGAGACGGGATTCGCTCGTCGGTACGAGGTTCGACCGTTCCTGGTGCCTTTACCAGGGGTAATCAAACCAAGAATCGAATCTATGCCTTTTGCTTTGCCTAAATATCATTTGAGAATTTATCCTAAAGATCTAAATGCACAAAGAATCATGCTTGTGCAATGCAAGGATGTATGCTCTTTTGAAAGATGTTTTTGAAAATTTCCAAGTATTCTGAGATGAACTTTGATAATGGAGTGAAGAAATGGTTTTCTGAATGATAAAATTTAACTTAGAACTTGAGATAGATCAGAGAAATTCTAAGTCTTTTGAAATAATCAGAATTTGGAAGAATAAATCTTTGAATTTTAAAAAGAATGATTTAAAGCTGAGGTAAAAGGAAAAGAAAGGAAATTTCAAAGGCAGAAAAATGAACTTTGAACTTAGATTAATGAGAAGAGATAAAATTTGGAAATGGAATTTTAAGATTTGAAATCAGGATGGATTTGAGAGATCCAAATGGTATAGGAAATAGAAATGGATTCAGATGAGATCTGAAAATTTAATTGGATTTGAAATCTAGATTTTGAAATGAAATTGGATCTTAAAATGGATTTAAGATCTGGGATCTGAGATCCGATGTAAAATTGGGTTCTGGATCCTAAGATGGATTTTGGATCTAAAGTCTGAGACCCAAGATGGAATTGGGTTCTGGATCCTAGAATGGATTTTGGATCTGTAATCTGAAATCCAAGGTGAAGTTGGACTCTGAACCCTAAGATGGATTTTGGATCTGAAGTCTGAGATCCAATGTAGAGTTGGACTCTGAACCCTAAGACGGATTTTGGATCTAAAGTCTGAGATCCAATGTAGAGTTGGACTCTAGACCCTAAGATGGATTTTGGATCTGAGGTCTGAGATCCAAAGGTAGAATTGTATTTAGAAAACTGAATCCAAGTTGTGATTGGGATCTAGCTTTGGATTTGGATTCTGAAAGTCTAAATGGGGCTTTGAAGATGGATCTGGGTTTGAAAAACCCATATTGAATTCAGAATTCAAAAAAAAGGATTTAAGCTTCGAGATTCAAACTCAATCTCAAATTTTGATTTTTGAATTTTTGAAGATAGGAAGATAAACTAGGTTTTGATGAATCAGAAACTTTAAAGTTTGAACTTTGAAATTGAATTTTGAATTCAAATTGGAAATTTAAAGTTTGAGATAAAAAAATGAATTTGGAATTTCAAAGTCAAATTGGACTTTGAATTTGATATAGAATTTGGAATTTGAAATACAAAATGATTCTGAAGTTTTAAAGTCAAATTGGACTTTGAAATTGAATTCTTGAATCCTTTTGAGAAATAGAGTTAAATTTGAATTTATGAATAAGAATTTTGAAAATATGATGCAATTCTATCCTAAATGATGAATGAATTTAAAGAATTTGAAATTGGATTTTGAAAATCATATCCCATTCTTTAAATGAATTTAAAATAAGATTGAAAATATAATACATCCTTGATTATGGTCATTAAATGTATTATATAATAATCTATATTTAAATTCAGGTGAAGAATAAAATATATTTTTGTGCTTTTATAGAGTTTAAAATGGAATTAACTCTCAATATACCATGACTATGGCCATTGGTATATATTTTGAGCCAATTTTACGTTAAACTCTAATAAAAGAAGGAAATATTTGAAAATATGATGATTTTTGAAGAGGATCCAATGTGGATCTAGTGTTATTTTATAAAAGATAAAAATCCTAAGTTTTGTTTACATCCTTACTATGGCCATTGATGTAAATCATCAACTTAGGATTAATTACCTCTTACGAAATGGTGCACGTGTCATTCGTGTTCCCATTCGTGAATTTTTGGAAAAACAATGGAGAAAATATGAGAACAAGTGATTCATGATATTTATAATGCTCATTTATTCTATCTAAAGCAGAAAATGTAAATTTTCATTAAGATCTAACTATTACAATAAATCAAAATTGAATTTACAACTCTTAATGATGATATCCTCCACATATTCCCTGCGAAACACGTAGTTAGTATAAACAAACAGAGGAGAATTTGCATATATCATGTTGATTTCAAAGATACGAATTATAAGACATTTATATACTTACCTTGCACTTAATACCTCAAAATAATGTAGGTGATCCAAGACATGGAAGGGTAGCCATTCAGTGTATTTGTATATATGTACGTACGTATATATATATATACATATACATATATACTTACATATATATATATGTATATACATATAATGTGAATGTAGAATAGGTGATTGATGATGGTAATTTGTTGCTGCAAATTGTTTGGATGTCCATAATGAAGAGTAATAGGTATGGGTGGCCTGGTAGGTGCAGGGGTGCAACATAGGAAAGTGACAAGTATATGTGTATGTAAGCTGTAAGGTGAAGGAGGTGGTGTTGTAGCAGCTGGTGGACATGTGGGTGATACAGATTATAGATATAGATGAAGACATTGTGATGTAACAGGGGAAAAGCTGAGAATGGTTAATGAACATGCTGTGGAATGGAAGGTTATAGTAGTTGTCTAATTGTAGTGGCTGAAGGTGAATTTCACAGGTAAAACGACAACAGCAGGAGATGAAACTTCCTTGCAGTATGATGATGAAGTGGAATATGTAGAGAAATGATGCAGTGGCAGGTGGGTACGAGCAAGGTAGATGCAGTGCTAAAGAACATAAGTGCAGCAAAAACATATAATGTGAATAGAGGTGACAGGATGAGTTGGGAAGCTACTGGAGCTAGACAATCACATCAACAACTATGGGTGTGAGGTGGGAAATATAGGTGTAGATGATGAAATATATGGATTTGAAAGCAAGTAGTTGGGTGAAGGAAGTGCAGGAGGTGATGGATGTTGTAGGTGAATAATGAACAGTGCAGATAATATGTGCTGTGAAGTGTAGTGTTTATACTATGAAAAAGTGTAGAGTGATGATAGTGTGAATGAGGGGAGCAATTATGTACGTGTTGGGGGTTTAATGATTGGATATATATGAATACAGGGCTAGGTGAGGTTGTATACTTACAGCAGTGAACAATATATAATGTAACAGAGTGGAGGAGATACTGGGTTGTTGTAACATCAACCTGTGTACTGCAGCAAATGCAGTAGTTGTGAAGGGAGGATCATGGATATGAACCTGGAAGCTATAGGTGATGCAGTGGTACTGGGATCGAGATATGGTGGAGCTAAATGATAGACCCCTAATAGGATTGCCAATTATAAATCCTTTGATATTTTTGAGTTATATAAACAATCAGACCACAACTTGTCATATATTCAGAAAAATTGAAATCAAATGGTCAGGAAACACATAAATGTACAATCTATACATGATTTATGCATCCAACTTTGCAGAGTCATACCTTTTAAATTATGAAATGTCCTTCAGCGAAAAATCAACATATGGACTCGCTACATATCAGCGAATATACATACAGGAAATAGTCACAAAATCACGAATGGGTTTTGATATACCCAAGCGAAAACATGGCTTAAAATCCAGACTGCGCACCTGCAAGACAGCAAGCTGTAAATGTACAAAATTGATTGGGTTTGGTTTTATTTACTAACAATGTACCTTAGCCTGAAGACGTCCATCCGAGAAATGCTTTTCCATATCATTAGGAAATTAAATCTCATACCTGAGTTTTTGAACTCCATGATCTAAAGATAATTCTTGAAGGGAACGAGTGTGGCTTTCCATATTTCATTTTGTTAGCAGAGAATAGCTTCTCAACAATATTTGCAATGAATCTGAGATTCTAAACTACCATCTTTTGTTCAAAAGCTAGACCATCCGGGGCTAGTGCCACTGACTCGAGTTCATGACAAGGTTGTGACAGTCATCAGCCGTCAGAGGATTTTAACGAAATTATGCCATAAAGAGGTTTAGCAGATGCCTCATTTGTGGCACTGCTCCTATGGACGTTAATGTTTATCAATCTTACAGTGATGTTGGAGCCATTTCAATTGTTGTGTTCCTGTTAACCTGGTCCTATTACTGAATTAGAACTGCAAGTTGGTGCTCCTATCCCCTTTACTTGCATGAACAGTCTTTGGGAACATTTTAACGCCAATATCTTGGGGAGTAGCTGCTTACAGATGTATGAGACACAGGCTATATGATAGAGATAGTGTCGTGTGATGGTGGCTCAGGTATACAAGAAGTGGAGATGAGATATGATGGGAACTTTGTGAGATATTGCAGGGATAACAAGGACCCCTGCTGTAGTGGAGATTACTCTGCAGGTACAAATGAGGGAACCCCAGCAACCGGACTTATAGTGCAAAAAAAAATATTGAAATGAACATACGCACTTGATCAAAAGGGATGGTTTCATGAGGAATTTGAAACCAATACTACATATATGCTGAAATGATATAAAAAAAACGTGATCCATGAAAGAAATATGAATATTCGAAATAGGAATGAACAATGTAATGGAATCTGGTGCCAAAATGAATGGAACATGGTGAATTTAGAATGAACCAAACTACCGTTTGATGCTGTTAAAATGAGCCATTGAATGTAAACGACAGTAATAAAATGAATGAAAGGAAAATAGCAATTAGATGTTAATAAAGATCAATCGTGGGTTGGATCTCAGAGGAGGCAATATGCAGCGAATTTCCTGTTTAAATTGGGCCCATCCCACTGTGGACATCAAATTGACGCACAGGTCCTGAACCCCTCTTTGAATATCTCATCATATAGAAGGAAATAGGGTTTTTAGGGATGATAAATTGGACCTTAACTAAAACAGGATGCTGAATGCCACATAAATTGAAGACAGCGAAATTTGCCATCAAAAGGGGATCAAACATATGCAAAAATGAAAGATCAATAAAAAAAAAACAAAAAAAAATACATGGATGACTAATCAGCAAATCATATGATCATGAGAAACCATTCAGAATCAAAGAAAGAAGAGAGAAAAAAAAAGTGTAAACAGAGGATCTAAAAGAAAATTTAAACTATAAACAGAGATTTGATAATCAAAGAAATGGGGTGTCAAGCTTAAGAGAAGAAATAAAGAGAATAAAAAAAAATGAGCTCAGAAGCTAATCGTGATCCTGAAGAAATACGATGAGATGTAAAAAAAAATGTTGGGAGTATGAGAGTCCCACTTATTGTTGCAAAGGAGTGAATCGGTTCCGCTACATGCAAATCGATTGCACGATTTTGCTAAATAAAAAAAAAATGAAAACAACAGATGGATGAGACTTAGAAGAAGACTAAAAGAAATCTCCATGAAGAATCAAATAGAATAAACTCTTACCTGATATTGCAGGAGTTCTGAAGGAGGAAGGAGAGGCGATCGAGAATGATGGACTCGGATGGAGGGGCGATGCTGGATGCCAATGGAGAGGCAGGAGACGGATCCCCTCTCCCTCTTGCGTGCTCCCCTTTTAAAGATCAAAAGGAGAGATCGAGAGGGGGAGGTGGTTAAAGATGGAGGGAGGAAAACCCAGGCGATGGTTGGAGATCGAAGGTGGAAATAGAGGGGAAAATGTGCGTGGGAGATGGCCGTTAAATTTTTTTTCAAATTCCCAAAAGGGGGCTCCTTTTAAAAAAAAATCATATGAGGGCTTTCAAGAGAGGTTTTGACAAAATAATTTTTCAAAAAGAGTTTTGATTGCCTATTTCTTTGGATTTTTTGGAATTTTTCTATTGTTTTCTCTTTCGATTTTCTTATTTTTTTGTTCTTTTCTTGGATTTTCTATATTTTTGTATTTTTTTGAAAACAAAACTCTGAAAACTAAGGAATTAAAACTAATTTTACAAAATTTTAAGATTTTTTTACAAAAGAAGGGTTTTTATGAAAAATCAGGGTTATTTTGGGGAAATTCCTTTAGAAAATGGGTTTGGACTCGAGTTTTGAGAAGATGTTCGAGTTTTTTAAACTCGAATCGAGAAATACAACATGATGGATCCAAATGGATGTCGTAGGGACTGTTCGAGCTATTGAAAGACTATTTTTGGTATTTTCTATAATTTTAATTTTAAATTTTAGACAATGAGACTCAGATTTGGATCTAGACATTGGATCCAGATCCGAAATCAATTTTAAACATATAAAATGAATTTAATTTCAGTAAAACTTGAGAAATGAACTGGAATTTAGATTTAAAAGTGACTCATTTGCTCAAAATGAATTTAGGGGCAAGAAGGGAATATTTAAAAGATTTTGAAAAATTTGGGGTGTTCACAGATGCCCCTCTTTGCTACTAAGCCGGTTGATAGCCGAGCTTAGTGGCAAAGAAAACACTCCAAATTTTGAAAAGTGCCCCAGTCAGCAGATATGAACTGGGTGTGGAAGAATTTATTTAAAAGACATGGTTTTTCAGGTTTAAAACTTTATCCTTGAATGGCTTGGGGGAGACGAAATCCTCGCAAATGATATGACTAAATAATAGAGATGAGAAAATCGTGATGGGACTTTGGGTGAAGATCCCGAAATGATGAAAGGTAAGAATTTAGATCAAGTCTCGTGGGTGAGACAAGATCAGCTTTTCAGAATGACTCAGGTTTAGCCCTTAACCTGGATGGGATGAATGTATCTCAAAATAACCTGAATGGGGAAAGGAATATATGATGACCTTGATGGGACATTTTTGCGAAAATGCCTTGCGAGATGAAGCTCGAGTGGGATCTTTTCCTATATGGATATACAAAGCGTGGATTCCTC
The DNA here is from genome assembly GCF_984573655.1 of Nuphar pumila. Classification (NCBI taxonomy): domain Eukaryota; kingdom Viridiplantae; phylum Streptophyta; class Magnoliopsida; order Nymphaeales; family Nymphaeaceae; genus Nuphar; species Nuphar pumila. Next base: position 100,344,062 of record NC_143253.1, read on the forward strand.
GATGAGAAGAACCATGATGGGACTGGAAGAAAATACCTCGCCGAAACGAAGGAAACTCGTTGGAACGAGATTCATGTTTAACCAAAACCTGAAAAAGGAAGATACCTCGAGGGGCGAGGTTCAGGCTTAACCCTTAGCCTGAAGAGGACAACCAAATGGAATCCTCGAGTGAAGAGACTATGATGGGACATTCGGAGTTTGGAGGAACAAATCCGAAAGGAGTTTGCGAAAGGAGGAAGACGGAATTCTCTGAAGCTTTGAAAAAGGAATGGTCTTTGGCGTCTCATTGCTGAGACTGAAAATAGCTTTTGAATTTAATGACCTCTCGCAGAAAATACAGGTTTTGACCCTTAACCTGAGTGGGAACAACCATACGGATTTCTCGAAACCGTGATGGGATAGGAGAGATACTTCAACTGAATGGGATAACTCTTCTGGAAGATATAAACAACGCTAGGTTGCAACAAAGTGGATATTGAATATTTATTTCATTCTTAGAATATCTAGAAAAGTTTGCCAATAAGATAAATTTATAGTTGACTTCAATGCTCGAAAATGTGCACATGTGTGCAAAGATATTCCCTCTTTTACTCAGAGTATTTCCTCCAACGAGGTTAACCTCTCGGTCTTTAAGAGTCAAATTCAAAATTTTAGCGCTGATGACTTTCTTCAAGGAAGCTATCCATTTCTCTGATATAAGAAGAGAAGAAATATTCTTAATTTCATAAAAGTAAGCAGTGAGAAGATATTGATAAAAGAATTTCGCATAAGAAAAGATGACTTCTGGCAATTTAGGCAGTTTTGATATCTGAGTTTTTTTCTCATGATAATCTTTTTTTTGCACTCTTTTTGAGTCATTGAACTTTTTTGGGCTTTTTACATCATCCTTCATTTTGGAGATGTCCTGACTTTTCTCTCTTTTTCGAGGAAGGGCACGTCACAAACTCCTTCATCTTGAAGATGTTCTGATCCTTCAATTATCTCAAAGATCATATTGAGGATATTGGCTCAAAAAGGTCTTTAGAGGATAGCAGAAATCAAATATTATTTAGGGTTTGTCGGTAGGTTCATCACACTCGCCTTCATCCCGACGGTGATCTGAACTTTTCCTGGAAGGATCCTTCACAAACTCCTTCATCTCGGTAGATGATCTAAATCTTCTTTGGCCCCGAGGGTCTGCTCGCCTATTCGTCTTCATCTTGACACCAATTGAGAGATCCCTTTTGTAGATATTTGATTGCATCTCTAAGTGGATGAGGAGACATGAATGAGTGGATTCTTTTTATCGCTTAGGATATTTCCACTGCCTAATTGCCAAAAAATCATTTTAAAACATGCGTCATAACTATGATCAATATCAATTCGCTTCCAGCTTTTCAATGTCATCGAATGTTTCTTTCGCTAATCATACCAAGGATATTTCTTTCATCCTTTTGGTTGATCAATAGGAAAAGATTTGAATTTTACCTCTTTTTTACAAAAAGTTTCACCCTTTTTGAAAGAATACTAGAGGTAATCTGAGGTAATTCTTTTGTGCATTTAAGAATATTGGAATCAACAAATACTTTTAGCAAATTGGTGAAGTTTTCATGACTTCTATGTGAAATATTTACTCAATATAGATTTTGATGCGACCTTTAGTTGCAATTTATGATTTTGGACATTCTGACCAGTAAAACTGGGACCTTTCATTTAACGACCAGCGAAGGAGCTGAAACCTTTAATTTAACGACCAGCGAAGTAGCTGGGACATTTTATTTAACGACCAACGAAGGAGTTAGAACATTTCATTTAACGACTAGCGAAGTAGCTGGGATATTTCATTTAACGACCAGCGAAGTAGCTGAGACATTTCATTTAACGACCAACGAAGTAGCTGGGACATTTCATTTAACGACCAGCGAAGTAGCTGGGATATTTCATTTAACGACCAGTGAAGTAGCTGGGACATTTCATTTAATCATTTAACGACCAGCAAAGTAGCTGGGACTTTTCATTTAATCATTTAGCGACCAGCGAAGTAGCTGGGACTTTTCATTTAATCATTTAACGACCCGCGAAGTAGCTGAGACTTTTCATTTAATCATTTAACGACCAGTGAAGTAGTTGGGACTTAATCATTTAACGACCAGCGAAGTAGCTGGGACTTTTCATTTAATGACCTGATTTAAGTTCAAAACTTTTGAAAGACAACCAGTACGAAAGATGAACTTGATCTTTAGATTTAAAAACTCTAGCAAAATAACCAGTGCGAGCACCGGGTTTTTCCAATTGAGAGTTGGGAAGGAGACCGGCATTCTTCAGATATTTAGAGATCAAGGTAAGAATGATTGTCGGGGTTTCAGGAGTATCCCTTATCTTAAAGGGGAAATCGAATAGACACTTGATGAGAATTTAGGAAAAGAATGATTCATGTTTATCCCTTAACCTGAAGGGGAAATAGAAGATTTTGTGACGAGATAACTTGAAACTTGAATTTAGAAGGGATATGACAAGATTTAGAACTTATGATCTATGATTTAGATGAACCAGATATGCGGTCCAATTTTCAGGATTAAACCCTTATCCTGACGGGGAATATAGAAAGAATAAACTTTGAGAAGACAGAAGGATATAGAACTTTGAAAAAAATGTAGAACATTTGAAGAAATTGATTCATTTTTGTAAAAAGGATTCTCACAGGTGGCATGGTTGCCCCTATGAGTGATCTCTAGATTATCCCTTATCCTAAATGGGAAAAATACTAGAATTTTAAAGAAAAATTGATATAAATTTAGAAATCAATAAAGATCGATAAAACTTGTATTTGCAAAAAGAATTCTCAAAGGTAGCATTGTTGCCCCTACGAGAGGTTTTAGGATTATCCCTTATCCTGAATGGGAAAAAGAATTTAAGGAATTTTAATAAAGAGAAATTGATATAAATTTAGAAAATCAATGAAGGTTGACGAAACTTGTATTTACAAAAGGAATCCTCATAGGTAGCATTTATTGCTCCTACGAGGGGTCTCAGGATTTTCCCTTATCATGAATGGGAAAAAGAATAGAATTTTAAAGAAAAATTGATATAAATTTAGAAATCAATAAAGATCGATAAAACTTGTATTTGCAGAAAGAATTCTCAAAGGTAGCATTGTTGCCCCTATGAGAGGTTTTAGGATTATCCCTTATCCTAAATGGGAACACCTCGGACAACAAGGGTCAGGTTTTTCCCTTATCCTGAAAAGGTATACCTCATTGAAAAAGAGGCATCAGGTTTATCCCTTAACCTGAAAGGGTTATGTGAAAGAATAGAATTTTGGAAAAAATTTAAAAGAGAAATTGATAGACCTTTACAAAATTGAGAAAAATTGAAAAATTGTCTTTACAAAAGAATCCTCATAGGTAGCATTATTGCTCCTACGAGGGGTTTCAGGATTATCCCTTATCCTGAATGGGAGCACCTCGAACTATGAGGGTCAGGTTTGTCTCTTAACCTGAAAGGGTAGAAGTTTTGATAAAATTTAATAGAATTGAGGAGAAATTGATAAAACTTGATAAATTTGATAAAACTTGATAAAAAATACGAATAAAATGAATGAAACTGATAAAGATATCAAAATTAACTGAAAATTTATAAGATTTGAGAAAAAGGAGTTTTTCTGATCCTGCCTGCATATGGGATCTTGAAAGGAAGATGTTTATTTAAAAGATAAGTGAGAAATCATTTTTGAGAGGAAAATCCACCGCAAGAAGAATGATCAGCGCGAGCTCTGATCCTTTAGATCAAACATGAGAGATCATCATGAGGGTCAATTTTTGAAGGCAATGGTTTGAAAAATAAATTTATTTTATTTTATTTTTTTTGAAGAAGAAGATCAATAATATATCTGATTTCTAAAATAACAGTTCAAAATTGATAATAAGATCAATACAAGGGTTGATCTTTGAATATAATGTTTTAAAAACCAATCTTGGAAAATAAGATCAACACAGGGGTTGATCTTTGAATGATTTGAAAACCCATTTTGGAAGTTAAGACCAATACAGGGGTTGATCTTTGAATATAATGTTTTAAAACCAATCTTTTGAAAGATAGGATCAACACGAGGGTTGATAATGGTTGGAAACCCATTTTTGGAAAAATTCAATCAACACAAGGGTTGATTTTTGAAGAAGGTTGGACCAAAGAATATTTGAACTCTTTGGTTATCATAACGAAGACTTTCAAAATTTCATGATTTTTTTGGAAAGCCCTCATATCATTTCTCTTATGAATGATGTCAGGATTGTCTCGCATTTTGAAAAGAACAGGAATTTAAATGCCCCAGTATGGCAAAAGAAGGAAGTATTTGAATATCAAAGATATAAAAAAAAAATTGACATTTCATTGATAAGCAAAGGTTTGATAACAACTGAATATTTACAAGAACTTTTAAAAGGAAAAGATTCATAGAAGATTGGGCTGACTAACCCCTACAAGATAACTGAAAAAAAGAGACAAAAGCAAAAACTTTGGCTTTATCAATTCTTCGAGTGGTCCGGGAATGGTTCTGTCAGGACTGTTGGCTGCTTTTCTTCCTCGTCCTCTATCAGCTCACTTCTGTCAATGCAGTCTTGTATCATGTGCTTGAGGACAAAACAGTGCTCTGTGTCATGCTCTGTTGCCCTATGATACTTGCAGAATTGGTCCTTGAACTTTCCCAAGATTACGAGAGGATCCGCTATTTTAGGGAGTTTGATCATCCCGTGCTTCAAAAGGTAATCCATAATCACTTCTAAACTCTCAGATAACGGAGTGAAGACTCGATCTTTCTCCCACTTGATGTACTTGGGCTTCTCTTAAAGATCACCCTTTTGTTGAAGGCCAATTGAAAGAGGTTTGTCATTGTTCTTATAGGCTCTCTCCTTCTGCCTCTTGCCCTGATCTACTCTCGGACCACTGCCACTGTTGTTCTTGTTTCCTTTGCTGCTGCTGCCAAGATTATTGCAGGAGGCATCAATTGAATGAGCGAATTGCGCCTTTTTCTTCTGGTCTTGGACATTCTTGACCAGAGGTGTGCCCTCATACAGTCCGCTTTCTATTCCTGCTTCGAGCCATTCAGCTCGCTCAATCAACTTGATGAAGGATTTCGCCGGGGAAGTGGCGATGAGGCTCCTTATGGGCTGAGAGAAATTGTTGAGGATCACCTGCAATGCGTGCTCCTCTGGAATGAGTACCTTAATCTTATTACAGGTGCTTCTCCACCTGTGAATGAAATCACCTACTCTTTCGGTCTCTCCTTGCTTCAGGTTGTAAAGATGATTTAATGTAGGTGAGGCTTCAGTGTTGAATAAGAAGCGCTCGATGAACATATTTACTACCTTATCGAACTCTCGTAGTTCGATAGGATTCACGTGGTCGGCATACCATCTGGCTGCTACACCCTCTAGACTGTGGGGAAAGCAAATGAACAATGCTCTGTTGTCTTTTCTGAAATGGCTGCACTCTGCATAAAATGTGGCTAAGTGGGCTTTAGGGTTGCCAGTTCCATCAAAATTGAGAAATTTATGAGGAAGGTTCTTCAGGTTATCATCCCCATCTAGACCATCGTAAAAATCTTCGCCAATGTAAGTCTGCTTGCCCTTACCCTTGGCTTGAATGTCTTTAATTGCTCGATTCATCTCTTTCATCTGCTTGCTCATCAGGTCCTCTGCTGGGGCCCCAGACTTGGGCTTATTGACGGTTTCGGGCTCTTCTGCGGCTATTTTTATGGTCTGTCTCGGAGGATTCTGTTTGTAGACAATCTGCTCTTCCTCTTCTGATTCTTCCTCGACTGACTCCGATTCCTCAGAAGTAGTGTTCGACTGTACTTTCTTCCTGATGATTCGGACTTGCTTTTTTACAGGCTTCTTTTTCAGCTTGCTTTTAGGAACTGCGTCTTTCAGCTTGGCCTCGGCTTGCTCCGACATCATTCTTGCCATCATCTTTTGGAACATAACATACATAGCGGGGTCAATGTCATCTTTCCTGTTCTGACTTTGTCCCCTGACTGATTTAGGAGAGCTCATCCCTTCTGCCTCACTGTCGCTGTGCTGAGGAACTGTTTCTTTTCCAGCTCTAGTCTGAACCATTTTCAGATATCAACGCTCTCTCTGTAGAGAAAAGTGGAGGTTTTTAGACCCAAGAAACTTTTTTGACAAGAGGAAGGGTTTAGGTTGAAATCTAAAAAATTGTATCCCATTACTAGGGATTGAGTCGCCACAAAATTTGTGACAATTGTGGTGTTTACCCTATGAGGGAGAGTAACCAACTAAAATATGAAAGAAAATACCATTTTGAAAAGGATCTCTTGATGAAAATAGATTTTTATGAAAATATAAACAAGAATATAAAATCAGAAGAAAACAAGAGAATAAATGAAATTTGAGAATAAATGGTAAAGATTTAAAATTTGAAGAACTTGCAGGCAGGATCAGAAGAATATTTGAAGAAATTTAGAAGAAGAGAAATGAAAATACACCTGGGTTTTTAAAACAAAGAGGAAATTTTTTAAATATATACCCAGGATTTTGGAGAATATAAAGAAGATATAAAATATCATACAATCACAGATATACAAGCAAGGATGCGCAAACAACACTCCCTAAAGTTGACTCTATATGCAATATTTGAAATGGCAAATAGGATCTTAATCCTAACTCTAAGATTTAGATCATCTGATTTCAATCAAGGTATGTCGATATACTCAAGCCAAAGCTTGAAGTACGTGGCATATAAGATATCTCTTTGGTTCTAAGGTAATGGCTTCCCAACATCCTTGAGCACCTACCGATATACCTCGGACTATGGCCCTTAGGTACGTGGTAGGGGGGCGCGAACCCAAATAAGTGGTCCAGTTGTGAGGCTCTCTCCCGAACTATGGTTCAGTGAGACAGCCCAGCAATGTGAAGACCGGGACAATATAGGTAGGGATGTTTTCAAAAACATGTTCAACATGCAATAAAATCAGAAGGCTCTAATGCAAGTTCTAAAGAGATAGAATTTAAATGAAAAGAAGCATACACTTGCATACATTGTTTGCATTCAATCCCTAGAATTGAGGAGAGTTGTATTTAAGACCTAAGTCTAATGTGAACATGAAATAATCTCCTCAATATAGTCCTACCAAACCATACTTAGATCCTATATGCAATGATGTCAGCTTAAGACAAAATTTAGGCCCCTAAGGTTTGCATGGAAAACATAGCTGACATAGAAAGAATAAAGACTTAGATGATATTAAAGCAAAGCAAAGGCATAATTTGACCAGACGGAGACGAAGTCCCATCACGGTCGCCAAAAGTGTGATCATTGCAAAATTTTTCCTCTCTTGTGGTTTCTCTCTCTTCCTTCTTTTTTCCTTTTCTGACCTCTATTTCTTCTTTTTGAAGGGAGAAATGAAAAGAGAGAAAAGAAAGAGAGAAGAGAAAAGAAAAGAAAGAGAAGAAAGAGGAATTCTTTTGCGGGGTTTCACTTGACCTTGATTTGAAAATATTTAGCCAATTTAACTCGCCTCCATTTTGAAAATATTTGCGGGAAAAATGAAGAGACCGGATTCGCTCGTCGGTACGAGGTTCGACCGTTTCTGGCGCATTTACCAAGGGTAATCGAACCAAGGATCAAATCTATGCCTTTTGCTTTGCCTAAATATCATCTGAGAATTTATCCTAAAGATCTAAATGCACAAAGAATCATGCTTGTGCAATGCAAGGATGTATGCTCTTTTGAAAGATGTTTTTGAAAAATTCCAAGTATTCTGAGATGAACTTTGATAATGGAGTGAAGAAATGGTTTTCTGAATGATAAAATTTAACTTAGAACTTGAGATAGATCAGAGAAATTCTAAGTCTTTTAAAATAATCAGAATTTGGAAGAATAAATCTTTGAATTTTAAAAAGAATGATTTAAAGCTGAGGTAAAAGGAAAAGAAAGGAAATTTCAAAGTCAAAAAAATGAACTTTGAACTTAGATTTAGGAGAAGAGATAAAATTTGGAAATGGAATTTTAAGATTTGAAATCAGGATGGATTTGAGAGATCCAAATGGTATAGGAAATAGAAATGGATTCAGATGAGATCTGAAAATGGAATTGGATTTGAAATCTAGATTTTGAAATGGAATTGGATCTTAAAATGGATTTAAGATCTGGGATCTGAGATCCGATGTAAAATTGGGTTCTGGATCCTAAGATGGATTTTGGATCTGAAGTCTGAGACCCAAGATGGAATTGGGTTCTGGATCCTAGAATGGATTTTGGATCTGTAATCTGAGATCCAAGGTGAAGTTGGACTCTGAACCCTAAGATGGATTTTGGATCTGAAGTCTGAGATCCAATGTAGAGTTGAACTCTGGACCCTAAGATGGACTTTGGATCTGAAGTCTGAGATCCAATGTAGAGTTGGACTCTGGACCCTAAGATGGATTTTGGATCTGAGGTCTGAGATCCAAAGGTAGAATTGTATTTAGAAAACTGGATCCAAGTTGTGATTGGGATCTAGCTTTGGATTTGGATTCTGAAAGTCCAAATGGGGCTTTGAAGAAGGATCTGGGTTTGAAAAACCCATATTGAATTCAGAATTCAAAAAAAAAAGGATTTAAGCTTCGAGATTCAGACTCAATCTCAAATTTTGATTTTTGAATTTTTGAAGATAGGAAGATAAACTAGGTTTTGATGAATCAGAAACTTTAAAGTTTGAACTTTGAAATTGAATTTTGAATTCAAATTGGAAATTTAAAGTTTGAGATAAAAAAATGATTTTGGAATTTCAAAGTCAAATTGGACTTTGAATTTGAGATAGAATTTGGAATTTGAAATACAAAATGATTCTGAAATTTTAAAGTCAAATTGGACTTTGAAATTGAATTCTTGAATCCTTTTGAGAAATAGAGTTAAATTTGAATTTATGAATATGATTTGATCTGAGAAAAGAATCACTTGGATTTATGAAAAAGAATTTTGAAAATATGATGCAATTCTATCCTAAATGATGAATGAATTTAAAGAATTTGAAATTGGATTTTGAAAATCATATCCCATTCTTTAAATAAATTTAAAATAAGATTGAAAATATAATACATCCTTCACTATGGTCATTGAATGTATTATATAATAATCTATATTTAAATTCAGGTGAAGAATAAAACATATTTTTGTGCTTTTATAGAGTTTAAAATGGAATTAACTCTCAATATACCATGACTATGGCCATTGGTATATATTTTGAGCCAATTTTACGTTAAACTCTAATAAAAGAAGGAAATATTTGAAAATATGATGATTTTTGAAGAGGATCCAGTGTTATTTTATAAAAGATAAAAATCTTAAGTTTTGTTTACATTCTGACTATGGCCATTGATGTAAATCATCAACTTAGGATTAATTACCTCTTACGAAATGGTGCACGTGCCATTCGTGTTCCCATTCGTGAATTTTTGGAAAAACAAAGGAGAAAATATGAGAACAAGTGATTCATGATATTTATAATGCTCATTTATTCTATCTAAAGCAGAAAATGTAAATTTTCATTAAGATCTAACTATTACAATACATCAAAATTGAATTTACAACTCTTAATGATGATATCCTCCACATATTCCCTGAGAAACACGTAGTTAGTATAAACAAACAGAGAAGAATTTGCATATATCATGTTGATTTCAAAGATACGAATTATGAGACATTTATATACTTACCTTGCACTTAATACCTCAAAATAATGTAGGTGATCCAAGACATGGAAGGGTAGCCATTCAGTGTATTTGTATATATGTACGTATGTATATATATATACCTATATACAAACATATACATATATACTTACATATATATATATATATATATATATATATATATATATATATATATATATATATATATATATATATATATATATATATATATATGTATATATACATATAATGTGAATGTAGAATAGGTGATTGATGATGGTAATTTGTTGCTGCAAATTGTTTGGATGGCTATAATGAAGAGTAATAGGTATGGGTGGCCTGGTAGGTGCAAGGGTGCAACAGAAGAAAGTGACAAGTATATGCGTATGTAAGCTGTAAGGTGAAAGAGGTGGTGCTGTAGCAGCTGGTGGACATGTGGGTGATACAGATTATAGATATAGATGAAGACATTGTGATATAACAGGGGAAAAGCTGAGAATGGTTAATGAACATGCTGTGGAATGGAAGGTTATAGTAGTTGTCTAATTGTAGTGGCTGAAGGTGAATTTCACAGGTAAAACGACAACAGCAGGAGATGAAACTTCCTTGCAGTATGATGATGAAGTGGAATATGTAGAGAAATGATGCAGTGGCAGGTGGGTACGAGCAAGGTAGATGCAGTGCTAAAGAACATAAGTGCAGCAAAAACATATAATGTGAATAGAGGTGACAGAAGGAGTTGGGGAGCTACTGGAGCTAGACAATCACATCAACAACTGTGGGTGTGAGGTGGGAAATATAGATGTAGATGATGAAATATATGGATTTGAAAGCAAGTAGTTGGGTGAAGGAAGTGCAGAAGGTGATGGATGTTGCAGGTGAATAATGAACAATGCAGATAATATGTGTTGTGAAGTGTAGTGTTTATACTGTGAAAAAGTGTAGAGTGATGACAGTGTGAATGAGGGGAGCAATTATGTACGTGTTGGGGGTTTAATGAATGGATATATGTGAATACAGGGCTAGGTGAGGTTGTATACTTACAGCAGTAAACAGTATATAATGTAACAGAGTGGAGGAGATACTGGGTTGATGTAACATCAACCTGTGTACTACGGCAAATGCAGTAGTTGTGAAGGGAGGATCATGGATATGAACCTGGAAGCTATAGGTGACGCAGTGGTACTGGGACCGAGATATGGTGGAGCTAAATGATAGACCCCTAATAGGATTGCCAATTATAAATCCTTTGATATTTCTGAGTTATATAAACAATCAGACCACAACTTGTCATATATTCAGAAAAATTGAAATCAAATGGTCAGGAAACACATAAATGTACAATCTATACATGATTTCTGCATCCAACTTTGCAGAGTCATACCTTTTAAATTATGAAATGTCCTTCAGCGAAAAATCAACATATGGACTCGCTACATATCAGCGAATATACATACAGGAAATAGTCCCAAAATCACGAATGGGTTTTGATATACCCAAGCAAAAACATGGCTTAAAATCCAGACTGCACACCTGCAAGACAGCAAGCTGTAAATGTACAAAATTGATTAGGTTTTATTTACTAACAACGTACCTTAGCCTAAAGAGGTCCATCCGAGAAATGCTTTTCCATATCATTAGGAAATTAAATGTCATACCTGAGTTTTTGAACTCCATGATCTAAAGATAATTCTTGAAGGGAACGAGTGTGGCTTCCCATATTTCATTTTGTTAGCAGAGAATAGCTTCTCAGCAATATTTGCAACGAATCTGAGATTCTAAACTACCATCTTTTGTTCAAAAGCTAGACCATCCGAGGCTAGTGCCACTGACTCGAGTTCATGACAAGGTTGTGACAGTCATCAGCCGTCAAAGGATTTTAACGAAATTATGCCATAAAGAGGTTTAGCAGATGCCTCATTTGTGGCGCTGCTCCTATGGACGTTAATGTTTATCAGTCTTACAGTGATGTTGGAGCCATTTCAATTGTTGTGTTCCTGTTAACCTGGTCCTATTACTGAATTAGAACTGCAAGGTGTTGCTTCCATCCCCTTTACTTGCATGAATAGTCTTTGGGAACATTTTAACGCCAATATCCTGGGGAGTAGCTGCTTACAGGTGTATGAGACACAGGCTATATGATAGAGATAGTGCCGTGTGATGGTGGCTCAGGTATACAAGAAGTGGAGATGAGATATGATGGGCACTTCGTGAGATATTGCAGGGATAACAAGGACCCCTGCTGTAGTGGAGATTACTCTGTAGGTACAAATGAGGGAACCCCAGCATCTGGACTTACAGTGCAAAAAAAATATTGAAATGAGCATACGCACTTGATCAAAAGGGATGGTTTCATGAGGATTTTGAAACCAATACTATATATATGCTGAAATGATATAAAAAAAATGTGATCCATGAAAGAAATATGAATATTCGAAATAGGAATGAACAATGTAATGAAATCTAGTGCCAAAATGAATAGAACATGGTGAATTTAGAATGAACCAAACTACTGTTTGATGCTGTTAAAATGAGCCATTGAATGTAAACAACAGTAATAAAATGAATGAAAGGAAAATAGCAATTAGATGTTAATAAAGATCAATTGTGGGTTGGATCTCAGAGGAGGCAATATGCAGCGAATTTCCTATTTAAATTGGGCCCATCCCACTGTGGACATCAAATTGATGCACATGTCCTGAACCCCTCTTTGAATACCTCATCATATAGAAGGAAATAGGGTTTTTAGGGATGATAAATTGGACCTTCAGGCAGATTATTTCTTAGTAATTAAACTAAAACAGGATGTTGAATGCCACATAAATTGAAGACAGCGAAATTTGCCATCAAAAGGGGATCGAACATATGCAAAAATGAAAGATCAATAAAAAAAAAAAATACATGGATGACTAATCAGCAAATCATATGATCATGAGAAACCATTTAGAATCAAAGAAAGAAGAGAAAAAAAAAAGTGTAAACAGAGGATCTAAAAGAAAATTTAAACTATAAACAGAGATTTGATAATCAAAGAAATGGGGTGTCAAGCTTAAGAGAAGAAATAAAGAGAATAAAAAAAAAATGAGCTCAGAAGCTAATCGTGATCCTGAAGAAATACGATGAGATGTAAAAATAAATGTTGGGAGTATTGTAAACACCCCAAATTTTCACTCACCTCCCCAACATTTCCACCAAGCATCAACATCCAGCCTCTGAAATCGCTGGAGGGCAAAATGGTCATTTTTTGAGCCGGACCTTGCAAAAGTCCAAATTTCATCTGCAACTCTCAAAATTTCTCTAATTTTAGCTCAGATGTTCAAAATTTTACTCCTGACAGGAGACAGACATCTCCAAGTCTTGATTCAAGATTGCATTTCATAAGACATGACATTGCATATCATTGCATGAGCATTTCAAATCACTGCACTGCACAGCATGTCATTTCGAGGTCCAGAACTCTTGATTTCAAAATTTTCAATCCAGATTAGAATTTCAACTCTTTTCAAAATTGATTTCAAAACCCTGGGTCTTCAAAATTATCAATTTTTCCCATTTTACCCCCAGGACTCTGAATTTCAAAATATTTCCTCAGGAAAACCATCTGGATAGTTTTCAATATGGATTTCAGTCACTTCACCTCAGATTTTGCCCTTTTTGACAATTTCAAATATCTTTCTTTTACAAAATCGCCCTACAAGGGCCAACTCTTTCCAAAATTCCTGTTTTGCCCATTAGTCCAGATTTTATGAAAATTCCAAAAAGAAGTTGTGGTTTTATCCTTATTTCAATAAAGAAGCAATGTGGGACCCACACTGAGGTGGTGTCACACAAGCTTTCCTTTTGAAAATTTGAATTTTGAAAAACCCAAAAATATAGGAGCCTTGTCCCCTGGATTGGTGCCACTTGTCTTTTCTCTCTCCTCCCATTTACATGCCATGTGTCAGCATAGGGTTCACCTAGAGTCGGTGCCACATGTCACCCTCCCTCTTCTGCCAAGTGTCAGTGTGGGGCTACCTTAAGAATCCGCCACATGTCTGCCATGTGTCAGTATCTATCCTGCGCCATGTGTCATTTCAAAGACTACCAGAAGATGCCAAGTGTCATAGGTTGTCCTGTCTAGAAAAAGTGGAGTTTGTCTCCTCTGAGGTGGCGCCACTTGAAGTGTGTCTCCTGCAGGGGACACGTGTCAACCTCTCCCTCCTTCTAGAAAAGTAGCCTGACACATGTCTCTCCCTATTTTTTTCAGAAAAGTAGGAAACATGTGTCACTCCTAAATTCCAACAAAAAAAGGTAGGCTTGTCTCCTCTGAGGTGGCGCCATCTGGAGTGTCTCCTGCAGAGGACACATGGCAAGCTCTCATTTCCTCAGAAAAAGCAAGTGCCATGTGTCATTTTCTGCTTTCCTCAGAAAAACTAGAATTCAAATATTCAAAATCCCCATAGGTGGCGAAAATCAAGAACTCCTACCTTTTTCATCCTGTCTGAGATGGCGCCACATGGCTTGGCCCACCTTCTCTCCCCTCTGCCACGTGTCATTCTCTGCTTCTTTCAGAAAAAGTAGAGGACACATGTCTTCTCCCTACCTCTTTCAGAAAAGTAGGAGACACATGTCACTCCTGGCCTTCTTCAGAAAAAGCAAACCATTTAAAATTCAAACAAGGCATTAGGTGGCGAAAATCCGGAGCTCTGATTTTTCCAGATGGCCTATGAGGGCGCCACATGTCCCTTCCCTCCTTCTCACCCCTCTGCCACGTGTCATCTTCTACTTCTTTCAGGAAAAGAAGGTGACACATGTCTCCTTCTCACTCCTTCAGAAAAAGTAGAGGACACATGTCCTCTCCCTACTTTTTTTCAGAAAAGTAGGAGACACATGTCCCTTTCCCTCTTTTTCCTCCCTCTTGCCACATGGCATTGTAGGAGCCACCCTGAGGTGGCGCCACATGTCCATCCTCCATTCCTCTAGGGCCAACCTCCATTTGAATTTCAAACTTCCCCCTGAGGTGGCGCCATCTGAGAAAGCCTCTCCAGCAGGCTGACACTTGGAACCATCCTGGACTGCCACATGTCCAGATCTCCTTTCACCAGAAAAAGCAAAATTCAAATTCCTCTGAGGTGGCGCCTTCTGAGCCCACTGCTCTGTCCTTCTGACATGTGTCAAACACCTTTTGAGGTGGCACCATTCCAGGACTCCACTTGGCTCCATTTTTATTTTTTATTTTATTTTTAATAAAGGTAGCCCACCATGAGGTGGCGCCACCTGAGGACTCCCTACAAAAGGTGAGTTTGAATTTCAAATTCCAAGAGAGCACCCTCTGAGGTGGCGCCTTCTGGGAGCTCCCTGCAGAGAGAATCAGGCAAACTTTTGAAAAATTCCAAATTCCCCCTGCTGAGGTGTCTCACCCACAAAATTTCCATTTTTTATTTTTCTTAAAAAATCAAAATAACCTTTTGAGGTGGCACCACCTGAGGGCTCCCTGCAGAAGACAAATTCGAATTTCAAACCCCTCAGATGGCACCCCCTGAGATGGCGCCACATGGAGGGCTCAGATTGAACCTGTTTGAATTTCAAAATTTTTCAGAAAAGTTATAAAAACAAGGGTTCACGCCTAGCCTAGGAAAAGAGATCATTTTTTT
This sequence comes from Nuphar pumila, assembly GCF_984573655.1. NCBI lineage: Eukaryota > Viridiplantae > Streptophyta > Magnoliopsida > Nymphaeales > Nymphaeaceae > Nuphar > Nuphar pumila. The sequence goes on from NC_143253.1 coordinate 100,359,363, forward strand.
AGCTCTTGTGAACTTGGAAAATCCGACCTAGCCTTCCTAGAATCAGATTTTGAACTGTGGAATCGTGCCCCCTTTGACGCATTGAAGAAGGTGGAGCAGAGCTCGTGCTGTGGCCAATTCAATTCCAACAGAGGTCGATTTTGGTGGACCATCCAAAGCTCGGAGCGAGGACGAAGGAAGCTCGTGATAGCTGCCCCTTTCAAGAGCTCCTACGCTGCGTAACGAAGCAAGGTGCACTTCTTTTCTCATTGATTGGATTCCATAATTCGAATCGGGGGTCGTTTGAAGAAAGAGCTCATCCGAGGGATGGATTGAGCTATTCTCCTAAAACGACATACATAAAAATGTTTCATTATGCTTCTTTGATGATTTTTAACATTCATATAGTTAGCTAGGTTTAATTTGCATTTTATTTCATTCATTTAGTACATTTCATGAATTAATTAGGATTAATTTAGCCTTTATTTCAATTCTGCTTCTTTTCAGTAGGTCTCTGTTTTTGTCAGTCAGTCCACACGTAATTGCATGCACTTTTTTTTTATTAAAAATCCCAAAAAAATCACGGAATGCGCCCTTAGGTGTCCCTAAAATTTTGCCAAAAATTAGGAGCCATTTGAATTTGTTTACTATGGTAAATATTCAAAATGGCAAGTCGGGTTTTGTTACCCAGGATACGTTTTGAAAATCATTTGCCGACTTGTAAAATCTAGATATCCCTCATGGGAGATCAGATTTTCGATCCGAAAGATGTTCTGAAATCGGGACAATGTCTAGTTTTTAATATGATTTTTGCAGATTTTTATGATTTTTTTTATGTCTGACAAAAATCCGAGAGTTCGGGACACGTGTCAGAGCCTAATTTGGGACTCTGAGATCTTGGATCGACTTAGGGCTATGGTTTCTCTTTGTGTGTAGCTCCAAATCCGAAACTGTAAAAAGTGAAAGTGGTGTCCGAGATGTCCTATGTTTGAATCTGAAAGCCTGTAATTTTTAGAACAGTGTTGACCCCTGCTTCAGATTTTTCTTGTCAGCCCCCTGTTTTGCTACATTTGTCTGTTCTGTTAGTTTAGGCAGGAATAGTTATATTTTTATCGGTGTTTATGTTGATCAAATGCCAAAGTCATAAACATGAAAGTTGTTCATGTACGTGTCGTGCATAGCTCTGATTAATTTCATAAATTTCCATGGCCGTTTTGTATTTGTTTAGCATTTTACATCAGATTAGGATGATTTTTACCTATGTCAAAACTAAATCCCTGTTATTGAACTCACCATGGCTCAAATCCCAAGGCTGTAAAAACCAAAAATGTTCCATTTCGGGTCTTTTAGCAGTCTGCAAAATATAAGAAGTTTCCATGGTGTAAATCTTGCATTATCATATTAGGCATTGCATTTGGTTCGGATCCATAGGCAAAATCCACCATTTTAGGACTTTCCTTGAATTTTAGCATTTAAATCATATCATTTCGTGATTTTTAGCATTCTAGGTTGTTTATCAGAGTGTTTAGATGCTTCATACCGAATTTGGTGCAATTTTGAATCCATTTGAGGTTCGGATCATCCATAATACCAAAACAGGGTCCCGCAGGACCCCGATCCAAGCGAAAAACAAGCGAAATTCGTTATTTTGGTTAAATTTCAAAATGTCAAATTCTGATTTTACAGTCCTAATGTGTTTAGAAGCATGTCATATTGCATTTCATCATCATTGAATTCAATTTGAATTTCAAAATCCCAATTTTACTAAGTTTTCCTTCAAAAAACCCTGATTTTAAAGGTGTAACTTTAATTTTAGGGGTATTTTGGTAATTTTGACCCCAATTCCGAATTTCAAACTGTTTTCCACTGAATTCTCTGCATTTACATCATTTCAAAACATCAAGGAAGCATGAGAATAGGGTTTATATCCAATTAAATCCAATAATTTCATAATATTATTGGAAAATCTTGGAAAAACCCACATATTTGAGCTAACTTTATTTCAAGCTTGGCAGGGACATTCCAAAGAAGGAGCTGAAGTCTGCAAATTTCTTTTATTTCCTTTATTTAGTGATATAATAATATAAATTTTGGAATAAGAGAGTTAATTTCCTGCTTAGACTAGGATGCATGTCATATAGTTTGAATTTATGCAATATCCTGATTATATGATTCATGCATTTTATTTCAAAAGCACTATGGATGTTCACGAATGGCACGTGCACCAACTCTTAGGGAGTTGATGGACTCGGTGGGATCCATATTTACGGCCCTAGTCGGAATATGGACGAGACCCAGATCCATCATCTTTCTACTAGTCACATTGAGCCTACACTCTTAGGCTATCTTAAAATGCACATCATATTTCCCAAGTTTTCAAAATCATGTGCATCAAATCTACTAAATTCTGAACATATTCATGGCCACAGTCAGAATATGTGAAGGATTTATCTTGACTTAATGCACATTTTTCCAACAAATCTCTTAGAAAATCTTTTCAAAGTGCATTCATTCACTCATGACATTTACATCATGAAATCATTGATTTTCTCAAGATTTTCTCAAGAAAACTTCATTCTTAAGAAATCGATTTCTCAAGAAACTCTAAGAATCTTTCAAAATCGGTTTTCCAAAGACAAGCTCTTCCACAATTTTCCCAGGAAAATGATATTTTCTTAAGATATTCAAAAGAGTTTTCCAATCTTTCTTCAAGATCCAAAATCGATTTCCAAGTATTTCAAAAGGGTAAAATTCCCAGGATTTCGATTCCCCAAGTTTTGAATTTCTTTCTCCAATGAGTTTTCCTATAAATCTTCCATCATTTTCCTAAGAAAACTCTCAAAGTCCAAGTTTTCCTAAGAAATATTTTCCTTTTCAAAAGGTTCATCTTTTCTCAAGAATCACTTCCATTTTCCAAGGATTTTCAACCATTCATGATTTTCCCACAACTTCATGAACTTTCCCGTGACTTCAAAAACCCTTTTTTTCAGATGAGTTTTCCTGAGAAATTGACTTTCATCTTTTTCCTAAGAGAATCTTTTCAACTCCAAATATTTTCCAAGCATACATCATGTTTTCCCAAGCTGCATTTTCCAAAATCTCATAGCACATGCCTGAATTCTCTGTGCATTTAGGATAGAACATAACTTTGATAATTTTGCTAAGTCAAGCACAATTTTGGTCCTTGGTTCGATTACCCCTGTTAAAGGCGGCAGGAACGGTCGAACCTTGTACCGACAGGTCGAGCCCCATCCCATGGATTTTCCCGCAATTTTCAAAAACGGAGGCGAGTATTTCAAAACAATTTCCAAAATCCGGTCAAAGTTTGAAGCGCGAAAGCGTTTCTCTCTTTTTCTCTTTCGCAAGGAAGGGAAGACGGGGGAAAAATTTCGCGACAAGAACAGGTTTGGCGACCATGATGGGACCTGTCCTTGTCTGACCTAAATTATGCTTGACTTAGTTCAATTATCAAAATTATGTTCATAAAATGTCAGCTCTTTTACTTTCAATATCATGTGAGCCTAGGAGCCTAGATTCTGACCTATCTGACATTGATTGCATATAGCTTAGGCATGGTTTGGTAGGACCATATTGAGGAGAAATTTTCATGCTCACATAGACTTAGGTCTAAATACAACTCTCCTCAATTTAGGATCTGAATGCAAACAATATATGCTTCTTCAAAGTTTTCAAAAGTCTATCTCTTTAGGACTTAGAGCCCTCTATTTCTTGCATGTGATCATTTTTTCAAAACTCCATTACCTATCATTACCCGGTCTTCACGTTGCTGGGCTCTCTTCCAGAACCCTAGTTCGGGACAGAGCCTCACAACTGGGCCAACTATTTGGGTTAACACCCCCCTACCACGTACCGCGGGCCACAGTCCGAAGTATATCGGTAGGCGCTCAAGGATGTTGGAAAACCTTACCTTAGAACCGGAGTTGAAATTCTATGCCACGTACCTCGGATTTCGATTCGAGTATATCGGCATAACTGGATTGGACAAAGATGATCTGAACCTAGAGTTAGGATTAGGGTCCTACAGCTGTTTTCAAATTGATGCATCTAGAGTCAGCCTTTTAGGGAGTGCTGAATGTGCATAAATGTTTGTGTAGGATTTTCTCAATTCTTTATATTTCCCAATGTTTTTCAACTCATTAGGTCTTTTTCCAAATATCCTTATTTTCCATGAGATCTTTTCTCAAACCCTGGATGATTTTTTTCAAATATCCCATTTCTTTCAAAACTCCAGGCGATTTTACATTCTACCATTCTACTGGATCTCGAATTTCTAGCTGCATTTTTATCCTGCCTGCAATTTTTCAAAATCATATGTTTTTTCTCATTGGATTTTCGATCCTGTTGTTTACTTGCAAAATTCTTCACCGCATTTTCCTCGTGCATACCTTGATTATTGTGGTGGAAATTGTTTACCCACTTGCCTTCTTCTTACTTTAAATCTGTTTCCAGATTGTTTTTCCAAGAGGTATCTCTTTCCTTCAAAATGGTATTTTCCTCGTGGTTGACGACCTCGCCTAGGTAACAAGGCACATTTTCCGTTGTTCATTTCTCTTACAAAGAATGACAACACAATTGTCGTGATTCCCACGACGACTCAGTCCCTAGTAATGGGACATCTTTTCCAAATTGTCCACCATATTTTCAGCAAATATTTCTTCCAAAAGCTAATTCCCTCAAAATCTAATCAGGTCTTTTGCCCTGCAGAGAGCATCCATATCATTTGATGGTTGAGACAAGATCAGGCAAAAGAACCACAGCATCCCAGCACTCGTCAGCCTCGAAAGAAGAGATGAGTTCCCCTCGATCTGAGAAGAGTCGAGAGCAGCAGCAAGAAGACGATGGCATAGACCCTCAAATGTATGCCATGTTCAGAAAAATGATGAACAAAATGATGAGTGAGCAGCCCGGGACCAGCTCAGAAAGGAACCCATTCAGAGAAAAATTTCATGGTCGTAGGAGTAAGAAGGCTCCCAAGAAGCAGATCCAGCTAGAAGAGATTTCAGATGAATCAGATTCCACTGAAAACACAGATGAAGAATATGAGGTGCCTCTGGCATTTCAGAAGCGTGGCCAAAGTAAAAGCCGCAGATCAAAGAGCAGAGATAAAGAAGAGCCTTTGCAAGCGCAATTCAGGGAAATGGCCAGAGTTGTCAAAGATCTGCAAGCCCGCGACAAGGGCAAGAAAGTCTTCACCAGCGAGGACTTTTATGACGGCTTAGAAGGGGATGATGATCTGGAGAATCTCCCCCGTAAATTCATCAAATTCGATGGTTCTGGCGACCCAAAAGCGCACCTCGCCACTTTCTTTGCTGAATGCTCTCGGTTTAAGAGGGATAACCGAGCATTGTTTCTATGCTTCCCCCGCAGCTTGGAAGGAGTTGCAGCTAAGTGGTATGCTGAGCATATCAACCCTATCGAGCTCAAGGAGTTCGACAAAGTTGTGAATCTCTTTATTGAACGCTTCTTGTTCAACACAGAAGCGCTGCCTACATTAAGTCATCTCTGCAACTTAAGGCAGAATGAGAATGAAAAAGCACGGGACTTCATTCACAGATGGAGATCAGCCTGTAACAAGATGAGAGATCCTATCTCGGAAAGGCATGCATTGTCCTTAATCCTCAACAATTTTTCGCAGCCATTAAGAGGATTAATCTCCACAGTGCCGTCCAGGACCTTCATTGAGCTGACTGAACGAGCCGAATGGCTCGAACTAAGTGTGGAAAATGGAGTCTATGAAGGCTTCACCTTTTCCAAGAACAACTCCCATGGTGAGCAGAAGAAGAAAGCTCACTTCACTTATTCTGCCAACAACAACAACAAAGGCCGAAATCAGCACAAAGGGCAGAAGAAAGATTACTGCTACAGCTCAGGCAGTTCGAACCACAAAGATCAGAAAGCAAAGCCTGCTCCTCAGTTCAGCAAGCCTCCTCAGCAGGATTAAGGGCCGAAACTACGTGAGAAGACCAAACATGAAGGATGGAGTTACGACAGAAAGTTTACTCCCCTTGACCAATCACTCGAAGACGTGCTCGAGTACATGCTATCGAAAGAGATGGTCAAATTGCCCAGATTGGCCAATCCCCCTGTGCCCATGGGGAAATGGAAAGATCAGTTCTGCAAGTTCCACAGGACAGTGGGGCACAACACCGAGAACTGCTTTGTTCTCAAAAATATCATACAAGATCTCATTGAAAAGAATCTATTGGTAGAAGGAGAAGAAGAAGAAAAAATGAACATTCTCAACCACCCCTTCCCTTCGCACACCACAGCAGTAGTGTCTGCACAACCCTTTCTACCGCATGAACATATCAAGCCATGTTCTGCGCAAGATCTCCAAGTTCAGCATCAGGTGACAGTGCTACGACAAGCAGCTCCAGATTCTAAGAAGATGGACTTAATTTCAGCATTCGGTAAAATGAAAGTTGCAGAAGCACCTGTGAAGTCAGTTCCCCAATCAAAAGGAATTCCTGACTTCTTCAAGCAAATCGTTAGACCAAGGCCAGAGAAGTCAAGTCAGAAGCCTCTGACTGCTTTATCCAATGTCTCCATCCTTGACTTGGCCAAGAATTCTAGCAAGCACCGACAAGTACTGGATGATCTGCTCAGGAAAATCAAAGTTAAGCCCAGTACTACTCCTGAAGACATGGCACAGATTGTGAACTCCGCCATGACCAATGCACCAATCACTTTTTCGGATGAGGACCTTTCAAAGCCTCATTCCTTTCATAATAATGCCTTGTATATTGTCGTTCGAGTCAGAGGAATGACGGTTCCCCATGTGTTGGTCGATGGAGGCAGTAGCCTCAACATATGTCCTGAAATGACCGCAAAGGCATTAGGGATCAAGGATGAAGAATATATTCCCGATCCCATCACTATCTATGGGTTTGACAATCATGGTCAAACGGCCAAGGGCAAGATATTCCTGGAGGTGTTCATTAATTATTCAGTGCATTCAGTCCTTTTCCATGTGGTTAATGTACCACCAACCTACAACTTGCTGCTCGGTAGGACGTGGATTCACAATGCTAATGCAGTGCCTTCTACCCTCCATCAATGTGTAAAGTGGTCAAAAGGTGGAATGATTACCACAATACTGGGAGAAGACCCAGAAGAAAGGCTCCCGCAGCCCATGATTCCTCGGCCATCATTCAATGCAGATATTCCCAGCATCAGGGAAAGTGAAGAGATCAATCTCGGGGAGAATCGAGAAATACTTCAGGCACCATCAGAGCCATCTCTGCATACAGTAGCCACGACACGATGGAAAGGTCCTCAATTCTTCAAGGTTGGAGGTCGAATCGATTACAGCACCATTAAGGATCATCCCTTGTTTCCTCAATTCATGAAGTCAAGAAAGGGATTTGATTTACTCCTGAAGCATGGCTATCAACCCTTCAAGGGACTCAGCAAGAATGAAGATGGCCGCATCGAGCCAATGATCCAGAAACATCGTCCCCACAGGGCAGGATTGGGGTTCTCCGGAGGAAGCTCATCAAGGAAGACTGTTTTTGTCAAAGGGGCACAATGAAGACCATTTGTTATTTCCTTTCTATTCTTTTCCAAATAAATGTCTCATTTTACCAATGTCATTGATCCATTCAATCAATAAAATTCCAAGCTTCTTTGTCTATCCGGATGCCATCTACTCCCTTTTTGTCTGTCTCATCATTTTATAATTCAATGCCATTTTATGTATGGTTCTCTTCAAATGATTGCTTGTCTTACTATAGGCCAATTTGTCTGAACCAAAATTTCTTCTCCAAAATTTCAGAATGACTTCTCGGACAATCAAGAAGCTCGTTCTCAATCCCAAGGCCTCTCAAAAGTCGACAACAATTCACAGGATCAAAGCAAGCACCGGAAATGACAAGAGTGCAAAGCAGTCTGATGATTGTGCAGAATATGATCAGTCTCTTCAGGAATTACCGGAGTTTGCCGCAGTTCAGAAGCAGGATGAACCATCCCCTCTAGTACAAGATCCGACTGAAGATGTCAATATCGGTTCAGAGGAAGATCCCAAAATTCTCCAGATCGGAACCAGTCTGAGTCCAGAAGAAAAGAAAAGGCTTATAGATTTTCTCAAGCGGCATGAAGAAGTGTTCGCATGGACATATGAAGACATGCCGGGCTTAGACCCCAAATTGGTCGAGCACCGTCTTGTCCTAAAGCCGGATGCTAAGCCAGTCAAGCAGAAGCTGAGAAAAATGGATCTTAGAATAGAACAGCAAGTCAAGGAAGGACTTGAAGATCTGCTCAAAGCAGGATTTATTCGAGCTATTGACTACCCAGATTGGTTAGCCAATATCGTCGTAGTCCCAAAGAAAAGTGGCAAAGTAAGGATCTGCATAGACTTCAGAGACCTCAATAAGGCAACTCCGAAGGATGACTATCCACTTCCAAGCATCGATCTTCTAGTCGATAGCACGGCAGGACATGCCATGTTCTCTTTCATGGACGGATATTCCGGCTACAATCAGATTAAGTTGGCTGCCCGCGACCAATCCAAAACTTCTTTCACCACGCCTTGGGGCACTTTTTGCTATACGGTTATGCCTTTTGGGCTCAAGAATGCTGGAGCAACATATCAACGGGCAATGGCTGTCATCTTTCATGATCAGATGCGCAAAATCATGGATGCGTATGTTGATGATATTCTCGTGAAATCTAAAGAGGGAGAAGATCACCTCGAAGCCCTTGATCAAGTCTTTAAAAGACTTATTCTTTACAAGTTAAGGCTTAACCCGCAAAAGTGTGTCTTCGGAGTCGAATCAGGCAAATTGTTGGGTTTTCTGGTCAGCAAAAGGGGAATTGAAGTTGACCCAGTCAAAGCAAAGGCTATCATTGATATGCCACCCCCGAAGAATCTCAAAGAACAACGTAGCCTTCAAGGACGTATGCAGTCAATCCGGCGATTCATTTCCAATTTGGCGATGAGATGTGAGCCCTTCAACCACTTACTTAGAAAAGGAGTGAAGTTCGAATGGGGACCAGAATGTCAGCAATCGTTCAATCGAATCAAGAAGTTTCTTCTCAATCCTCCCATCCTGAAGCCGCCAGAATTGGGAAAACCTCTTTTATTATACATCTCAGTTAATCAAGTTGCATGCGGTGGATTCTTGGCGCAATACAAAGAAGGCAGCCTGATAGAGCACGCCATCTACTACGTGAGCAAGACTTTCATAGATTATGAAAAGAGATACTCTCAAATAGAGAAGACCTGCCTAGCTCTGGTATGGATGTGTCAGAAGCTAAGACACTACCTGTTGGCATCAGAGGTCAAAATTTTGTCCAAACTCAATCCTCTCAAGTATATCTTAGAACAACCTTTCCTCAGCGGACGAGTCGCCAAATGGCAAGTCTTACTGATGCAGTATGACTTAGAATACGTCTCGCAACAATCAATCAAAGGCCAAGCAATTGCAGACCAATTGGCGGATTTTCCTCTGACCGAAGAAGTGAAAGCCGAAGATGACTTCCCTGATGAGCAAATTTGCAACATCCAACAATTTCCGGTCTGGAATTTATTTTTTGATGGTTCTAAGAACATGGCCGGAATAGGCATCGAAATCTTATTAATCACTCCTGAGAAGGAGATGATTCCATTTTCTCTCAAGTTAGATTTTCAATGCACTCACAATATGGCTGAATACGAAGCCCTGATTCAAGGTCTAAGGATTCTACTAGACTTCAATGTTAAGAGAGTGCATGCCTATGGCGACTCATTACTCGTTGTTAATCAAGTTCGAGCCGAATGGCAGGTCAAAGATCAGAAGTTATTTCCCTATCAGAAAATTGTTTCAGCTCTCGTCAGCAAATTCGAAGAATTTCAGTTATTCCACATCAAGAGAGATTTTAATCAAGTGGCCGATAGTCTAGCCAGTTTAGGCTCCATTATGGCATTCAAAAATGGAGAATCTTGTCGCTCTTTTGAAATTGGCAGACTTGACCAACCTGCCTTCATTCCAGCGGAACAGGTAAACCAGGCTGAGCAAAGGAAGAAGCCCTGGTATTACAACATCAAAACTTTCATAGAAACTGGCGAATTTCCTCCAGAACTCTCAAAGAAAGAGCAACGAGCAATCCAGCGTATGTCTACTCGATATTTCATTTTGGCCAATGTCCTCTATCGTCGTGGATTCAGTTCAGAGTATTCCAGATGCTTAGATGAAAACGAAGCCAAAGAAGTCGTGCGAGAAGCACACGAAGGTATTTGTGGTGGTCACGTTGGCTACCAAACCCTTGTCAAGCAAATCATCAGAGCAGGTTACTACTGGAAGACTATGCAACAAGACTGTTATCATTATGTGAAGAAGTGTGTACAATGTCAGATACATGCACCTTCTATCCATGCTCCGACAACTTATTTACAGTCTGTTGTCTCTCCATGGCCATTCTCCATGTGGGCCTTCGATGTCGTAGGTCCCATCACTCCTTCAGCTTCAAATGGCCATAAATATTTCCTTGCCGCAACAGAATATTTCACCAAGTGGGTAGAAGCCATCACTCTTCGCACAGTTGAAGGCCGACACGTGGTCTCTTTTATTCACAAGAACATCCTTTGCCGTTTCGGCATCCCGCATGACATTGTGTCAGACAATGGCAGTCATTTCAAGAATGAAAAGATGAAGACATTCTGCTCAAAATTCAAGATCTATCACCATTTTTCTGCTCCATATTATCCTCAAGGGAATGGTCAGGCAGAGGCCACCAACAAAATTTTAATTCGTATCTTGGAGCGAACTGTGGAAACAGGCCGTGACTGGCATGAGAAGATCCACGATGCACTGTGGGCCTATCGGACCACCATTCGTACACCAACGAATGCTACCCCATCAGAACTGGTTTATGGAACAGAGGTAGTATTGCCGCTACATGTTCAGAAGCCCGCTTTGAAATTTGCTTCACTTCTGCAATTACCTCTTGATCAATACCAGCAGCAGCGACTAGTGCAGCTAGACTTACTCGACGAGAGAAGACTAAAAGCAGCAGAGCATGCTCAATCCTATCGCCAGAGAGTAGCCAGGCAATATGCGAAGTCTATCATCGAAAGAAGATTCAAAGTCAATGATTTAGTACTTCGATCCACAGCTTATCTCAAGCATCGTCCTGGCGGCAAATGGTCGCCAAATTGGGAAGGTCCCTATGTTGTCAAAGAAGCATTACCCCGCAACTCATATCGGCTCATCAATGCCGATGGAGTAGAATTGCTAGATCCTATTAATGCTCGACACTTGAAAAAGTTTTATACTTGAAACATTTATCCTTCTCTTGTAATCCTTCCTGTTTCCTTTAAATAATGATCCAACTTTCTTTCCCAGTTACACTGGGGCATTTTAAAATTTTGTTCTATATGCAGGCAGGATAAACAAATTCCTCATTTCATGCACTTGTGCATTCATGCATCAACTCATATTCATTTGCATTCAATTGCATTAATAACAATCCGGTCGGTATTGGGATTTCAACAAACAGTCCCATCACAATTCCTAAATGATCCAAAGATCATCGCCAATACTGAACCAAAACCCAGCACTCGAACTGGTATTATTTCAAAAATCCAGTATTCAAGCTGGCACATTTTCAACTTTTAGGAAAACCGAGTTCCGACTCGGGTTTTTATTCAAATCATTTTCCTTTGTTGATCCGGGTTCCGACTCGTGATCTCTCTACTTTATTCGAGCCTTGACTCGATTTCTCCATTTTCCTTTGTTGATCCGGGTTCCGACTCGTGATCTTTCTACTTTACTCGAGCCTTGACTCGATTTCTTCATTTTCCTTTGTTGATCCGGGTTCCGACTCGTGATCTCTCTACTTTATTCGAGCCTTGACTCGATTTCTTCATTTTCCTTTATTGATCCGGGTTCCGACTCGTGATCTTTCTACTTTACTCGAGCCTTGACTCGATTTCTTCATTTTCCTTTGTTGATCCGGGTTCTGACTCGTGATCTCTCTACTTTACTCGAGCCTTGACTCGAACTCTTCATTTTCCTTTGTTGATCCGGGTTCCGACTCGTGATCTCTCTACTTTACTTGAGCCTTGACTCGAACAAATCATTTTCCTTTGTTGATCCGGGTTCCGACTCGAGATCTTTTCGAGCTTGTCATTCTCTTTTGTTGATCCGGGTTCCGACTCGTGATCTCATTACCTTACTCGAACCCTGATTCGAGTTCTTCATTTTCTTTTGTTGATCCGGGTTCCGACTCGAGATCTCCTTATCTTATCCAAGCTCTAATTCAAGTCTTTCATTTTCCTTTGTTGATCCGGGTTCCGACTCGTGATCTCATCATCTTATTTGAGCTCTGATTCAAGCCTTCCATTTTCTTTTGTTGATCCGGGTTCCGACTCGAGATCTCTTTAGTTACTCGAGCCTTGACTCGAGCTCTTCATTTTCTTTTGTTGATCCGGGTTCCGACTCGAGATTTCTCTATTCATTTGAGCTCAGATGCGAGCTCTTCATTCTCTTTTGTTGATTCGGGTTCCGACTCGAGATCTCTCTATTCATTCAAGCTCAGATTCGAGCTCTTCTTTTGTTGATCCGGGTTCCAACTCGTGATCTCTATATTTTATTCGAGCTCTGACTCGAACTCATCATTCTCCTTTGATTAATCCAAGTCATTTCAATCATCAGGGTCTGTCAATTGCTCAAATTTGATATTTTGCTCTCCAAATTCCAATTTAAATCTTCAAATCAGGCAATTCTCCAATTTCGACCTCTGGGTCACCCGATTTCCAATTCTCAATTTCAATTACCAATTACCAATTACCAATTACCAATTTCCAATTCTCGACCTGCGGGTCAATCAAACTCCAATTTTCGACCTTCGGGTCAATCAATTTCCAATTTTCGACCTTCGGGTCAATCAATTTCCAAATTTCGACCTTCGGGTAAATCAATTTCCAATCTTTGACCTTCATTTCTCAATTTCGACCTTTAGGTCACTCAATTCTCAATTTCGACCTTCAGGTCACACAATTTCGACCTTTCGGTCAACCAATTCTCAATTTCGACCTTTTTGGTCAAATCAATTCTCAATTTCGACCATCAGGTCATCCAATTTCGACCTTCGGGTCATTCAATTTTCAGCAACCAATTTTCAATTTCGACCTTCGGGTCAATCAATCTCAATATCCAATTTCAATCATTTTCTCTTGCGAGAGACCCTTTTTAGGGAGAGTTCGAGGGAGCTCGTTCTTTTCGCATGCTATCCAATTCGTTCACTTAGCCCCTTTTTAGGGAGAGTTTGAAGGGACTCGCGTCTTTGTGAACCGTTTGCAAAACAATTTCCAATTTCACACGAGAAACCCTTCTTAAGGGAGAGGCTCGACGGAGACTCGTTTTTCTCGTGACCCCCCAATTTCATACTAGGCCATTTTCGTCATGAAAGACCCTCTTTGCAGGGAGACTGTGATGGACTCGTTCTTTTCATGACCCAATTTTCAGACCTCATTATTATCGGCCCCCTTTCCATAAGAGAAGCCTAATATTAGGGAGCTTTGACGAAAGCTCAATTTCTCTTCGAAAGTTCGTTTTGCAAACACCTCCTCTTCAGGGAAGAGAGGAGTATTTCCCATTTCCCATTCAGGTAAGGGCTAAGCCTGAGTCTCTCTTTTTGGGGAAAAAGAGAGGAGAATTTTCATCACGGATGCGTTGAGCCGAATTTCAAATACTCACTTTCACTAAGGATTTCAAGAAAATTTTGTCAAATTGTCAATCAAATTATTTGCTGATTTCAGAATATTTATTGCACAAATCTCTATCTCAGTTTACCTTCAGCATCACTTCCAAAAGAGTGAAGCTTTTGCGAAAAGAGATTCAAAACTCAAATCCTTTCTATTGGCCAACCAAAAGGATGAAGGATAAATCCTCGATATGGCCAGAAAAGAAGAATCAATGTTATTGAAAAGCCGTAGATGATCGATATTGATCGCAGTCAATGGCGCATCTTTAAAGACTATTCTTATAAGGATGAGGCAGTGGAAATATCCTGAGTGCTAGAAAAGAGAGAATTCACCCAAACCCTGTCTCCTCAGAATCACCTAAGCTACAATTAAATATCCGCAAAAGGGATCTCTCACCTGTCGTCAAGATGAAGGCGAATTAGGCAAGTAGACCCCCGGGGCCAAAGAAGATTCGAAACATCTCCAAGATGACGGAGTTTGTGATGGATCCTTCCAGGGAAAGTCCAAAGCACTGTCGAGATAAAGGCAGATGCGATGAACCTCTCGACAATCCCTAAAAGATATTTAATTTCAGCTATCGCCCAAAGATCTCCAAACCCATCATCCAAGAAGGATCGAAACATCTCCAAGTTGAAGGAGTTTGTGACGTATCCTTCCCAAAAGAGAGAAAGAGAGGAAAAAAAAAGAGAGAAAAGTCAGAACATCTCCAAAATGAAGGAGAATGTAGCAAAAACCCAGAGAGCCAAAAGAGTGCAGAAAGATTGCCAAGAGAGAAGCTCCCAGGATATCAAACTGCCAAATTTATCAAGAATCCTCTTTAACTTTGTGAAATTCTATTATCAATATTCTTTCATCAATTGCTTTCATAATATCAAATTCTCTTTCCTGCTCATATCAAGGAAATTGATAACTTCCTTGAAGAAGGTCAATTGCAAGCAATTTGGATTTCAAGTCTCGATTCTACAAAGTGAACCTTGTTTGGAGGTAATGCTTTAGGTAGAAAAGAAGGAATATCTTTGCAACAATGTGCAACATTTTCAAATATTTTGAATCAACAGCAAAATTTCCAACATTTTGACAATATTTTCTAGCTATCCTGACATGAAGTGAGAGCTCGATATCCGTCTTCGATGCATCCTGACACCAATTTTAAATCCCTCCTAAGGACTTGATTCCTTCCCTTCTTTGAGAGCATGAACTCTCAAATTTGCACACTTCCCTGTGTCCCCACTGTCCCACCATAGACAGTCCCATTTCGGTTCGAGGTCGAACCACCAATCATTTCCCGCAAAAGGAAATTTCAAAAGCTGATTTTAGTCTCAGCAATGAGACGCCTAAGATCAATCCCTTTTCAAGCTTTAGGGACCCCATTTTCCTTCCTTTTGCAAAACCCCTATTGGATTTATTGTGCAAAATCCAAAGGTTCCATCATGGTCTCTTCCTTCGAGGATTCCATTCCATTTTCCGCCCGATCAGGATAAGGGTACAAACCTGAGCCTCACTCAAAGAGGTATTTCATTTTCCGCCCGATTAGGATAAGGGTACAAACCTGAGCCTCACTCAAAGAGGTATTTCATTTTCCGCCCGATCAGGATAAGGGTACAAACCTGAGCCTCAATCAAAGAGGTATTTCATTTTCCGCCCGATCAGGATAAGGGTACAAACCTGAGCCTCGATCAAAGAGGTATTCCATTTTCCGCCCGATCAGGATAAGGGTACAAACCTGAGCCTCGATCAAAGAGGTATTCCATTTTCCGCCCGATCAGGATAAGGGTACAAACCTGAGCCTCGATCAAAGAGGTATTCCATTTTCCGCCCGATCAGGATAAGGGTACAAACCTGAGCCTCAATCAAAGAGGTATTTCATCTTCCGCCCGATCAGGTTAAGGGTACAAACCTGAGTCTCATTTCGATGAGATATTCCATTCCCCAATCAGGTCAAGGGTCAAAACCTGAGCTTTGTTCCATGCGAGGTATTTCTGTCCCATCAGGTTAAGGGTCAAACCTGAGCTTCGTTTCATGCGAGGTATTTCTGTCCCATCCAGGTTAAGGGCATAAACCTGAACTTCACTCTCATAGAGTGAATCTTTTCTCTCCATTCTTCGCTTCATATCTACCATCTTCCTCGGGCTAATTTCTTCACACCCAGTCAGATCCTTCTAACTGGGGCATTTTTTTCGTATAGCCCAAATTTGGTGTGTTTTCTTTGCCACTAAGCTCGGCCATGAGCCGGCTTAGTAGCAAAGAGGGGCATCTGTAAACACCCCAAATTTTCACTCACCTCCCCAACATTTCCACCAAGCATCAACATCCAACCTCTGAAATCGCTGGAGGGCAAAATGGTCATTTTCTGAGCCGGACCTTGCAAAAGTCCAAATTTCATCTGCAACTCTCAAAATTTCTCTAATTTTAGCTCAGATGTTCAAAATTTTACTCCTGACAGGAGACAGACATCTCCAAGTCTTGATTCAAGATTGCATTTCATAAGACATGACATTGCATATCATTGCATGAGCATTTCAAATCACTGCACTGCACAGCATGTCATTTCGAGGTCCAGAACTCTTGATTTCAAAATTTTCAATCCAGATTAGAATTTCAACTCTTTTCAAAATTGATTTCAAAACCCTGGGTCTTCAAAATTATCAATTTTTCCCATTTTACCCCCAGGACTCTGAATTTCAAAATATTTCCTCAGGAAAACCATCTGGATAGTTTTCAATATGGATTTCAGTCACTTCACCTCAGATTTTGCCCTTTTTGACAATTTCAAATATCTTTCTTTTACAAAATTGCCCTACAAGGGCCAACTCTTTCCAAAATTCCTGTTTTGCCCATTAGTCCAGATTTTATGAAAATTCCAAAAAGAATTTGTGGTTTTATCCTTATTTCAATAAAGAAGCAATGTGGGACCCACACTGAGGTGGTGTCACACAAGCTTTCCTTTTGAAAATTTGAATTTTGAAAAACCCAAAAATATAGGAGCCTTGTCCCCTGGATTGGTGCCACTTGTCTTTTCTCTCTCCTCCCATTTACATGTCATGTGTCAGCATAGGGTTCACCTAGAGTCGGTGCCACATGTCACCCTCCCTCTTCTGCCAAGTGTCAGTGTGGGGCTACCTTAAGAAGCCGCCACATGTCTGCCATGTGTCAGTATCCATCCTGCGCCATGTGTCATTTCAAAGACTACCAGAAGATGCCAAGTGTCATAGGTTGTCCTGTCTAGAAAAAGTGGAGTTTGTCTCCTCTGAGGTGGTGCCACTTGAAGTGTGTCTCTTGCAGGGGACACGTGTCAACCTCTCCCTCCTTCTAGAAAAGTAGCCTGACACATGTCTCTCCCTATTTTTTTCAGAAAAGTAGGAAACATGTGTCACTCCTAAATTCCTACAAAAAAAGGTAGGCTTGTCTCCTCTGAGGTGGCGCCATCTGGAGTGTCTCCTGCAGAGGACACATGGCAAGCTCTCATTTCCTCAGAAAAAGCAAGTGCCATGTGTCATTTTCTGCTTTCCTCAGAAAAACTAGAATTCAAATATTCAAAATCCCCATAGGTGGCGAAAATCAAGAACTCCTACCTTTTTCATCCTGTCTGAGATGGCGCCACATGGCTTGGCCCACCTTCTCTCCCCTCTGCCACGTGTCATTCTCTGCTTCTTTCAGAAAAAGTAGAGGACACATGTCTTCTCCCTACCTCTTTCAGAAAAGTAGGAGACACATGTCACTCCTGGCCTTCTTCAGAAAAAGCAAACCATTTAAAATTCAAACAAGGCATTAGGTGGCGAAAATCCGGAGCTCTGATTTTTCCAGATGGCCTATGAGGGCGCCACATGTCCCTTCCCTCCTTCTCACCCCTCTGCCACGTGTCATCTTCTACTTCTTTCAGGAAAAGAAGGTGACACATGTCTCCTTCTCACTCCTTCAGAAAAAGTAGAGGACACATGTCCTCTCCCTACTTTTTTTCAGAAAAGTAGGAGACACATGTCCCTTTCCCTCTTTTTCCTCCCTCTTGCCACATGGCATTGTAGGAGCAACCCTGAGGTGGCGCCACATGTCCATCCTCCATTCCTCTAGGGCCAACCTCCATTTGAATTTCAAACTTCCCCCTGAGGTGGCGCCCTCTGAGAAAGCCTCTCCAGCAGGCTGACACTTGGAACCATCCTGGACTGCCACATGTCTAGATCTCCTTTCACCAGAAAAAGCAAAATTCAAATTCCTCTGAGGTGGCGCCTTCTGAGCCCACTGCTCTGTCCTTCTGACATGTGTCAAACACCTTTTGAGGTGGCACCATTCCAGGACTCCACTTGGCTCCATTTTTATTTTTTATTTTATTTTTAATAAAGGTAGCCCACCATGAGGTGGCGCCACCTGAGGACTCCCTACAAAAGGTGAGTTTGAATTTCAAATTCCAAGAGAGCACCCTCTGAGGTGGCGCCTTCTGGGAGCTCCCTGCAGAGAGAATCAGGCAAACTTTTGAAAAATTCCAAATTCCCCCTGCTGAGGTGTCTCACCCACAAAATTTCCATTTTTTATTTTTCTCAAAAAATCAAAATAACCTTTTGAGGTGGCACCACCTGAGGGCTCCCTGCAGAAGACAAATTCGAATTTCAAACCCCTCAGATGGCACCCCCTGAGATGGCGCCACATGGAGGGCTCAGATTGAACCTGTTTGAATTTCAAAATTTTTCAGAAAAGTTATAAAAACAAGGGTTCACGCCCAGCCTAGGAAAAGAGATCATTTTTTTAGCTCTTGTGAACTTGGAAAATCCGACCTAGCCTTCCTAGAATCAGATTTTGAACTGTGGAAATCGTGCCCCCTTTGACGCATTGAAGAAGGTGGAGCAGAGCTCGTGCTGTGGCCAATTCAATTCCAACAGAGGTCGATTTTGGTGGACCATCCAAAGCTCGGAGCGAAGGACGAAGGAAGCTCGTGATAGCTGCCCCTTTCAAGAGCTCCTACGCTGCGTAACGAAGCAAGGTGCACTTCTTTTCTCATTGATTGGATTCCATAATTCGAATCGGGGGTCGTTTGAAGAAAGAGCTCATCCGAGGGATGGATTGAGCTATTCTCATAAAACGACATACATAAAAATGTTTCATTATGCTTCTTTGATGATTTTTAACATTCATATAGTTAGCTAGGTTTAATTTGCATTTTATTTCATTCATTTAGTACATTTCATGAATTAATTAGGATTAATTTAGCCTTTATTTCAATTCTGCTTCTTTTCAGTAGGTCTCTGTTTTTGTCAGTCAGTCCACACGTAATTTCATGCATTTGGTTTTTATTAAAAATCCCAAAAAAATCACGGAATGCGCCCTTAGGTGTCCCTAAAATTTTGCCAAAAATTCGGAGTCATTTGAATTTGTTTACTATGGTAAATATTCAAAATGGCAAGTCGGGTTTTGTTACCCAGGATACGTTTTGAAAATCATTTGCCGACTTGTAAAATCGAGATATCCCTCATGGGAGATCCGATTTTCGATCCGAAAGATGTTCTGAAATCGGGAGAATGTCTAGTTTTTAATATGATTGTTTCAGATTTTTCTGATTTTTTTTATGTCTGACAAAAATTCGAGAGTTCGGGACACGTGTCAGAGCCTAATTTGGGCCTCTGAGATCTTGGATCGACTTAGGGCTATGGTTTCTCTTTGTGTGTAGCTCCAAATCCGAAACTGTAAAATGTGAAAGTGGTGTCCGAGATGTCCTCTGTTTGAATATGAAATCCTGTAATTTTTAGAACAGTGTTGACCCCTGATTCGGATTTTTCTTGTCAGCCCCCTGTTTTGCTACATTTGTCTGTTCTGTTAGTTTAGGCAGGAATAGTTATATTTTTATCGGTGTTTATGTTGATCAAATGCCGAAGTCATAAACATGAAAGTTGTTCATGTAGGTGTCGTGCATAGCTCTGATTAATTTCATAAATTTCCATGGCCGTTTTGTATTTGTTTAGCATTTTACATCAGATTAGGGTGATTTTTACCTATGTCAGAACTAAATCCCTGTTATTGAACTCACCATGTCTCAAATCCCAAAGCTGTAAAAACCAAAAATGTTACATTTCGGGTCTTTTAGCAGTCTGAAAAATATCAGAAGTTTCCATGGTGTAAATCTTGCATTATCATATTAGGCATTGCATTTGGTTCGGATCCATAGGCAAAATCCACCATTTTAGGACTTTCCTTGATGTTTAGCATTTAAATCATATCATTTCGTGATTTTTAGCATTCTAGGTTGTTTATCAGAGTGTTTAGATGCTTCATACTGAATTTGGTGCAATTTTGAATCCATTTGAGGTTCGGATCATCCATAATACCAAAACAGGGTCCCGCAGGACCCCGATCTAAGCGAAAAACAAGCGAAATTCGTTATTTTGGTTAAATTTCAAAATGTCAAATTCTGATTTTAAAGTCCTAATGTGTTTAGAAGCATGTCATATTGCATTTCATCATCATTGAATTCAATTTGAATTTCAAAATCCCAATTTTACTAAGTTTTCCTTCAAAAAACCCTGATTTTAAAGGTGTAACTTTAATTTTAGGGGTATTTTGGTCATTTTGACCCCAAATCCGAATTTCAAACTGTTTTCCACTGAATTCTATGCATTTACATCATTTCAAAACATCAAGGAAGCATGAGAATAAGGTTTATATCCAATTAAATCCAATAATTTCATAATATTATTGGAAAATCTTGGAAAAACCCACATATTTGAGCTAACTTTATTTCAAGCTTGGCAGGGACATTCCAAAGAAGGAGCTGAAGTCTGCAAATTTCTTTTATTTCCTTTATTTAGTGATGTAATAATGTAAATTTTGGAATAAGAGAGTTAATTTCCTGCTTAGACTAGGATGCATGTCATATAGTTTGAATTTATGCAATATCCTGATTATATGATTCATGCATTTTATTTCAAAAGCACTATGGATGTTCACGAATGGCACGTGCACCAACTCTTAGGGAGTTGATGGACTCGGTGGGATCCATATTTACGGCCCTAGTCGGAATATGGATGAGACCCAGATCCATCATCTTTCTACTAGTCACATTGAGCCTACACTCTTAGGCTATCTTAAAATGCACATCATATTTCCCAAGTTTTCAAAATCATGTGCATCAAATCAACTAAATTCTGAACATATTCATGGCCACAGTCAGAATATGTGAAGGATTTATCTTGACTTAATGCACATTTTTCCAACAAATCTCTTAGAAAATCTTTTCAAAGTGCATTCATTCACTCATGACATTTACATCATGAAATCATTGATTTTCTCAAGATTTTCTCAAGAAAACTTCATTCTTAAGAAATCGATTTCTCAAGAAACTCTAAGAATCTTTCAAAATCGGTTTTCCAAAGACAAGCTCTTCCACAATTTTCCCAGGAAAATGATATTTTCTTAAGATATTCAAAAGAGTTTTCCAATCTTTCTTCAAGATCCAAAATCGATTTCCAAGTATTTCAAAAGGGTAAAATTCCCAGGATTTCGATTCCCCAAGTTTTGAATTTCTTTCTCCAATGAGTTTTCCTATAAATCTTCCATCATTTTCCTAAGAAAACTCTCAAAGTCCAAGTTTTCCTAAGAAATATTTTCCTTTTCAAAAGGTTCATCTTTTCTCAAGAATCACTTCCATTTTCCCAGGATTTTCAACCATTCATGATTTTCCCACAACTTCATGAACTTTCCCGTGACTTCAAAAACCCTTTTTTTCAGATGAGTTTTCCTGAGAAATTGACTTTCATCTTTTTCCTAAGAGAATCTTTTCAACTCCAAATATTTTCCAAGCATACATCTTGTTTTCCCAAGCTGCATTTTCCAAAATCTCATAGCACATGCCTGAATTCTCTGTGCATTTAGGATAGAACATAACTTTGATAATTTCGCTAAGTCAAGCACAATTTTGGTCCTTGGTTCGATTACCCCTGTTAAAGGCGGCAGGAACGGTCGAACCTCGTACCGACAGGTCGAGCCCCATCCCATGGATTTTCCCGCAATTTTCAAAAACGGAGGCGAGTATTTCAAAACAATTTCCAAAATCCGGTCAAAGTTTGAAGCGCGAAAGCGTTTCTCTCTTTTTCTCTTTCGCAAGGAAGGGAAGACGGGGGAAAAATTTCGCGACAAGAACAAGTATGAGAGTCCCACTTATTGTTGCAAAGGAGTGAATCGGTTCTGCTACATGCAAATCGATCGCACGATTTTGCTAAAAAAAAAAAAAATGAAAACAACAGATGGATGAGACTTAGAAGAAGACTAAAAGAAATTTCCATGAAGAATCGAAAAGAATAAACTCTTACCTGATATTGCAGGAGTTCTGAAGGAGGAAGGAGAGGCGATCGAGAATGATGGACTCGGATGGAGGGGCGATGTTGGATGCCGATGGAGAGGCAGGAGACGGATCTCCTCTCCCTCCTGCGTGCTCCCCTTTTAAAGATCAAAAGGAGAGATCGAGAGGGGGAGGTGGTTGAAGATGGAGGGAGGAAAACCCAGGCGATGGTTGGAGATCGAAGGTGGAAATAGAGGGGAAAATGTGCGCGGGAGATGGCTGTTAAAATTTTTCTCAAATTCCCAAAAGGGGGCTCCTTTTAAAAAAAAAATCATAAGAGGGCTTTCAAGAGAGGTTTTGACAAAATAATTTTTCAAAAAGAGTTTTGATTGCCTATTTCTCTAAATTTTTTGGAATTTTTCTATTGTTTTTTCTTTCGATTTTCTTATTTTTTTGTTCTTTTCTTGAATTTTCTATATTTTTGTATTTTTTTGAAAACAAAACTCTGAAAACTAAGGAATTAAAACTAATTTTATAAAATTTTAAGATTTTTTTACAAAAGAAGGGTTTTTATGAAAAATCAAGGTTATTTTGAAGAAATTCCTTCAAAAAATGGGTTTGGACCCGAGTTTTGAGAAGATGTTCGAGTTTTTGAAACTCGAATCGAGAAATACAACGTGATGGATCCAAACGGATGTCGTAGGGACTGTTCGAGCTATTTAAAAACTATTTTTGGTATTTTCTATAATTTTAATTTTAAAATTTAGACAATGAGACTCAGATTTGGATCTAGACAATGGATCCAGATCCGAAATCAATTTTAAACATATAAAATGAATTTAATTTCAGTAAAACTTGAGAAATGAACTGGAATTTAGATTTAAAAGTGACTCGTTTGCTCAAAAATGAATTTAGGGGCAAGAAGGGAATATTTAAAAGATTTTGAAAAATTTGGGGTGTTCACACTCGCGTCTTTGTGAACCGTTTGCAAAACAATTTCCAATTTCACACAAGGAACCCTTTTAAAGGGAGAGGCTCGACGGACACTCGCTTTCCTTGTGGCCCCCCAATTTTCCTACTAGGCCATTTTCGTCATGGAGGACCCTCTTTTTAGGGAGAGTGTGATGGACTCGTTCCTTCATGACCTAATTTTCTGAGCTCACTACTATTGGCCTCCTTTTCATAAGAGAAGCCTAATATTAGGGAGCTTTGACGAAAGCTCAATTTCTCTTCGAAAGTTCGTTTTGCAAACACCTCCTCTTCAGGAAAGAGAGGAGTAATTCTTATTTCCCATTCAGGTAAGGGCTAAGCTTGAGTCTCTCTTTTTGGGGGAAAAAAAAGGAGAATTTTCGTCACAGATGTGTTGAGCCGGACCTCAAATGCTCTCTTTCACCAAGAATTTCAAGAACATTTTGTCAATTTGTCAATCAATTACTTGTTGATTTCAGAATCTTTATTGCACCAATATTTACCTTCAATATTACTTCCAAAAGAGTGAAGCTTTTGCAAAGAGAGATTCCAAAATCCAAATTCTTTCCATTGGCAAACCAAAAGGATGAAGGATAAATCCTTGATGTGGCCATCAAAGAAGATTTAATGTTACTGCAAAGCCACAAATGATTGATATTGATCGCAGTTATGGCACATCTCTAAAGATTATTCGTGTAAAGATGAGGCAGTGGAAATATCCTGAGCGCTAGAAAAAGAGAGAATTCACCCAAACCCTGTCTCCTCAAAATCACCTAAGCTGCAATTAAATATCCGCAAAAGGGATCTCTCAATTGTCGTCAAGATGAAGGCAAATTAAGCGAGCAGACCCCCGGGGCTAAAGAAGATTTGAAACATCTCCAAGATGACAGAGTTTGTGACGGATCCTTCCAGGGAAAGTCCAAAGCACTGTCGAGATGAAAGCAGATGCGATGAACTTCCTGACAATCCCTAAAAGATATTTAATTTCCGCTATCATCCAAATATTTTCAATACATGAGCTAATATCATCAACATGACCCCTGGAGCAAAGAAGGATCAAAACATCTCCAAGTTGAAGGAGTTTGTGACGTACCCTTTCAAAAAGAGAGAAAGAGAGGAAAAAGAAAGAAAAGTCAAGACATCTTCAAAATAAAGGAGAATGTAACTGAAACCCAAGAGAGCCAAAAGAGTGTAGAAAGATTATCATGAGAAAAGCTCGCAGGATATCAAACTGCCAAATCTATCATGAATCTTCTTTAAATTTGTAAAATTCTATTATCAATATCCTTTCATAAATTGCTTTCATAATATCAAATTCTCTTTTCTGTTCATATCAAGGAAACTGATAGCTTCTTTGAAGAAGGTCAATTGTAAGCAATTTGGATTCTAAATCTTGATTCTATGAAGTGAATCTCGTTTGGAGGTAATACTTCAGGTAGAAAAGAAGGAATATTTTTTTGCAACAATATGCATCATTTTCAAATACTTTGAATCAACAATAGAATCCTCAACATTTTGACAACATTTTCTAGCTATCCTGGCATGAAGTGAGAGCTTGATGTCCGTTTTCGACACATCCTGACACCATTTTCAATCCCTCTTTAGGACTTGATTCCTTCCCTTCTTCTTATAATTTGAGAGCATGAGCTCTCAAATTCGCACACTTTCATGTGTCCCCACTGTCCCACCATAGACAGTCCCATTTCGGTTCGAGGTCGAACCACCAATCATTTTTCGCAAAAGGCAATTTCAAAAGCTATTTAGTCTCAGCAATGAGATGCCCAAGATCAACCCCTTTTCAAGCTTTAGGGACCCCATTTTCCTTCCTTTTGCAAAACCCCTGTCGGATTTATTATGCAAAATCTGAAGGTTCCATCATGGTATCTTCCTTCGAGGATTCTATTTTTCGCCCAATCAGAATAAGGGTACAAACCTGAGCCTCATTTGATGAGGTATTCCATTTTTCGCCCAATCAGGATAAAGGTTATACCTGAGTCTCCTTTGATGAGGTACTTCAATTTCCGCCCGATCAGGATAAGGGTATAAACCTGAGCCTCATTTGATGAGGTATTCCATTTTTTCGCTCGATCAGGTTAAGGGTACAAATCTGAGTCTCATTTGATGAGATATTCCATCCCCCAATCAGGCCGAAGGATAAACTTGATCTTCGTTCCATACGAGATATTTTTTGTCCCATCCAGGTTAAGGGCAAAAACCTGAACTCCACCGCCACAGAGCGAATCTATTCATCTTCGTTCTCCATTCCATATCTACCATCTTCATCAGGGTTAATTTCCTCATACCCAGTCAGATCCTTCTAACTGGGGCATTTTATATAGCCCAAATTTGGTGTGTTTTTCTATGCCACTAAGCTCGGCCACAAGCCGGCTTAGTAGCAAAAAGGGGCATATGTAAACACCTCAAATTTTCACTCACCTTCCTGACATCTCCACCAATCATCACATTTTGGTTCTCCGAAGGGCAAAATGGTCATTTTCTGAGTTTAGACCTTGCAGAAAGTCCAAAATTTCATTCCTAAGTCTCAAATTTTCTATATTTAGGCTCAGAAATATCTTCAAATTGCAAATCTTTAAAATTCTACTCTTGACAAGAAGTTAGAATTTCTCATTCCTGATTCAGAGTAGTATTTCTTGAAACATGTCTTTGCATAGCATTGCACGAACATTTCATATCATTTCACTGCACAACATGTCATTTTGAGATCCAGAACTCC
Source organism: Nuphar pumila (assembly GCF_984573655.1). Taxonomy (NCBI): domain Eukaryota; kingdom Viridiplantae; phylum Streptophyta; class Magnoliopsida; order Nymphaeales; family Nymphaeaceae; genus Nuphar; species Nuphar pumila. The sequence goes on from NC_143253.1 coordinate 100,385,010, forward strand.
TGATTTTCAAAATTATCAATCCAGATTCGAGTTTTAAATATTTCAAAATTGATTCCAAATCCCTGGGGTTTTCAAAATAGTCAGTTTCCCTCGTCTTAACTCCCAGGACCCCGAATTACAAAAGTTTTCTAAAAAAAAAAAATCTAGATGGTTTTTTATATTGATTTTCAAATTTCGTCAGTTGGAAAGAAGGGGACACAGCTTTAAATGGAGAAGATTTTATTTCAAACTTTTGCAAAAAGGCTTTAAATTTCTTTATAAAATCTCTGCATCTTTTTATTTTGCCCTGAAGGACCATTTTCTTCTAAATTTTTGAAATCAAGCCAATTCTTACTTTGTATTTTCCAAACTAACTTACTATTATAAAAATCTCAAAAAAAAAATTTATTTACTTTGAATTTGCTTTTATTTCAAATAAATGGCACGGGACCCACCCTGAGGTGGCGTCACACTCAAATTCCTAGGCATTTCTCTTATTTTCATGTGGAATTCAACCCGAGGTTTTACAAATTTATAATTCTTTTCTTTAACTTTTGTTTTTTATTTATCTTGTAAAAAATTAAAGTAGGCCCACACATGGGTGGCGCCCCACTAGAGCTCCCTGCAGAAAAAAAAAACAAACAAAAATAAACTTTATTTCAAAAGGATTTTAAAGCTCGCTGAGGTGGCATTTTCCTAAAACCTCCCATTTATTTCGTCTCACTATTTATTTTATTTTTTTTTTAAGAGTAGCCTTAGATGGCACCACAGCCAAACCTTCCTAAAATGTTCATTTTACCTAAACTTTAGGTAAATGAACCAAAATTTTAAAAGTCATAAGATTCGTCCCCTTTTAAAAACAACGGATTTTCAAAATCAATCAAACTTCAGTTTCAAAATTTTCAAAAACTGTAACGGAACCTCGAAAGGAAAATTGCAATTTTTTTTTAGAAAAAAGCTCAAAACCTTTAAAAGAGGACATTTAGTTGTAAAGAAAGGGGCCTGGCCGATTGCTTTTTTTCCTTTTCTTCTTATCGTAGGTACCCTCTTCTCTGCCGTGGAGTCTTTCCCCTTTTGGATTCTGTCCCTTCCATCCAGAGTGAAAAGCTTCAAGCCCTTCTACTCTTGAGGATCCACACGGCCTTCGTATTTCCTTCAGCCCAGTAGAAGAGGATCGACCTCTTTATCGCTGGTTACAGGAGATTCCCAAGGCCTCCTTCCCATTTCCTTCAGCTCAGTAGAAGAGGATCGACCCCTTACTTACTGTCTACAGGGTCATTTGGTGCAGAGGATCTACAAAGTAACGTGTGGTTATGTTTTATCATCCCTCCATTCTATTTTACCAAATCAAAACCTTGTTGCAGTAGGCTAGCTAGAGTTGATGTAAGATGAAGGGCCATTTAGTGCCTCATTTTCAGCATAATAGAGGGATTTGCGATGAATAGTTGGGAAGTTTCCTTATTGAGGCTAAATGGATGAGATGGTTCATCTTGTTCATGGACCGAACCCCCATTTCAGTAGCCTCTATATATTCAGCCACCATCGTTCTTCATTTTTTTTATTTTTTTATTTTTTCTTTGTTATGTACTTTACCTACAGCCTATCTATTGTTGCATTTCATCTTATAAATTTGATAGCCTCATTATCACACGTTGTATGGGTATGCCCACAACCCCTTCATCGATACAGAGTATTCAGCATGAGAGGCATTTCCTCTGAATGTTCCGTGTAATTTGGTTCTTAAGGCTGATTACTCAATAAACGATTGTCTATGGTTTTGTTTTGATTAACTAATAGGTTTCAAGATGTTGATATTTGATCTGCTTTCATTCTATATACATCTGAAGAGTTGTATTAACATTGATTAGCAATATGTTTGAGGGGTATTTATCAGCATCCATAGCTGATAGCCTTGATTGGTTAAATAAATCTGAGTTGCAGTAACTCAAATAATGTGAATACAGTAAACAACATGTGGTTTTAATTTTTTTTTTTTTTAGTAACTGTTATTGCAAATTTTGTTGTAACTTAGCCTGTTATGATTAAAGTTGGATTGTTTTGAGAGATTCATCTGTTTGCTATTCCCCTAATGATGAGTTATTTTTTATTTTTGTTACATCATATGTAGCATTTGGATAGGATATAGTTATATACGTGCTTCCATCCACTGTGTAAATACATGTACTGCACGTTGTGAGTGTCATTTATGTATATACAATATACAGATATGCAATCTGTGATGCTAGTTCATTGTTAATATTCTTTGAAATAGTTAATTAATTCTAAACATTTGACCTCTTAATAACATGCAGCCTACCTAGTAATGCTTGTACAATATATGTTTTATCACCTATTGCATACTCCTGTTTGTGTTTTGCTGAACCATTGTGTTCCTGTTACTTGTCAAATCCCTGTTTTGGCTGCATAAATCAGGAGAACCTGCTGTAGATAAGAATACATGTCTTTCTAAGATTAAACCTGTCATAAATAGGGATATATTGGTAGATATTGCAGTTTCCAATATTATAAAATATTTCTTGTTTATGAACCATCTTAATATCAGTTCACAGCAAATGGTTCATGTGAATTACACTCAGCAGCCACTCACGCATACCATATTGCCTAACATTTCTCGGTTATTAATCATCTCATCTAGTATTTCTTGCACTTACTGTAAATTTCCGTAATGTTGTCTTCACCATACTATGTTATTATTATCCCATACACATCATCCTTATCTCATATATATACATATACTCTATGTATAGTTATATTCAATACCTATCAATTTCATTGCACATTTTGGCTACTACACAAGTTGTCCATGTATACCAAATATTCACAGCACCACTGCCCTATTTGTTCACATTGCCATATGGCACTAATGCTCATCTACAGCTACTCTTCCCCTGTACACTTTAGCCACAACTCACCCATTGACATAGCTACCTAAATTCAACATAAATTTTATGTAGATCATTAACTTTTTGCATAGTAATCTCCATTATGTATAGCCCATTCATGTAGATATCCATTACATTCTAGTCATGTGTTGCCTTTTCCTCTATAGTTAAATATATTCCCTATTACATTCATGCATTCCACAACATATTTGCATATTCCCAGCATATCATTTTAGACTACATTTGGCCATTACCTATGGAAATTCAATTATTATGCATATTTTCCCATTATAAGCACACACACACACACATATATATATATATGGATCTCTTCTTGTACATTTGTTTTCATGTATAAGCATTTAGGTAGATATTTTCTCCTGTAAATACATCTCTATTATCACATTTCATTTAGCATAAATATACATATATTTCTCATTTACGTTTAAACGTGGTGTCTACATATTATCATAGGCATTTCAGTTATGTTTTAGCCATTATATTGTATATTTCTATTGTAATCCATGTGTAATTACTTAGGTATTCTCATTAATGTGAAATTTGCAAATCTCTCTTTTGTATGCCGTATTTCTCGTACTAATTCTCATTTGCAGGGAATATCTAAAAGATGCTGATTCCTTGGTTCCATACATTTTTTAGCTTTATGCCAGCAATGTAACAATCAAATGTAAACTTTGGAATAATATTTATTTTTCTACTTAGATTAAGATGCATCTCATATAGTTTGAGTTTCTGCAATATCCTGATTATGTGATTCATGCATTTTATTTTGAAAATCACTTTGAATGAACACGAATGGCACGTGCACCAACTCTTAGGGAGTTGATGAACTCGATGGAGTCCATATTTACGACCCTAGTTAGAATATGGATGAGACCCAGATTCTGCATCTTTCTACTAGTCACACTGAGCCTACACTCTTAAACTATCCTCAAAATTGCACATCATATTTCCAATTTTGCAAAATATTGTGAATTAAATCAATTAAACTTTGAACATGTTCATGGCCACAGTCAGAATATGTGAAGAATTTGCTTTGACTTAATACACATTTTTCAAACAAACTTCTCAGAAAATCTTTCCAGATATCTTTTTCAAAGTGCATTCATCTATTCAAATCATTTGCATTATGAAATCACCTGCATTTCTCAAGCTTTTCTCAAGAAAGTTTCATTCTAAAGAGATCTCGATTCCTTAAGAAACTCTAAAAATTTTCAAAGTTGGATTTTCCAAGCCAAGTTTCTCATGATTTTCCCTGGAAAATATTCTTTTCTTAAGATTCATTTTCAAAAGGAGTTTCTCATCTTTCTCAAGAATCAAAATCGATTTTCAAATATTTTAAGGCTAATATTCTCAGGATTTCAGTTTCTCGAGTTTTGATTTTCCTTCTCCAAAGAGTTTTCCAATGAATTTTAGTCATTTTTCAAAGAAAGTTTTCAAGTTTGACAAATAGTTCCTCTTCAAGTGTTTTCTCAAGAATCGTTTCTACTTTCCCAGGATTTTCATCCTTTAATGATTTTCCCAAAGCTTCATAAATTTTCTTGAGATTTCAAATCCTTTTATCAGAATTTCCTGAGAAAATGGATCTCCATCTTTTGCCTGAGAAAGACTTTGCCAACTCTAAAATATTTCTAAGCATACATCATATTTTTCAAATTGCATTTTTTTTACAAAATTACATAGCACTTGCCTGAATTCTCTATGCATTTAGGATAGAACACAATTTTAATAATTTAACTAAGTCAAGCATAGCTTTGATCCTTGGTTCGATTACCCTTGTTAAAGGCGGCAGAAACGATCGAATCTCGTACCGACAGGTCGAGCCCCATCCCATGGATTTTCCCGCTATTTTCAAAATGGAGGCGAGTATTTCAAAACAATTTTTCAAATTCAGGTCAAGTTTGACTCGCGAAAGAGTTCTCCCCTCTCTCACCGCAGGGAAGGGAAGAAAATTTTGCGACGATAACAGTTGTAAAGAAGGAGAAAAAACGATAATATATAAAGAAGATGACACCCAGCTATGAGAAAAGTTAATAATTTTATTAATGCATTGAAGGAAGAATGACAAATCAAGGAAAGAAAAATAGGATCACATTATCCCTTTAAAATGACAAAAGCAAGATGAGAAACTGGAAAGCATATTCATTGTCAGTTTCTTGAATGATCGAGAAAAAGCTCGGACAAGATGGGAAAAAAATTTTTAGGGCAACAATTTGAATGAAAAGGAGAAGAGGAAAATCTGATGAGACTAGGTTGACAATTCTGAAAGGATATCCTATTACCAGGAATTGGGTCATCGTTGGAGTTGCAACAATTGTGTTGTTACTCTGACAAAGGAAGTACACAACTAAGATAGTCCCAAAAGGAAGGTGGGCGGATAATTTTCCACTGCCATGATCAGAGGATTCACTTAAAAATAAGGTGAAGAGATTTTGAAAGTGAATAATAGGATTAAAATCCATGAGAAAAACACATGATTTTTCTTGAGGAAAATAGCAGGCATGATTAAAATAAAGTTGGAAATTCAAGATTCAGAGGAAGGGAAGGATGGAAAATTGCCTGAAGTTTTTGAAGGAAAGTAGAGGTTGTGAAAAATCATCCAGGGTTTTATAGAATCCTTGTAAAAATAAAAGAAAATGCAAGAAATAAGTGAAAAATAAGGGATTTTGAAAATTATCCAATATTTTCCAAAAAATTATGAAAAAAATATAAGGAAACAAAGGGAATAAAGAGAAATAACATTTAATCACTTCCTCCATAATCAAGTATGTTCATACAACATTCCCTAAAAAGTTGACTCTAGATGCATAAGTTTTGAAATAGTTGTAGGACCCAAACCCTAACTCTAAAACTCAGATCATCTATATCCAATCATGCTATGCCGATATACTCGAGCCGAGGCTCGACGTACGTGGCATAAAAGAATTTCTCCAATTCCAGGCTCATGTTTTCCAACATCCTTGAGCGACTGCCAATATACTTTGGACTATGGCCCTCGGTACGTGACAGGGGGAGATCAACCCAAATAGGTGGCATAGTTGTGAGGCTTTGTCCTAAACTATGGTTATGCAAGAAAGCCCAACAACATGGTGGCCAGGTAAAAGTGGGTGGGGTTGTTTTTGAAATATGATCAACATGCAAGAAAATAGAAGGCTCTAATGACCTAAGAAGTAGAATTTTTAGAAAAAATTATAAGAAGCAAACATTGTTTTCAATCAAATCCTAGATTGAGGAGAATTATATTAGACCTAAGTCTATGTGAGCATGAATAATGCCTCCTCAATCAGTCCTACCAAACCACGTCTAAGTTTACATGCATTTCATGTCAGCTGGGTTTGATTCTAGGCTCCTAGGTTCACAAGATATAAAGTTGACATTGATTAGAACACGCTTTTGATAAGTTGAATAGAGCAGAGCAATAGATTGATCAGGCGAAGACAGGTCTCATCACGATCGCCAAACCTGTTATCATTGCAAAATTTTACTTTTGCAAGTCAAACTGACTTTTGAAAATAACTTGTCTCCGTTTTAAAATGCAGGAAAATTTCAAGGAATGAGACTCGCATGTCGGTATGAGGTTCAACCATTCCTTTCACCATAACCAAGGGTAATTGAACCAAAGATCAATCTTATCCTTTGCTTTGCTCAACTTGTCTAAATCGATGTTTTATTCCTAGATGCACAAAGAATCAGACATGTTCTATGAAATTCTGAAAAATGCAGATTGAAAACATGATGTATGCTTCGAATATTTGGAAAATACTTGGAAAATGGATGATTGGAATTCATGAATCACATTTGAGAAGTCTTTTAGAAGAAAGGAAAATTGATTTTTGAAGAAAAGGAAATCTCTTTGAGAAAATCAAATTCTAGAGAAAGACTTAGAGAAAATTGATTTTTGTTGAGATTGAATTGGAAACCATCAAAAGGTATGAGTGTGTGGCCTTGTGAAAGTCTTTTCATGATGCAGTCTAACCTAGATGAATGAATGAATGCAATTATGAGAAAATATTTTCTGAAGAATTTGAGAAAAATCTTTGAAAAGGAGATTTTTGTGCCTTATAGAATTTAGATAAAATAAATTCTTTACATATCCCTCACTATGGCCACGAATACATATTGAATATATCTCATTTTATTCTAAAAGGAAAAATATTTAAAAAAGTTTGAAAAGTATGCTATGATTTCTGAAAATGCCTAAGAGTGTAGGTCGTTTGTGGCTTAGAAAAAGATGATAAATCTGGGTTTTGTTCGTATTCTAACTATAACCACAAATACGAAACCCACCAAGTTTATCAATTCCTTAGAAGCTAGTGCACGTGACATTTATGTAGACCATGGTGGATTTGAATATGTATGAATCATCATCCGTCACACGAATAATATTATTGAAAATGAACTATATGCAATGCAACCCTATTCTAAGCAGAAAATTAAATTCTTATTCCAATGTTTAGAATTTACATCAATAATAAATTGAAATAAAGAAAAGAAAAATAAAAAAATACAGTCTTGAGTGTCCCTGCAAAACTAACAAACTTGTTAGTAAAAATATGTCGGCTTTTTTGGATTTATCCAACAATATTTGAAATTGAGGGATTTATCCAGATATAAGCCTTTTTCCATGTTTTCCTAAAATAAATATAATAAAATATGATGTAGAACTAAAAAAATAATAAAAATAAAAAACTTGAAATTCGAATTTTTGATAAAAATGACCAAAATGCCCCTGAAAACAAGACTATGACCTTGAAATCAGGGTTTTCAAAAAAGATTTTTGTAAAACTTTCAATTCAGGGATCAAAAGGATTCAAGTCAACACCAAATCGGGTGTGGATCACCCTATAATGATTATGAACATGATTAAACCGTAAAAATATAAAACATTTTCTAAAAAAATTGAAATATCATAAAAATGTCAATTTTTTCACGTGTTTCAGTTGAATCGGGACTCCGCGGGCATCCTGTTTTTATGATTTTATCAAATAATGTACCAAATGAATTCCAAAATTCATAAAAATCAACATGAACACTTATAATAACCGTAAAATTAAAGTTCAATAAAAAAATACATATTGTATTATTTTGATATAAAAATTAAATAAAAACCTAAAAATATGCGATTTTGCATGCGGGCACGTACCTATCATAGTGTCAGACCCGAATCCGATATCAAACCACCATAGAAATTTATAAAAATTTATAGAGAAAAACTAAACAGATTAAAAAAATTCCTTTTTACAAATCTGGAATACGATCTTCGGTTAGGGAGATATCATTCCGACAATATACGCTTGATTCTGGCGAACACATAACGGCTCCAGAAAAGACAGTTCTGATTTTAGCCCAAATAAAAATAGCAGACAGAGTTCAAAAATTATAGAAATTATTGACAAAACTAGACATGCTTCTGAATCCATGATTTTTTACAAATCATCAATATGATCCTCGGTTAGGGAAATACAATTCACGCAAGTTGAACTAGGGCTTGAATGATTTATAATGGTCACTGTGAATTAGATTCTGGGTATTTGAAATAATCATTCACCGGTATAATTAAAGATATGTATGAAGGAGTAGTAACCAATGTCCGCACTTGTGGAGGGGTGACAACCAATTTTCCGATAACGGTTGGGTTACATCAAGGATCTGCTTTAAGCCCTTTCCTATTTGCGATAGTGATGGATGAGCTTACGAGATCAATTCAAGAAAATGTACCATGGTGTATGTTGTTTGCTGATGATATTGTTTTGATTGATGAGTCTAGAGCTGGGGTTAATGCTAAGTTAGAATTATGGAGACAGACATTAGAAGCTAGAGGTTTTAAGTTGAGTAAGAGTAAGACTGAATATATGGAATGTCGGTTTAGTAAGCAACGAAGTAGTGATGGGAGTGTAGTGAAGCTTGGTGAGCAAGATATACCGGTGAATGATTATTTCAAATATTTGGGATCCATCATTCAAAAGTATGGAGAAATTGATGGAGATGTAAATCATAGGATAAAGGTTGGGTGGATGAAATGGAAAAGTGCTACTGGAGTGTTGTGCGATCGTAGAATGCCATTGCGGTTGAAGAGAAAGTTTTATAGGACGACTATTAGACCCGCTTTACTATATGGTACGGAATGTTGGGCTGCCAAGAGACATCATATTCAAAAAATGAGTGTAGCTGAGATGCGGATGCTTAGATGGATGTGTGGAAATACAATAAAAGATAAGATTCGGAACGAAGAGATACGTAAGAAGGTAGGTGTTGCACCCATTGAAAATAAGATGCGAGAGAATCGTTTACGGTGGTTTGGACATATTCGGCGAAGGCCTAATGATGCTCCAGTTAGAAGGTTGGAGAAATGGGAAAATATATTAGTTAAAAGAGGTCGGGGTAGGCCTAGGAAGACTTGGATGGAGATGATAGGAAAGGATATGAATGCTTTGAACCTCACCGAGGACATGGCGTTGGATAGAAATGATTGGAGGAAAAGGATTCATGTGGAAGACCCAAAATGAATTTCTTTTTTGGTTCATATCGCAGACCCCAATTGTTTTGGGATGAAGGCGTAGTTGTTGTTGTGTTGTTGTTGTACTGTGAATTAGATTCTGATTTCTGATAGAAGAAAAATAATAAACGACCATAAAAAAATTTAAAAAATTTACAGGATATAATAGACATCATAATGAATCCACTGCTTTTTATGGATTATCGATCGTACCTTCGGTTAGAGAGATATCACCTCGACAAGCCATACCTTATTTTGTACAACGTTTTCATGGTATAGGAATCAGGTTTCAGTTTCTGATTTTTTTAGCAGGGTTACAGAATCCAAAATAATCCAAATTTTTTATGGGAGGTCACTGACACATGAACGGTTTAACCCTAAAAAATAGAATTTATTGGCAAAAAATATACATGAAATAATGTTGTTCCCGCGTGCCCATAATAAAAAATGCATATTATTGGTAAAGCACATGAATAAACCTAATTTAAGCATGTAAAAACCATAAAAAAAATATGAATAATGCAATGAATCAAGTTTTGATGATTGAGCAATTAAAATAAACATTAATATGATGAATAAAATAGAAAAAATCAGGGAAAACACAGTTGGAATTTGATTTAGCCATTAAAAGAGGGATTTGACCATTGAACGATCGAATCTTGATCTTTTTCGGGCGTTTAACACAATAAATGAAAAATAAATATTATTAATGGATTAAAAATGTGTAAAGTACCCTCAAGCATCAGTTGATCATCATCTTGGGGTCCTCACATGATTTTTTTGAAGTAAAAGAAAAGAAAAAGCATGCCAAAAAGGGGCGACAATGGCAAAAATATAAAAAAATAAAAAAGAAGAAGAAAACTTACCTTGGGCAACAATGGAGGAAGAAGAAGCTTGAGGAAGAGAGGGAGACACGGTTTTGAGAGGTAAAGAGGGCGAGAGAATATGTGGGGGTCGACCAAGAGGTCCCCTATTTATAGATTTTTCAAAGCATTAATTAGAAAGAGTTTTGGTTGGTTTAAAACTCTCTTAATTAAAAGAGATAATTCAAAAATGAGAGGGGCGATTTTCTAAGAGAGTCCTAACCTAACTAGACTCTAATTACTAACTCTAATTAACTCCTAATTAGACTCTAAGATATCTCAAATGTGGCACCACCTAATGTGTCCCACATTTGGGTTTTTTTTAACCCTAAAAAGGAAGGTTAGAAACCTAAGTTAAATACTAAAGTGAAAATAAAGAGTTTTAAAATCAATTTTGGTTTTTTTTTAACTTCTAATCTAATTAGAACACTAACTAAACCCTAAACTAATCAAAACTTTTTCAAATGTGGCGCCACCTACTGTGGGCCCCACTTGTTTTTCAGAAAATGATTTTGCAAATATGAAAATAAAGGGGTTAAAAACAACATTTTCAAAAAAGGTTTAAAACCAAAGTTAAAAATCAAAATTCTAAATCCTCTAGAGTCTTAGATGAATTAAAAATCTCTCGAATGTGGTGCCAGGTATGTGGGCTCCACATTTGAGTTTTGAAAAAGTTAAAATGAAGACTAAAAGGGGGTTTCAAAAAGAGTTTTTAACACAGATCAAAATAAAGACAAAGGATAAAATCAAGAAATTTAGAGTCCTAAACCAACTGAAACTCTGGAACAGAGTTGTAAAATTTTAAAACTCTTAAATTTTCGGTTTTTGAAAGGAAAACAAAGAGATTTTCTCAGAGATTAGTAAGAATGAACAAAAATACGGGACCAGGGTTAGAGTCCTAATCCACTGGGACTCTAGGATAGAGTCTCAAAATTTTGAAACTCTAGGAATTGGATCTGTTATAAAAAAATAAGTGAAATAAAAGTAAAAAGAAGAAAACATAGTAGAGTTCTGGACCAACTGAAACTCTGGGACAAAGTCCTAAAATTTTGAAACTCTACAATGAGGTCTTGAAATTTTAAAATTTGATTGTTTGAAAGATAAATAAAGAAATTTTGAAAGATTTTATAAAAAATGAAGTCAGGGTTAGAGTCCTAATCCAACTGAAACTTTGGAACAGAGTCCTGATCCAACTACAACTCTAAAATTTTGACTTCATTCAAAAGATTTTAAAGATTTTCTTGAAAAATGATGAAAATAAAAGTGAAAGGTAGATTCCTAATCCGACTGAAACTCTGTGATAGAGTCCTAGTCTGACTGAAACTCTATTTTTTTTATCTTTTTGAAAGTCAGATAAGAAGATTTTTGAAAATATATAAAAAACAGGAATAAAGGATGAAATCGAGATAGAGTCCTAATCCGACTAAAACTTTGGGACAGAGTACTACTTCAACTGAAACTCTGAAATTTTGGCCAAAATGAAAGATTTTTTTGAAAATAGGTAAAAATAGAGATGAAAGATAGAGTCCTAATCCGACTGAAACTTTGTGATAGAGTCCTAGTCTGACTGAAACTCTAAGATTTTGGGCCAAAATGAAGGAATTGAATGAGGGACAAGATTACCTCTGGCTGAAAACCAAAATAGAATTTTGAAAAGGGTTTAAAAAGTAAAAAGACAGAGTCCTAAGTCAACTAAAACTATGAAATTTGAGAAATTTGGATGAAAGAAGGGATCCAAAAGTGACACCACCTAGATGGGTCTCATATGAGAATTGAGATCAGTTAAAATTGAGTTTAAAATGAATTCAAATTACTTTCTAAGGAAAATATTTTGAAATAAAGGAATATAAGATCCTAGGGGTTGGCAAATGGCAAATATCAATATAAAACGCAAGTTTTTGAAATTGATTTTGAACGAAAAGTTTTAAAACTCGAATTTGAATTGAAAGATTTTGAAAAACCAGAGTGTTGGATCTTGAAAATGACATGTAATGTAATAAAATGACATGAAATGGCATGCAATGATATAAAATGATGTGAAATGATATGAAGTTATATAAAATGAGGTGCAAAAGGCAAACCCTAGATGAGGGATTTGAAGTCCCGAACCCCTAGCAGAGACAAAAAATTGAACATTTCTATTTGAAGGCAAAAATTAATGATTGAAATTGAGCCAAAATGAGTATTGAATTCTGAAATATTTGAATTTGAGACAAAATTTGGTTTCTGAATAGCCCTGGCTCAGATGTCGACCAACTGGTTCCCTGCAGGATTTAGAGAATGGGTCCTAGTGGCAAGAGGAAAGGGTTTGTGAGCGAAGGTGGAAAATTTGGGGTGTTTACAGCTCCCATCACTGAGGAGATTTGGAGGTTGTGTTATCCTTAAGATTTAAGGATTGAACCCCGCTACTGTAGTAAAAGGATGTATCTGAATTGGCCTAGTGGGGGTCTCCCGATATGTGCTTTAATTGCCTCCCCGACATGAACAAAGTCATCAAACCTCTGGGTATATAAAATGCATAGCATAATAAACCCCTAGAACATCACATTGATGCCAAAGTCATGCTTCTCTCATGTACCAAGTGGTGAACGGATAATATTGAAACAATGTATTAGTGATAGGTTCAACGTTGAATGAATGAATGCATAAATGAATGAATGAATGAATGAATGCATGTTGTTATTATGACTCATACATAACCTTGTGAAAGGTATTGTTATCGGTACAATGATGGACCAATCGAGCAAAAGACCTATATTATATCTGCATGGCTAAGCTAATGCAGAACTCTTGCTTGGATTCATGGGATACCGATATGCCAAGTCCTGGAGACTTGAGCTATGATGTTCCAATTTCGGCCCTAATTTCAAGTGTTATACTAGCTTTGAATTGAAATGCTTTCATACTAGACCAACGATGGTTTTGACCCCATTTTATGGAGAATATAGGTACTGGACCTGCGATGTGATATGCGAAGCAGGGCAGCATCGAGTTTCAGGGTTTCTCCAGACTGTGTTGAACATTTCATTTATAAAAACTAGTTTTATAGAATATTATTTTTTCAAGGAGTGATGTTTGTAATAAATAACTCATTTTGATAAATGGAATACTTTGGTGGCCAATGAGTACTTGGACACATACATTTGACTTGCCTGACATCTTCTAAAACTGACCACTCATTATCATCTATTTATGTTGCTAAAGACCTTTTATAAATTCCACTGCAAAGAAAAAAAAGAAATTTATGCATTTTTTATGAAGTTTTGTTTTAAAATTTTGGGGCATTACAGTACTCCCCCACCCCCCCCCCCACCCCCCCACCCCATACTATTGTTTTTTTCTAATGCAACTCAATGATATCCTGCTCCAAAATGAAGTTAAAGTAGCAGCTCGCAAGTTGGCTCGGTTTGGCTCATCAAAATCTCCTTTAAGCTCATAAATTAAACTCGAAGAACCAAACCAAGAGATGTTTTCAAAGTTTACATGAGCCAAGCATGAAAAATGTGATGCTCAACTCTGCATGATCATGTAGGCTTTTCTCTCTCACTACAAGGATGTGGGTCAATAATGACATTTTTTGTCGTTGTTATTGCTCTATTTCTCAGTGTTAGTGGCCTATAATAGTGAGAATAAGTCACCAAAAAATGGCCTTTGTTGACCAATAACGGCAACATTTAGAGGTCATTGTTGAAGATTGAACCAATACCAACAAATAATCTCGCTGAAATTGGAAATACTAATAGCAACAAGATAGCCTATAATAGTGAGGTTGTTTCAACGATGAGATACCCTATAATGGCGAGCATTAACTCATTGTTTTAGGCTATAACAGAGAGAATTAAGTCACCATTATAGGTTGACTATAACGATGAGAAAGGAATCTCGCCTATAATGGTGAGACAAGAACGTGGTCATTATAGGTTATAAACCTGCAAATTAAAAGCTACCAATTAGTTTAAAAAAAATACATTAAAATGCATACACTTTAACAAAAACTTCAAAAATATTAAAATAACAATTATAGGCAAACATACTCAAATATCCAACTTTAAACTTCAAATACACTTTAAATATACACTTCAAACATACATCCTCAAATATCCAACTTCAAACATACATCCTCAAACATTCAACACACTTCAAACTATTGACATATACTTCAAACATACATTCAATAAAAACTTTAAATACACTTCAAAAATACAAATCCTCTTACATCCTCCCTAAGCCTGCAACAAACACCCTTCAAATACAAACCCACTAAATTCTCTCCAAGTCTGCAACAAACATACTTCAAATACAAACCCTTTATACTTTATTTTATCATCTTCAAGCCTGCAACAAACATACACACTTTTAATATTCGCATAAATCAAAATTTAATTATAGCAAACAATTTAGAAATCAAAACATATGCATTTCTTATATAAGAAAGGAGTTTAAAATTTTTACATCTAGGATAGGGGGTTTTGTCTTTGTGCATCTATGAAGGCTTGCATCTCCTTTTTGAACTTCCTAGTTATTTCTCTCTCTCACACCATTTCATCTCTAAATTGTTGGACATTTATCTGCATCACTTCCAGTTGAGTAGATAGCTGTAAAATTTGTGTTTGGCTGCAGTAGAATGTTTTGGATGGAAGAAAAAAGGTACCCACCCCCCTCACATGTCTGTACTACTCTTTGAGGACCTTGCGATAGGCTTCCTTATGAAGAAGATATTGAATTTTCAATCTTCACAAATTGCAGCTCCGTTTGCACATCATTAATAATTGGTTATCAATAACTAATGATAATGTACAAAATAAAATGAATAAATGTGGCACTACAAAGTGTGAGTTACTTATGTCATCTCATGCTTCACTATAGATGAATGTCGTGTGATCTGAATGGGTGTGTGTCACCTTATTGGACACACTTGTCATCAGTTCTTGCAAATCTATTTCAATCTGCAAATAATAAATTAAGTATTTATTATATCAAACATATTTAGCACTGTAATATATGAAAAAAAAATAGGAAATAAGAAACTTACCCTCATATGATACCTCTCAAGGTATAAAGACAATCCACCAGTATGTTGGATCGTTTGTTTTGCTCTATTTGACAAACTTTTTTTCGATGCTATTATCATTGCAAAATTTTACTTTTGCAAGTCAAATTGACCTTTGAAAAAGATTTTGAAAATAACTCGCCTTCATTTTAAAAGGCAGGATAATTCTGAAGAATGGGACTCGCCTGTCGGTACAAGGTTCAATCGTTCCTGGCACCATAACCAGGAGCAATCGAACAAAGGATCAATCTGGTTCTTTTCTTTGCTCAACTTTTCTAAATCAATGTTTTATTCCTAAATGCACAAAGAATCTGGCATGTGCTATGAATTTTAGAAAATGCAGATTTGAAAACATGATGTATGCTTGAAATACTTTGAAATATTTGGAAAAGGAATGCTTGGAAAATCGTGAATCACATTGAGAAAGTATTCTTCAAGAAGAGAAAATCAATTTCTGAGAAATCCTTACGTTTTTAAGAAAATCGATTTTTGAGAAAAACTCAAAATGATTTAGAGAAAGCTGATTTCTCTGAATTTGAACTTTGAAATTGAGAATATAACTTGGAAAATCGTGGATTGAGTTTGAGAACATACTTGAAAAACCAAGGGTTTTGAGAAAATCAATTTTTGAGAAAGACTTGGAAAA
Source organism: Nuphar pumila (assembly GCF_984573655.1). NCBI lineage: Eukaryota > Viridiplantae > Streptophyta > Magnoliopsida > Nymphaeales > Nymphaeaceae > Nuphar > Nuphar pumila. The sequence goes on from NC_143253.1 coordinate 100,400,968, forward strand.
TTTTGAGAAAAATAGATTTTTCTGAAATGGAATTAAAAAAATGAATCAGAAAATGGGACGTGTGGCCCTGTGAAATATTTTCATGATGCAATCTAAACCTAGATAAATGAATGAATGCAATTTGTAAAAATATTTTTTGAAGAATTTGAGGAAAATCTTCAAGAAAAGAGTTTTTGTGCCTTATAGAATTTCAATGAAGTAAATTCGCCTCATATCACTAAGTATGACCACAGATATAGATTGAATATAACCCATTTGATTCTAAAAAGAGAAAAATGTTTAGAAAACTTTGAAATATGCAATGGTTTTTTAAGATAGCCTAAGAGTGTAGGTTGATTGTGGCTTAAAAGAAGATAACAAATCTGGATTTTGTTCGTATTCTGACTATGGCCATAAATACAAACTCAATCGAGTTTATCAACTCCTTAGAAGCTAGTGCACATGCCATTTGTGTAGACCATGATGAGTTTGAATATGCATGAATCATCATCCATCACACATTGACATTCTTGAAAAATAAAACTATATGCAATGCAATCCTATTCTAAGCAGGAAAAGTAAATTCTTATTCCAAAGTTTACATTTAATTTACATCAGTAATTAAATTTAAATAAAGGAAAATAAAAAGAAATATAGTCTTGAGTATCTCTGCAAAACTAGAAAACTTGTTAATGAAAATATGTCAGCTTTTTTGGATTTATCCAATAATATCTAGAAATTACTAGATTTATTTAGATATAAGCCTTTTTCCATGTTTTCCTGAGATAAACATAATAAAACATGATGTAAAATTAAAAAAATAATAAAAATAAACAAATTTTAAATTTGGATTTTGGACAAAATGATAAAAATACCCCTGAAAACAAGACTATGGCCTTAAAATCAGGGTTTTCAGAAAATATTTTGGTAAAACTTTGGATTTAGGGCTCAAATGGATTCAAATCAAAGCCAAATCGGGTATGAAGTACCCTAACATGATTATAAACGTGATCAAACCATAAAAATATAAAAAACATGCATAAAAATCAAAATATCACAAAAAGAGCAATTTTTAACAGTGTTTTACTCAAATCAGGATTTCGCGGGCACCATGTTTTCATGATTTAATCAAATAATATATCAAATGAATTCAAAAATCTGTAAAAATTTACATGAACAGTTTTGATAACCCTAAAATTAAATTGCATTAAAAAAATATATTTTTGATATTATTTTAATATGAAAATTAAATAAAACCCTAAAATATGCAATTTTGCCTATAGGTACATACCTATCATAGTGTCAGGCCCAAATCAGGTATGAAATCACCATAGAAATTCATAAAAATGTATTGAGCAATACTAGACAAAAATACAAAGATTTTCCTTTTTACATATTAGAAAAATCATCTCTGATTAGGGAGATACCATTCCAGCAATATATGATCAATTATAACGAATATATAATGAGTTGAAATACATGCATTCAGTTTAGGGTACAGAAAAACATAACAAATCACATTCAAAAATTAAAAAAATTTAGCAGTGAATAGCAGACATATAAAAAAAGGTTTTCCATTTTAATGATTGTCAATCGGATCTCCGGTTAAGGAGATACAATCGACACAAGTTGATCTAGGGTTTAAATAAGGTATAACAAGCTCTGAGAAATTGACTCTATCTTTTGACAGAGTAAAAATAGAAGACAGATGCATAAAAATATAAAAAAAGTACAGTAAGTACTAGACATCAATACAAAATCACTTCAACTTACGGATTGTCAATCAGGTCTTTGACAAGAGAGATATCACCTCTGCAAGTTGTTCCCGAATCCCAATAGTGATTTCATGATTTAAAAATCATGGTTTGGTTTTCTATTTTTTTGGCAAAGTTCTAGAACCCAAAATAATCTGATTTTTTTGTGGAAAGTCACTGCCAAACTCATAAACCAACTCTAAAAAAATCAGATTTTTCTGACAGAAAAATGCACATGAAATAATGTTGTTTCCGCATGCCCTAGATTGAAAATCACATATTAGCGATAAAGCTTGAAAAACCCTAATCTAAACATGAAAAAAAATAAAAAAAATATCCAAATAATGTCAAGAATTTAGATTTGATGCTTGAGTAAATAAAATAAACATTAATATAGTAAAATAAAATAAAAAAACTCAGGAAAAGCAAGGTTAGAACTTGATTTAGCCTTGAAAGAGGGATTCAACCCATTAAACGGGCGACTCTCATCTTTTCATTGGCTTAAACATAAAAAAACATTAATATAAACAATTTTAATGGTTTGAAATCATGGAAAACATCCATACACATTCTTAGATCATCTTTTTGAATCGATTGTGAGATTCTTGAATGAAAACATGGCTAGAATCTCATAACCAATGGGCGGCAATGGTGAAATCCATGGCAAAAAGCTTAAAAATTTAATAAAAACAATGAAATAAAATATAAAAGTCTCATCTTGGGTTGTTTCTGCAACAATGGAAGAGGAAGAGATGATAGAGGAGAGAGAGGGAGCAAGAAAAGGAGAGAGAGAACCTAGGGGTCGACCCCCCTTTTACCCCTATTTATAGTTTTTCAAACTCTTAATTAAAGAGTTCAGAAATTTCAAAACTCTTTTCTTAATTGGATTAATTAGGAGGGGGGGGGGTCCTAATTAAATTGACTTTTCAAACTTCCTAATTAGGCCCTAACAAACCTAAGAATCCTAATTCTATTAAAATAAATCCAAATGTGGCGCCACCCTCTGTGGGCCCACACTTGGTTTTTAAAACTTTAATTTAAAAACCAAAATTAAAAATCAAAGTAAAAATAGATTTTTAAAATCAATTTTGACTCTTCTAAACTCCTAACTTAACTAGAACACTAACTAACTCTAATCTAACCTCAACTTCTTCAAATATGGTGCCACCTAGAGTAGGCCCCACTTGATTTTCAAAAACGATTTTTAAAACTTGAAAATGAAAGTTTTCAAAAAGAGGTTTAGAATTTGGAATTGAAATGGATTTTTTTTGAACCAAATAGAATTCTAACTGGATCAGAACTCTTCCAGATGTGGCGTCAATTGAGTGGGCCCCACATCAGGGTTTTGAAAAAGTTAAAATAAAGACTGAAAATGGTTTCAAAACACAATTAAAATCACTGAATGATAATTAGAGGTTTTGAAAATAGAGTCCTAAGCGAACTGAAACTCTAGACCAGAGTCCTAAACCAACTAGAACTCTAAAATTTAGGTTTTTAAAAGACAAACGAAGAAGATTTTAAAGGATTTTCTCAAAAACTGGTGAAAATAAATCAGAAAATGCAGTCAGGGTTAGAGTCCTAACTCAACCGAAACTCTGAAATAGAGTCCTGAATCAATTGCAACTCTGAAAAATGGACTAATTTTTTAAAACAAGTGAAGAAACTGCAAATGGAGGTAGAAACAATAATCAAGATAGAGTCCTGATCGGATTAGGGCTCTGAGATAGAGTCCTGATCAGATTAAAACTCTAGATTTTTTGTTTTTTTGAAAAATAGATGATTTTTTTTTTGAAAACCAGTGAAAATAGCAACAAGCAGTGAAATCAAAACAAAGTTCTGATCCAACTGGGACTCTGAGGATAGAGTTCTAATTTGACTAGAACTCTTGGAATTTTGAACAAACAAGAAGGTTTCAAAAACTTTTTGCAAGATAGGTAAGAGCTAGATGAAAAATAAAATCAGAATTAGAGTCCTGATCCAATTGGGACTCTTGAATTTTTGACTTCTTTCGAAAGATTTTAGAAGATTTCCTCAAAAATAGGTAAAAACAGCAACGAAATATAGTCCTAATCCGACTGAAACTCTGAATAAGAGTCCTAGTTCTACTAAGACTCTAAGATTTTGACTCTTTTGAAAATCAAATGAGAAGGTTTTCGAAAACAAGTGAGAAACATGAGTAGAAGATAACATCGGGATAGAGTCCTAGTCCTTCTGAAACTCTGGGACAGAGTCCTAGTCCAACTGGAACTCTAAAATTTTGGCCAAAATGAAAGGTTTTGAAAGGTTTATTAAAAAACAAATAAAAATAAAGGTAAAAGATAAAATCTTGATCCGACTGAAACTCTGAGGCAGAGTCCCAGTCTGACTAAAACTCTAGAATTTTGACCAAAATGAAAGATTTTGATAACTTTTGTTGAAAATAATTGAAAATAGAGATGAAAAGCAGAGTCCTAGTCTGATTGAAACTCTGAAAAAGAGTCCTAATCTGATTGGGACTCTAAGATTTTGAGAAATTTGAGAAATGAAGAAATCCAGAAGCGACACCACCTAGATGGGTCTCATCCGAGCGTTGAGATCACTTAAGAATTGGTTTTAAAATGAATCCAGATCGCTTTGTAAAGAAAATATTTTGAAATAAAGATCCTGGGAGTTAACAAATGGCAAAATGTCGATTTAGAACCCAGGTATTTGAAATTGATTTTGAAAGAAAATTTTTAAAATCGTATCTGAATTGAAAGATTTTGAAAAACAGGAGTGCTGGATCTCAAAAAATGAGATACAATGACATGAAATGATATGAGATGTTGTAAGATGATATGCCAAAATGCATGCAGTGATATGCAATGATACATGAAACGTAAATCCTGGATAAGGGACTTGGAATCTTGAACCCTTGGCAAACACAAAGGATTGAAAATTCTCATCTAAGGATAAGAACTGATAATCGAGATTGAGCCAAAATGAGGATTAAACCTTGATGGTAGGATGAAGTATTGAAATTTTATTGTAAAATTTGGGCTATGAACAACCCTGGTTTAGATATCGACCAACTAGTTCCCTAAAGGCTGCATAGAGTGGGTCCCAGTGGTAGGAGGTAGGTGTTTGTGAATGAGGGTGAAAATTTAGGGTGTTTACAGATGCCGCTTTTTTCTACTAAGCCAGTTGAAAGCTGAGCTTAGTGGAAAAGAAAAACATGCTAAATTTGGACTATAAAATACCCCAGTTAGATGAATCTGACTGGGTGTGAAAGAATTGGCTTTGGTGATTATGATAGGTATGAGATGGAGAATAAAAGAGAAAATTCACCTCATTGGGATGAGGCTCAGGCTTAGCCCTTAACCTGGATGGGACGACAAATACCTCATGAAAGAACGAGATTCAGGCTTGACCCTTAACCTGAAGGGGATGAAAAATGCCTCATGGAAGAACGTGGTTCAGGTTTGACCCTTAACCTAAAGGGGGCAAAAAAAGAAATTCTCGAAAGGAGAAACCATGATAGAACCTTCAGATTTTGCATAATAAATCCGAGAGGGGTTTGCAAAAGGAAGAAAATGGGGTTCCCTAAAGATTGAAAAGGGATTGATCTTGGGAGTCTCATTGTTGAGGCTGAATGGCTTTTAAAACAGATGACCTTTTGTAGAAATAATTCAGGTTTAACCCTTACCCTGAACTGAAACTGTCTATGATGGGATAGTGGAGAACATAGGAAAGTGTGCGAATCTGAGAGCCCAGGCGCTCAGATCAAAACAAAAACAGGAAGGATCTTGAAAACTTCCATTATCAAGTCCTAAAAAGGGATAAAAACAACGCCATGATATATTAAAATAGACATCACGCTCTCACTTCATGTCGGGATAACTTAAAAATATTGTCAATAAAATAGAAATCGTAGTTGATTCAAAAATGATTGGAATGTAAGCACATTTGTGTAAAATATATTATCTCTTCTATCTAGAGTATTACCTCCAACTGAGCTAACTCCGTAGAATCCAAAATCAAAATCAAAATCAAATTTATTGTTGTTGAGTTTCTTCAAGAAAGCTATTCATTTCCTTGATATGAAAAGAAAGGAATTTGTTCTTAGTTTCATAAAAGCAATTAATGAAAGTATATTGATAAAAGAAATTCACATAAATAAAGATGATTTGTGGCAGTTTTGGCAGTTTGATATCTGGGGTTTACCCATGATGATCCTTTTGCACTCTTTTGAGACATAGAGATTGAACTTTTCTTGGGGTTTGACGAGAATTTCATCACACCAACCTTCAACTCGGTAATGTTCTGATTTTCTCTGGAAGGACACGTCACATGCTCCTTCAACTTGGAGATGATTCACATCTTCTTGAGTCCCAGGAATTATATTGATAATGTTGTCTCTTTAATTGAAATCTCTTGATAATCTTTTAAACTATTTGAGACATAAAAAGTGAGCTCTTTTGGGGATTTGGCGAGAATTTCATCGCACCAACCTTCAACTCGGTGATGTTTTGGTTTTCCCTAGAAGGACACATCACATGCTCCTTCAACTTGGAGATGATCTGAGTCTTTTTTGGTCTGAGGAATTATATTGATAAAATTGTCTCATTGGATTGAAAATCTCTATATGATAACAGTGATGATCAAATATCTTTAAGGGATTGTCGAGAGGTTCATCGCATCAGCCTTCAACTTGGCGACAATTTGAACTTTCTCTGGAAGGACACGTCACATACTCCTTCAACTTGGAGATGATCTGAGTCTCCTTTGGCCTCGGGGATCAAACTTATCCATCAGTCTTCAACTAAACAATGATTGAGAGATCCCTTTTGTAGATAGTTGATTGTAGCTTGATTGATTAAAGAAATATTGAAATTGAGATTGAGTGAATTCTTTTATATCGCCCAGGATATTTTCACCGCTTTATTACCAGAAGAATAGTCTTTAAAAATGCACCATAGTTATGATTAATATCAGTTCACTTATGGATTTTCAACATCATTGATTTTTTTCTTTGTCGATCATATCGATGACTTTCTTTATCCTTTTAGTTGACCAATAGAAAAAGCTTGAATTTTCCTATTTTTTCGCAAAAGTCTTGTCTTTTTGGAAAGAATACTAAATGTAATATGAGGTAAACTTTTATGCAATAAAGATTTGAAATCAACAACTGTTTTTTATAGCAAATTGACAAAATATTCTTGAAATCCTTGGTGAAAGAAATTGCTTGACATTCAACTGACACATCTGTTGCTAGATTCTCCTCTTCTTTCCCCAAAGGAGAGACTCATACTTGACCCTTACCTGAATGGGTAATAAAAAATACCCCTCTCTTCCCTAAAGAGGAGGTGTTTGCAAAACGAGCTTTTGAAGAGAAATAAACTTTTCATCAAAACTCCCTATCTCTAGGCTTCTCTTATGAAAAGGTAGCCAATAACAAAGGTTGAGAAAAATATCATAGAGGGGTGAGTCCATCACACTCTCCCTAGAAAAGGGTCCTCAATGACGGGATAGCCTAACAAGAAATATTTGGGGGTTACAAGGAGAACGAGCTTCTGTCAAAACTCTCCCTGAAAAAAGGGTTCTTTGTGAGATAATAATAATAAAAAATTGCTTTGCAAACTATTTACAAAACATGAGTCCCTTCAAACTCTCCTTAAAAAAGGGGTTCAGCAAACCAACAAAATTGCATGCGAAAAAATGAGCTCTGATGATGCATGAAATGCACATCATGTTAACAAATTTTTCAAGCATTTTATAATAAGTTTAAGGTTTTAAACCCATGTTTAAATGTGTTTTGATAATAAGGGGTTATGGTTCGAATTTCAGAAAAATCGGAGTTAAAATGAGAAAGTTATGGCTATTTCAGTGTTTGGGCACGGATTTCGAGGTGAATCAGATCCATATCCGACCCTATTAGGTTAATTGGACCTTGGATCAACTCCTAGAAAGCCCAAAACCCAACCCACACGCCTATCCATATCCATTTTAAAAAGTTTTTCTGAAAACCCCCCAGAAAGAGGCACATAGAAAATAAATTTTTTATAACAATGTTTCTGAAAATTATCAAAAGTATAAATTATATATTCCAGCAAACCCTAGGTGTCTTTGGCTGTGTTTGGACGCCCCCTACAGTGATTCTACTCCAGCAGCTCCTTCCTCTCCATTTCCCCCCACGTTTTGGCCATTGAAGACCGGTCTATGCTTGATTTTCAAGCATATTTTCGATCTCCCTTGTGTTCCTTTCTATTTCTTTCTTTCTCCTTGCTGTAGTTTCACCACTTTTCTGTATTTTTGCAGGTGTAGCAGAGGTGAAGACCATTAACCTTGTGCGAGAGTGCGAAACACACCAACAAGGTGAGCCGGCCCTACCTCCATCCGGCTTTCTACACCCTCCGATCGAGAATCGGCTCACATTCCATCGTCGGTGGATCTCCAACGTGTAGCAGCTGCAAAGGTGTTTTTTTTTGTGAAGTCCAGCATCCTCGAACTGTTTAGGACGTCCTACTCCAGCCACGGTCCGCTCTTCTTCATCCCCCCGGTCGTCGGATCTTCCAAGAGGTAGGTCTTCTTCTTCCTTCTCTTCTAGCTAAAATCGAAATTGAGTGTTGGATTTTATTTTTTTATTTTCTGTGTGTTTCTTATTTTTATTTTTGTTTCAACCTTAGATTAGATTCCGTGCATAGGCCAGCATGTTAGATTAGGTTTATTTGTTTGCTTGATTAATTGGAATCGGTTTTTTTAGATTTTTCATCCTTTTCCTTAAAATCGGCTAGATCTTCATCTAGCCGATTCTTCAAGTTTGTCATAGGTGTTCTTGGGTCTGTTCTACTGAAAAACCAATTAAAAAATTCCATTTTTATTCATCTTAGTCGTTTGGTTGTGTGTTGTGATTTTGATTTCAATTGAAAAAACAAAAATACAAAAATCGGCTAGACAATTTCTAGCCGATTCTTGGTTTTTACAAAAAATATTTTTGTTTCGATTTTTTTTTTCTGTCCAGCATGTGTATTGAGTTGTTTTGCAAAAAATTCACTTATTAAAGTTCATTTTGATTCATCTTAGTCGTGGGTTTTGCTTGTGTCTTGTTTTGATTTTATTTTTTGAAAAAGAAAAAAAAATCGGCTAGAGGTATTCTAGCCGATCTTTGCGTTTTTGTTAAAAGTGTGTTTAGGTTGGTAAGTCGTGTGGTTTGCTATGTGTTTAGTATGTTAACAGTAGCATAAACTTGTGTTAGTCATTTCATTGTTTTAGGATTGATTTAACTAATTGTTTTAATCATTTTGTGTTTTGAGTCTATTAAAAAAATTACAAAAATCAAGTTTTCTTTTCTTTATGTTTTTAATTTCAGCATAGTGCTGTTCTTGTTAGCATTTGTGTAATTAGGAGTTCTTTTTATTATGTTTTAATTTAATTTTTTTCAAAATAGTGAGTAATTAGTAAAATCGTTTTTTGTTAGTTTATGTTTTTATTTTTTTTATTTTTTTTTTAGTCTTCTTCTTCCCCAAGGAGGGGCGACAGCCATTAGAGCTCCCCTTGAGCTCTTGGTCGATTTTTTTAGAAATTATTAATTACAATTAGTTAAGTTAGGAAGGTGTCTAGGTTCAATGTATTAGGGTTTTCTTTCCTAGCCATTTTTAGGGGTCAATTAAGTAGGTTTTAGGAATTAGGGTAGCATTTAATCCTAGAAAATCGGTTTTCTATTTAATTCCTTTTATTCCCGAGGTAGTCTTAATTGCATTAGTGTAGAAAGTAGCACCAATTGAAGTTGGCGATTTTTGAGAAGGGAGGTAATTAAAGTAATTGAAATTTGGAAAGTTTTTGAAAAGAGGAGTTTCTTCAAAAATCGTGTGAGGCATTTAAGTGAAAGTTAAATTTTGATTTTGCCTTAAAGAAGGAGTTACTATTTAGTGTTGGAAAGAGTTTTTGAACTTAAGTAATCCTTTAATTTAGGCTCCACGATTTCCATAAAGAATTAAAGGCAATTCAATTTCATCTTGAAAAGGAAAAAATTGTGGATTTCTAGATTAGACTTTTCATTTTTCCAAAATGAGCTTTAAAGGCAATTAAGGAGTGTAACTCCCTCATTAAGTGGGGCGATTTTTGAGAATCCAAATCCTTTCAAAGTTTGAGCATTTCCAATTATTACTTTCTTTTCCCAACCTTCTATATTAAAATCGTTAGCTTGGAATTAATTTAGAATAATTAATAGGCTACTAATTTAGTCGACCTAATTAAGGGAGTCAAACCCTAGTCTAAACCCCCTTGACCTAGTCAAAACCGATTCTACTGAACCTAGTCAAAACCGAGCTTAGGTCGAGTCAAACCCTAGTCTAAACCCACTTGAGTCTAGTCAAGTCAACCCTTAGTTTGAGTCAACCGACCCTACCTATTGAACCTAATCTAACCTAGTCAATTAGATTGACTTGGTTAGGTGAGTCGTTAATCTAGTCAAAACCTAGCTTAGTCTAAGTCAAAGCTTAGACCAAACCTAGGTCGAGTCCAAGACCAACACTCAACCCTAGTCAAGCCTAGTTGAGTCAACCCTAACCTAAGTTTAGGTCAACCGAGTCTACCTAACCTAATCTAAGCCAAGCCTAGTCGAGTCAAACCTAACCCCTACTTAACCCAACTTGAGCCTAGTCAAAGACCTAGACCTAACCCTAGTCAAGCTTTAGTCCTACCCTATCTAAGTCAAACCGATTCCACTTAAGTAAATCCGAACCTAGTTGACTAAGTCAACTCAAAACCGAGTCCAACTGAGTTTTAGTTAAACCTAACTTAGTCAAAAGCCAAGCCTAAGTCAAGGCATAGACTAAACCGAACCCAATCCTCAGTCAACTGAACCCAACTAGTTAGGTCAAGCCTAGTCGAGTCAACGTTAGTCCAAGTCGAGTCAACCTTGGTCCGAGCCTATCTCTCCCAACCTAAGTCAAACCGACCTTAGTTGACTAAGTCAACCCTAAACCAAGTCAACCTAGTCTTAGTAAACTTAGTCAAGTCAAAACCTAACCCTAGTCGAGTCCCAATCCAACCCAAGCCTACCTAATCCAAACCGAGTTCACCCAAGCCAACCCGAACTTAGTCAAGTCAAAACCGAGCCTATTTGAGTCAACCGATTCTACCCTAACCCTAGCCTTGTTCTTTAGTGGATTTAATTTCATTTAGATGTTAATTATGTTGATTTTAGGTTAATTAGTTTAGTTATTTGATTTAGTATAGGGTAGAAGTGTGTGTGCGTAAATTGTATTTGTTTCGTGTGTGTGATTTGTGCATTGTGCTTAGTTGACTCGTAGTTATTTAGTAGTTAACATAGTTAATTAGAATCGCATTTCATTGAGTAGCATAGTTGCATTCGCATCATTATTTAACGTAGCTTTAGTCATAACTTGCTTATTGTATTTCATTCGTCATGTATTTAGCATAATCGTAATATTCATCTGCATATACACTGTTATTTAGTGTCATTTAGATTGTATTAGGTTTAATTTGCATTTTATAGTGTTTAAATAGATTCATAAAGTGAATAGTGCACTCAAATAAAAACCCGATTTTTGCCCTGTCGCACAAGCATTATTTTCTGTGCAAAAATTTCATGTTTTCCAAAAAATTTTGTTCTATTCACTTTATTGACGTGTTATTTGACTGCAGACCAAATTTCAGCTCATTCGGAGTTGATTTGGTCTGATTTTTAAGCGTTTTGCGAAAACCGCTTTTTCTGGATTTCAAATTACAGGACTTTCGATATCCTGATTTTTCCCAGATTTGAAACGCTTATATCTGGAGTTCCAGATACTGTTTTTCCATTATGTAAAAATTGTTAGATTGTTAAATCTGTCAGTTGCAGAACAAAATGAATTTCGGGAAAATCGGACCTCGTTTGCTCTGTCAAACAGTGGTTTTCCGATAACCTGTCAGAAATCTATTTTACACTAGTTAGTGGCAGTTTCGTAATTTTCTTAGTTTCGGCATTTTAAACTTGTTTTCAGTAGTTTCTGCATTTTAGGAGTTGCATAATCATCATACAGCATCAGTAGAATTAATTTAGCTAATTTTAGAATTAGTTTAGTATTTTATTTAATTTTTGATTGATAAGTAGCATTTGTTTTATTAATTTTATAAAATTAGACTTAGGTTCATTTATAGTTTTACTTCTTAGATTAAAATACTAACTTTGTATTTTCTTTCATTTTTAGGTTGAAAAGCATATTTATTTTCCAGGGTTATTTTCCAAGTGCGAAGAACAATAGTTGGCGAAAAGACGGAAATACCCTTGGTGTGGAGCAGAAGACTGAATTGCTTTTTATTTCCACTTTAGTGATTAATTGTAGTTGTATTAACTTTATAATTGTAGATTGATATTTGTAATTAATAAATCAAATTTTCTAGAACTATCTTGATTAATTCCTGTTCCCTGAGGATTCGACCCGAACTTGCCACTTTGTGGAAAGTCGGTTTTTATATTTTTGGTTGACGATTTTCCAAAGTTTATTGAAAATACTTGTTTTGAAAAGATCATTTCAAAATATCAACCAAATTTTGGCGCCGTTGCCGGGGAACGACGAATTAATTACTTTATTTCTTAGAGTTTGATTTATTAATTTGTTTTAGTTAGTTGATTATTTGTTTTCTTTTTTTAGTTAGTAGGATTAGTAAGTGAATATAGGATTAACATAGTTAGTAAATATAGGATTCACGTACTGTTCTTTCTAGGATTCACTCAATTTTCATCCTACAAGGAGCGATTAGACAAGTGGGTTTTAGAAAAACATAGTTTGTGATTTCCTGTATTTATTTGTTTTAGTATTGTAGAATAGTTTACTGTGTTATTTATTTATTTAGTTATAGAATTCTGACATAGATAGATATCATATCTGTTTGTTTTTAGTTATTGTTATTTGTTTTATTTACATTTTAGTACCTGTGTTAGTTTAGATTTAGATTTAGGTCGTTTGCTTACATCTGGTCTTAGTACCAGTGTATGCAGGGGCGACGAGGTTTAGGAACCTCATTACACCCATTTGTTGACAACCCAGAGAGAATTTTACATTCTCATCGAAGTTCGACAACAATGGCTGACATGGATCCTCCACCCCCAGTTCATCCACGCCCTCTACGGGAATACTTCATTCCCACAGACTATGTTCAGGCATCCTGCATTCGGAGACCCGATGTAGGAGCGCCGCATTATGAGATTAAGGCCAGCATTATTCAGATGCTTCCATCCTTTTATGGCCTTAGTCACGAGGATCCCTACCGGCATTTAGATGAATTCCTCGAAATCTGTTCTACAGTAAAGATACAGAATTTCGATGATGATGCTTTGAGATTGACTCTATTCCCTTTCTCATTGAAGGACAAAGCCAAGTATTGGCTAAAGTCCTTAGATTCTGTAGAAATAGAGTCATGGGATCAATTGCAACAGGAGTTTCTTTGGAAATATTTTCCCATTGGTCGTACGAACCAATATTGTAGAGCCATCACTAGCTTTTCAGAGCTAGATGGTGAGCGCTTTCATGAGACCTGGGAGAGAATGAAGGATCTCCTCAGGAAATGTCCCCATCATCAGGTGCCGAAATGGCAACTGGTGCAGAGCTTCTACGATGGATTGTCTGACAAGAATCGTCAGATGATCGACTCTTCATGTGGAGGGACATTCATGCTGAAAAGCGAGGATGAAGCATGGAGGTTATTTGATACATTGGCCGAGAATTCCCTCCACCATGCTTCGAGCTCTCATTCTGATAGAGCCACACCCAGCATTCAGAAGAAAGTTGGTGTTCTTGAGATTGGTCCATCTACTGCACTACAGTGCAAGGTAGACATGATTGCTTAGAAGCTGGACCAGCTTCTCTCAGGACCATCCACTATACAGCAGGTGTGTACTCTTTGTGCCAGTCCGACACACGAGATCACTGAGTGCCCTTCGGCAGCTCAGTACCCTGAATTTGTTCAAGAACAAGTTCAGGCAGCTCAGGGTTACGTCAGACCACCGAATAACCCATTTTCATCGACATATAATCCGGGTTGGCGTAACCATCCCAATTTTTCATGGAAGAATCCACAGTCTTCCATGCAGATGCCTACATCCTCTTAGCCAGTTCGGCAGCCATCTTTTACTCAGTCATTTCAAAGACCGAACTATTCTCAGTCTTCTTCTTCTTCAGTCACTCCCCCGATTCAGCAGGAGTCTGCTCCGCAGACATCTTTTGAGGAGAGACTTCTCAAGGCATTCCAAGAGGTGAAAACCTCTAATCAGAACGTCTTTGATAAGTGTAGCCAGATATTGAGCTCACATACGCAGTCCATTGCGAAGTTAGAGTCGCAAATGGGACAGTTAGCTGAGGCCATCAGTAGGAGACCTAAGGGTACATTACCGAGTCAAGCTATCATGAACCCGAAGGGCAAGGACCAGATGACTGGAGACCTGTTTCATACTGAGACACAGCAGCAGGCCAAATCTGTTATGACCCTGAGGAGTGGACGTGAGTTTCATGTCGATAGTAGAAAGATGATAGAGGAGCCAGAGACCATTGTTTCACCTACTTCGGCTCAGCCATCATTATCATCCCCATCTCCATCATCATCTTCATTATCTTCATCATCATCATCTTCATCCTCAGAGAAGAAGAAGGATAGGAGTGAGCCTTCTCACAAAGAGGAGGAGCCAGCAGAGTATATTCCCCCACCACCCTATCCCAAAGCATTAGAGTCTCTCGGGTTTAGAGGGAAGCAGGGTGCAAAGATCCAGGACATGCTCGACATATTCAAGCATGTGCAGATCAACCTACCTTTGCTCGATGCGATTCAGCAGGTGCCGGCATATGCCAAATTCCTGAAGGAACTATGTACGCAGAAGCGTAAATCTAGAGAAAGAGTTCCTAACAGGGTCCATCTGACTGAGCAGGTGAGTTCAGTACTTCAGCATCAGACACCACCAAAGCTCAAGGACCCTGGAGCCCCTATCATTGCGTGTACCATAGGGAACATCCGGATAGAACGCGCATTGCTCAATCTTGGAGCAAGCGTGAACATTCTGCCCGGGTATTTCTTTGATTCTTTCAGGCTAGGAGAGATGAGATCGACTCCGATTACACTTCAACTGGCAGATCGTTCTGTCAAGGTACCAAGAGATGTCTTGGAGGACGTGCTAGTTAAGGTGGATGACTTTTATTTTCCAGTCGATTTCATTATTCTTGATATGGAAGGAGTAGACAGCCAGCACCAGACTCCGATTATTTTAGGCAGACCGTTCTTGGCGACTGCCAATGCGTGCATCAACTGTAGGACTGGAGCCATGGATCTCTTATTCGGCAATAGGAAGGTAAAGCTGAATATTTTCAATGCCGCGATGGGACCAGCGGGAGACATGGACTGCTATCATGTAGATATTGCACATGAGTTAGTGAAGGAGCAGCCCGAGTTGTATATTACTGAGGAGTCTTTAGATTTGTACCATATAGAGAAGAATAGCGGTGTAGATAGTGTAGATGTGTCTAGAGTGTCGTCAGAAAGACCACCTTGGGGAGCCGCCATTGAGACTCTTCCACCACTTGCGGAGACCCCCGCCAAGTCCTCGATCGAGTCACCTCTGAAACTCGAGTTGAAACCCTTACCGGATTCACTAAAGTATGCATACCTCGGAGATGAGGAGACTCTGCCTGTGATCATCTCGTCCTTGCTCACTAAGGAGCAGGAACAGAGATTGCTGACTATTCTTCGAGAGCACAAGGCAGCGATTGGCTGGGGAGTTGCTGATCTGAAGGGGATTGATCCTTCATTCTGCATGCATAAAATCCATTGTGATGAGGAAGTCAAGCCATTTAGGGATATGCAGAGAAGGTTAAATCCCAACATGAAGGAAGTGGTGAAGAAAGAGGTGGTGAAGTGGTTGGATGCTGGAATCATTTACCCTATTTCTGATAGCCAGTGGGTCAGTCTGATTCAGGTTGTGCCGAAGAAGTCAGGACTCACTGTGGTTGAGAACGAGAAGGGTGAGAGAATTCCGATGAGAACCACCACAGGATGGCGAGTCTGCATCGATTATAGGAAGCTGAATGTGGCAACTAGGAAAGATCATTTCCCATTGCCATTCATTGATCAGATCTTAGAGAGACTCGCAGGGCAGAGCTACTACTGCTTTCTAGATGGATATTCAGGACACAATCAGGTAGTTGTCCATCTTGACGACCAGGAGAAGACTACGTTTACATGTCCTTATGGCACCTTCGCGTTCAGACGTATGCCGTTCGTGCTCCGTAATGCCCCGGCTACTTTTCAGAGGTGTATGCTTGCTATCTTCTCGGACATGATTGATGATGTGATGGAAGTTTTCATGGATGACTTTTCAGTTTATGGCTCTTCTTTTGAAGATTGCCTCCAAAAACTTGCTCGAGTACTGAGTAGGTGTGCGGAGACAAATCTCGTCCTGAGTTGGGAAAAGAGCCATTTTATGGTCCAGGAGGGGATTGTGCTCGGACATATTGTGTCCAAGCGTGGCATTGAGGTTGACAGAGCTAAGGTGGAATCCATCTCCCGTTTGACTCCACCCACCTCTGTGAGGCAGATTCGATCATTTTTAGGGCATGCGGATTTTTATAGGCGGTTCATAAAAGATTTCAGTAAAATCTCTCGACCGCTTTGCACTTTATTAGAGAAAGACGAGCCCTTTGTTTTCGGTGAGGATTGCATGAAGGCCTTTGAGATTCTCAAAGAGGCCTTGATTACTGCACCCATTTTGAGACCTCCGGATTGGACTCTCTCATTTGAGATTATGTGCGATGCATCTGATTATGCTATGGGGGCTATTTTAGGACAACGCATTGATAGGAAGCCCTATGTGATCTACTATGCGAGTAGAACTCTGTCTGATGCTCAGATGAATTATACTACGACAGAGAAGGAGCTACTTGCGGTAGTTTTCGCATTGGACAAGTTCAGGTCCTATTTACTCGGTTCGAAGGTGGTTGTCTATTCTGACCATGCGGCATTGAAATATTTGTTGAATAAGAAAGACACCAAACCGAGATTGATTCGTTGGGTTCTTCTACTACAGGAGTTTGATCTCGAGATTCGAGATAAGAAGGGAAGCGAGAATGTAGTAGCAGACCATCTTTCCAGACTGATCGTGGAGACCACGCAAGATCAGAAGCCGATCAGTGATTCTTTCCCCGATGAGCAGATTATGTCAGTCAGTACACCGCAGTTACTCTGGTTTGCAGATATTGTGAATTATCTGGTTTTGAGGCAGATACCTGAGCATTGGAACAAGAATGAGCGTGAGAGATTCCTATCTCAGGTGAGGCACTATTATTGGGATGAACCAGAGTTGTTCAAATACTGTGCAGACCAGATCATTAGGAGATGTGTTCCGGAGGAGGAGTACCAGTCCATTCTGAATTTTTTCCATTCATTAGCCTGTGGAGGGCATTTTAGTAGTAGGAAGACGGCTGCAAAGGTTTTGCAGTCAGGATTTTATTGGCCCACACTCCACAGAGATGCTCATGAGTTCTGTAGGCGATGTCTTCGATGTCAGCAGATTGGGAACATGTCTAAGAGGGATATGATGCCCTTGCTTCCGATTTTGATAGTCGAGATTTTTGATGTTTGGGGCATTGATTTCATGAGACCATTCCCGCCTTCATGCTGAAATTTATACATTCTGGTGGCAGTTGATTATGTGTCCAAATGGGTCAAGGCTGTGGCAACCAAGACCAATGATCACAGAGTAGTGCTTAAGTTCATTAAGCACAACATTTTCAGTCGTTTTGGTGTGCCACGTGCGATGATTAGCGATGGTGGCAAGCATTTTAGGAATGTACAGATAGCTTCCCTGCTGAGAAGATATTCTGTCAATCATAGATTCACCACTCCATATCATCCGCAGACTAGTGGACAGGTTGAAGTGTCCAATAGGAAGATTAAGCGAATTTTAGAAAAGACAGTTCGTCCGGACCGCAAGGATTGGTCCCAACGCTTAGATGATGCACTTTGGGCATATAGAACTGCATTTAAGACTCATTGGCATGTCCCCGTATCCCCTTGTATTCGGGAAAGCATGCCATCTTCCTGTCGAGCTAGAGCATAGAGCGTACTGGGCTATCAAGAAATTGAATTTTGACCTCACCCATGCTGACAAAGAGAGAGCACTGCAGCTCTCAGAATTAGAGGAACTCAGGAATGATGCGTATGAGAATGCCAAATTATACAAAGCCCGCACGAAAGCATTTCATGATAAGCATATTGTCAGGAAAGTGTTTGAGCCAGATTAAAAAGTGTGGCTATACAATTCTCGTTTGCATTTATTCCCAGGGAAATTAAGATCGAGATGGACAGGTCCTTACATTGTGAAAGAAGTATTTCCCCATGGAGCAGTGACATTATTCGATCCTATGACCCAAGGTACATTTAAGGTGAATGGGCAAAGATTGAAGCCCTTTATTTCAAATTCCTTGCAGGATGGTGAGTGTGAGATAGTGCATCTCACGAAGGCATGAGGATTCAACCTGAGGGATGTATCATATGTACATTAGTTATTTTGCATTTTAGTATTTTTCTTTATTCAGTATTTCATTTCATATGTGCTAACATTTGTTTTGATGTATGCAGGATGAATCTAACACTTAGTGTATCAGTTACCAGGTGCATGGAAGAGCTTTCAAAGAATTCAAAGATCAGATGAAACTCAACTTCAGAAGCTCAGAGCAAATCAGGTTGTATCTATCCTTTCTCCCATATTTTTGTTAGTGTCTTTTAGTGTGCATTTGCATTACATTTTTATTTATTTTGTATGACACTAGGGACAGTGTCATTCAAGCATGGGGGGGTGGTTTAGATGCATGCACACAAAAATTTCAAAATTTTTTTATTACTGGTAATCAAAGTAGGCATTTGAGAACAAGTTGTAGCATATATGATTGTTTTTGGCATAATCTAACAGTTTATAAATTTTTAAGCCCCATAATTTTTTTTTTGAACTGAGTCAAATAGAGTAGTTATTTATGAGAAAATTCAAAGAAAAGATAGTATTTAATTGTTAGAAAATTTTGAATCACTTTAGTATAAGTATGCACAGTATGTTTTGTGAAAGAAATAAGCAATGGAAAGATGTGTTTGAAAAATGAGTTTAAAAGAATAGAGCTACGTTTAGTTGTTGATGTCTTCGTGAATCCTAGTAGTGGAACTCAGACACGAGATGAAATGTTTGAGTCTCTTAACAAAAAGGATAACGAAGGAGATCATCTTCTTGTCTAAGTCGATATCTGTGGCCTTTGTAGTTCGAGTAAGTAGAATCTGAAGGGTGTTTTACACCTGGTGCCCCAAAGCCAGTTGGTTTCGGAGCCACCGGTTCGAAAGCTTGTTACATGGACTGCATAGAAAGCCTAAGAGATAGAGACATTGCACAGGACGAGAGGAAAACTATACATAAACTATTAGAATAGAAGGTCTAGTGACTCGAGCAATTAAGTCCGAGGGATACTCTGTATCTAGTGCCCTAAGGTCGGCCGACTTGGGAGTCACTGACCCAAAGCTCGCTACACGGGTCACGAAAACTGACTATTCAAAATAGTGCTTATATGAGAAGAATGCTCAAGAGATCAAAAGTTGAAAAAAAAAAGAAGAGTGAAAATGAAAGAAAAAGAATGTGCTGAATGAGAAAAATTTTATTGCTTAGACATATATGTGTATTACTGTGCAGAAAATATATAAGTGAGAATAAATGAGTAAAACATGAGAATACTTGACTTTCCGAGAAAAATCATGAACTAGCTACAATATTAGAAAAGTGAAGGAAAAGAATTTTTACTGTGGTGGCATGAGATTTTTAAACTTGTTTTGAGAATGTCAATTACATGAAATATTTGTTACAACTGTATTCTTAAGAGCCTAATATTTTTGAAAGATCATCCTCGCATTTCATTGATGTTTGTGGGTAGCATCTCTGCAAACCCTCACGAGACCTTACTCGTCCACTAGTGTAAGCTAGGGGTTTAAAGGGCTTGTTGCATACGCTAAATACAACTGTGATTTCTACGAAAGTGAGTTAGTATTATGCATTCATGTTTAGTATTTCTTGTCTCTGTGGCATATCATAATTAGGGTTTGTTAAGGGACTAACAAACATTCAAGCATGGGGGTATTTGATGATGCATGAAATGCACATCATGTTAACAAATTTTTCATGCATTTTATAATAAGTTTAAGGTTTTAAACCCATGTTTAGATGTGTTTTGATAGTAAGGGGTTATGGTTCGAATTTCAGAAAAATCGGAGTTAAAATGAGAAAGTTATGGCTATTTTAGTGTTTGGGCACAGATTTTGAGGTGGATCGGATCCATATCCGACCCAATTAGGTTAATTGGACCTTGAATCAACTCCTAGAAAGCCCAAAACCAAACCCACACGCCTATCCATATCCATTTTAAAAAGTTTTTCTGAAAACCCCCCAGAAAGAGGCGCATAGAAAATATTTTTTTTATAACAGTGTTTCTGAAAATTATCAAAAGTATAAATAAAATATTCCAGCAAACCCTAGGCGTCTTTGGCTGTGTTTGGATGCCCCCTACAGTGATTTTACTCCAGCAGCTCCTTCCTCTCCATTTCCCTCCACGTTTTGGCCATTGAAGACCGGTCTATGCTTGATTTTCAAGCATATTTTCGATCTCCCTTGTGTTCCTTTCCATTTCTTTCTTTCTCCTTGCTGTAGTTTCACCACTTTTCTGTATTTTTGCAGGTGTAGCAGAGGTGGAGACCATTAACCTTGTGCGGTAGTGTAAAACACACCAACAAGGTGAGCCGACCCTACCTCCATCCGGCTTTCTACACACTCCGATCGAGAATCGGCTCACATTCCATCGTCGGTGGATCTCCAACGTGTAGCAGCTGCAAAGGTGCTTTTTTTTGGTGAAGTCCAGCATCCTCGAACTGTTTAGGACGTCCTACTCCAGCCACGGTCCGCTCTTCTTCATCCCCCCGGTTGTCGGATCTTCCAAGAGGTAGGTCTTCTTCTTCCTTCTCTTCTAGCTAAAACCGAAATTGAGTGTTGGATTTTATTTTTTTATTTTCTGTGTGTTTCTTATTTTTATTTTTGTTTCAACCTTAGATTAGATTCCGTGCATAGGCCAGCACGTTAGATTAGGTTTATTTGTTAGCTTGATTCATTGGAATCGATTTTTTTAGATTTTTCATCCTTTTCCTTAAAATCGGCTAGATCTTCATCTAGCCGATTCTTCAAGTTTGTCATAGGTGTTCTTGGGTCTGTTCTACTGAAAAACCAATTATAAAATTCCATTTTTATTCATCTTAGTCGTTTGGTTGTGTGCTGTGATTTTGATTTCAATTGAAAAAACAAAAATACAAAAATCGGCTAGACAATTTCTAGCCGATTCTTGGTTTTTACAAAAAATATTTTTGTTTCGATTTTTTTCTTTTCTGTCCAGCATGTGTATTGAGTTGTTTTGCAGAAAATTCACTTATTAAAGTTCATTTTGATTCATCTTAGTCGTGGGTTTTGCTTGTGTCTTGTTTTGATTTTATTTTTTGAAAAAGAAAAAAAAATCGGCTAGAGGTATTCTAGCCGATCTTTGCATTTTTGTTAAAAGTGTGTTTAGGTTGGTAAGTCATGTGGTTTGCTATGTGTTTAGTATGTTAACAGTAGCATAAACTTGTGTTAGTCATTTCATTGTTTTAGGATTGATTTAACTAATTGTTTTAATCATTTTGGGTTTTTGTGTTTTGAGTCTATTGAAAAAATTACAAAAATCAAGTTTTCTTTTCTTTATGTTTTCAATTCCAGCATAGTGCTGTTCTTGTTAGCATTTGTGTAATTAGGAGTTCTTTTTATTATGTTTTAATTTAATTTTTTTCAAAATAGTGAGTAATTAGTAAAATCATTTTTTGTTAGTTTATGTTTTTATTTTTTTTATTTTATTTTTAGTCTTCTTCTTCCCCAAGGAGGGGCGGCAGCCATTAGAGCTCCCCTTGAGCTCTTGGTTGATTTTTTTAGAAATTATTAATTACAATTAGTTAAGTTAGGAAGGTGTCTAGGTTCAATGTATTAGGGTTTTCTTTCCTAGCCGTTTTTAGGGATCAATTAAGTAGGTTTTAGGAATTAGGGTAGCATTTAATCCTAGAAAATCGGTTTTCTATTTAATTCCTTTTATTCCCGAGGTAGTCTTAATTGCATTAGTGTAGAAAGTAGCACCAATTGAAGTTGGCGATTTTTTAGAATGGAGGTAATTAAAGTAATTGAAATTTGGAAAGTTTTTAAAAAGAGGAGTTTCTTCAAAAATCGTGTGAGGCATTTAAGGGAAAGTTAAATTTTGATTTTGCCTTAAAGAAGGAGTTATTATTTAGTGTTGGAAAGAGTTTTTGAACTTAAGTAATCCTTTAATTTAGGCTCCACGATTTCCATAAAGAATTAAAGGCAATTCAATTTCATCTTGAAAAGGAAAAAATTGTGGATTTCTAGATTAGACTTTTCATTTTTCCAAAATGAGCTTTAAAGGCAATTAAGGAGTGTAACTCCCTCATTAAGTGGGGCGATTTTTGAGAATCCAAATCCTTTCAAAGTTTGAGCATTTTCAATTATTACTTTCTTTTCCCAACCTTCTACATTAAAATTGTTTGCTTGGAATTAATTTAGAATAATTAATAGGCTACTAATTTAGTCGACCTAATTAAGGGAGTCAAACCCTAGTCTAAACCCCCTTGACCTAGTCAAAACCGATTCTATTGAACCTAGTCAAAACCGAGCTTAGGTCGAGTCAAACCCTAGTCTAAACCCACTTGAGTCTAGTCAAGTCAACCCTTAGTTTGAGTCAACCGACCCTACCTATTGAACCTAATCTAACCTAGTCAATTAGATTGACTTGGTTAGGTGAGTCGTTAATCTAGTCAAAACCTAGCTTAGTCTAAGTCAAAGCTTAGACCAAACCTAGGTCGAGTCCAAGACCAAGACCCAACCCTAGTCAAGCCTAGTTGAGTCAACCCTAACCTAAGTTTAGGTCAACCGAGTCTACCTAACCTAATCTAAGCCAAGCCTAGTCGAGTCAAACCTAACCCCTACTTAACCCAACTTGAGCCTAGTCAAAGACCTAGACCTAACCCTAGTCAAGCTTTAGTCCAACCCTATCTAAGTCAAACCGATTCCACTTAAGTAAATCCGAACCTAGTTGACTAAGTCAACTCAAAACCGAGTCCAACTGAGTTTTAGTTAAACCTAACTTAGTCAAAAGCCAAACCTAAGTCAAGGCATAGACTAAACCGAACCCAATCCTCAGTCAACTGAACCCAACTAGTTAGGTCAAGCCTAGTCGAGTCAACGTTAGTCCAAGTCGAGTCAACCTTGGTCCGAGCCTATCTCTCCCAACCTAAGTCAAACCGACCTTAGTTGACTAAGTCAACCCTAAACCAAGTCAACCTAGTCTTAGTAAACTTAGTCAAGTCAAAACCTAACCCTAGTCGAGTCCCAATCCAACCCAAGCCTACCTAATCCAAACCGAGTTCACCCAAGCCAACCCGAACTTAGTCAAGTCAAAACCGAGCCTATTTGAGTCAACCGATTCTACCCTAACCCTAGCCTTGTTCTTTAGTGGATTTAATTTCATTTAGATGTTAATTATGTTGATTTTAGGTTAATTAGTTTAGTTATTTGATTTAGTATAGGGTAGAAGTGTGTGTGCGTAAATTATATTTGTTTCGTGTGTGTGATTTGTGCATTGTGCTTAGTTGACTCGTAGTTATTTAGTAGTTAACATAGTTAATTAGAATCGCATTTCATTGAGTAGCATAGTTGCATTCGCATCATTATTTAACGTAGCTTTAGTCATAACTTGCTTATTGTATTTCATTCGTCATGCATTTAGCATAATCGTAATATTCATCTGCATATACACTGTTATTTAGTGTCATTTAGATTGTATTAGGTTTAATTTGCATTTTATAGTGTTTAAATAGATTCATAAAGTGAATAGTGCACTCAAATAAAAACCCGATTTTTGCCCTGTCGCACAAGCGTTATTTTCTGTGCAAAAATTTTGTGTTTTCCAAAAAAATTTGTTCTATTCACTTTATTGACGTGTTATTTGACTGCAGACCAAATTTCAGCTCATTCGGAGTTGATTTGGTCTGATTTTTAAGCGTTTTGCGAAAACCACTTTTTCTGGATTTCAAATTACAGGACTTTCGATATCCTGATTTTTCCCAGATTTGAAACGCTTATATCTGGAGTTCCAGATACTGTTTTTCCATTCTGTAAAAACTGTCAGATTGTTAAATCTGTCAGTTGCAGAACAGAACAAATTTCGGGAAAATCGGACCTCGTTTTCCCTGTCAAACAGTGGTTTTCCGATAACCCATCAGAAATCTATTTTACACTAGTTAGGGGCAGTTTCGTAATTTTCTTAGTTTCGGCATTTTAAACTTGTTTTCAGTAGTTTCTGCATTTTAGGAGTTGCATAATCATCATACAGCATCAGTAGAATTAATTTAGCTAATTTTAGAATTAGTTTAGTATTTTATTTAATTTGTGATTGATAAGTAGCATTTGTTTTATTAATTTTATAAAATTAGACTTAGGTTCATTTATAGTTTTACTTCTTAGATTAAAATACTAACTTTGTATTTTCTTTCATTTTTAGGTTGAAAAGCATATTTATTTTCCAGGGTTATTTTCCAAGTGCGAAGAACAATAGTTGGCGAAAAGACGGAAATACCCTTGGTGTGGAGCAGAAGACTGAATTGCTTTTTATTTCCACTTTAGTGATTAATTGTAGTTGTATTAACTTTATAATTGTAGATTGATATTTGTAATTAATAAATCAAATTTTCTAGAACTATCTTGATTAATTCCTGTTCCCTGAGGATTCGACCCGAACTTGCCACTTTGTGGAAAGTCGGTTTTTATATTTTTGGTTGACAATTTTCCAAAGTTTATTGAAAATACTTGTTTTAAAAAGATCATTTCAAAATATCAACCAAGCTCCCTCAAACTCTCCCTATAAGAAAGGGTCCCTCGCAAGAGAAATGATTGATAATTAATTTTGAGCCAATTGGCAGACAGGTTCAACACGAAGGTCAAATCTTGAAAGATCATGATTGGCAGATGCAACCCGAAGGTTAGAAGATAATGATTGACTTTGATAGAATTGATAACCTGAAGGTTTGCTTGATAAAAATTGATAACCAGAAGTTTGACTGACAAAATTGATGAAATGGGCGATTAATAAAAATTGGTCGATAACAAATTGGTTGATAAAAATTGATTAACCTGGAGGTCTAAAAGCGATTGATTTTGACAAAATTGGTGACCAGAGATCTGATTGATCGACTAGAGTGACCTGAAAGTCTGATAAAGATTGATTGGCTTGCAGGTCTGAAGATTGGTATTGAGCCCAACCTCTAATGCGAGACTAGTGTTTGGATTGCGACCAATATGAAAACCAGATTTTGAAGAAGCACCAGCACGAACACTGGGTTTTGAAAAAGTATCAGCACAAACACTGGATTTTGAAAAGATGCCAGCACGAACACTGGATTTTGGAAAAGTACCAGCACGAATAATGGATTTTGAAAAAGGTACTATCATGAACATTGGGTTTTGAAAAGGTACCAGCACGAACACTAGGTTTTGAAAATGTATCAGCCCAAACACTGGGTTTTGAAAACAAAGTACCAGCATGAGCACTGGGTTTTGAAAATAAAGTATCAGTACGATCATTGGGTTTTGAAAAGGTACCAGCATGAACACTGGATTTTAGAAAAGTAACAGCACGAACACTGGGTTTTGAAGACAAAGTATCAGCACGAGCACTGAGTTTTAAAAAAGTACCAGCACAAACACTGGATTTTGGAAAAGTACCAACATGAACACTAGGTTTTGAAAATCAAGTACCAGCACAAACACTGGATTTTGGAAAAGTACCAGCACAAACACTGGGTTTTGAAAACAAAGTACTAGCACGAACAATGGATTTTGAAAAAGTACCCATTGATTGTGATAGGAGATTTTCAATCTTCACCCTCATGATGACTTGGACAATTTGTCGGGGTCTCAAGATTTGTCCCTTATTCTGAATGGGTAAAAATTCGATGCGCATGGTTGCAAATAAATGCCAAATGTAGATGAATGCAAATATATGCAAATGAATGCAAATAGATGGTGAGAGATTTTGTTTGATCCTGCCTGCATACAGGGTATTCCAAATAAAAGACAAGTTTTCATAACAAAAGATGTCCCGGTGTAGTCTGGGAAGAAGATGTTCCGATGAAAGAATAATTGATCATTATTGAAGAAAATCTATTGAGGAATACAAAAGATAAAATAGAAGTTTTCTAAGTGTAGAATTTCTTCAAATGTCGGGCATTGATAGGATCGGGTAATTCTATCCCATCTGTATTAATCAGACGATGTGAATTGCGTGGTAACACTTCTTTGACCACGTAAGGACCTTCTCAATTTGGTGACCATTTACCATGAGGGCGGTGCTTGTGATGAGTCGTTGATCTAAAGACCAAATCGTTAACTCAGAATCTTCTTTTGATGATTGACTTGACATATTGCCTAGCTATCCTCTGACGATAAGATTGAGCATGCTCTGCCACCTTAAGTCTTCTCTTATCGAGTAGATCAAGTTGTATCAACCTCTGTTGCTGATACTGATCGAGCGGTAGATCTAGTAATGATGCAAACTTGAGAGCGGGTTATCGAACATGAAGAGGCAGTACCACCTCGGTTCCATAAACAAGCTCCAAAGGAGTTGCGTTAGTTGGGGTCCGAATGGTGGTTTGATACGCCCAGAGTGCATCATGGATTTTCTCATACCAATTATGACCCGTCTTAACGGTTTTTTCCAAGATGCGAATCAGGATTTTATTTGTAGCTTCCGCCTGACCGTTCCCTTGAGGATAATAGGGAGCTAAAAAATGATGATGAATTCTGAATTTTGAACAAAAGATCTTCATTCTCTCATTCTTGAAGTGAGTACCATTATCTGAAAAATGTCATGAGGTATACCAAAATGACAAAGGATATTCTTGTGGATGAACGAGACTACATGTTGGCCTTCCACCGTACGCAAAGTAACAACTTCAACCCATTTGGTAAAATATTCTGTTGCGGCGAGAAAGTACTTATGGCCATTGGAAGCATAAATAGTAATTGAGCCTACCACATCGAAAGCCCACATAGAGAATGGCCATGGAGATACAACTGATTGTAAATATGTGGTTGGTGCATGAATGAAATGTGCGTGTATCTGACATTAAACACATTTCTTCACGAAACGATAGCAGTCTTATTGCATGGTTTTTTAATAATACCTTGCCTGAATGATCTACTTAACAAGAGTTTGATAACCGACGTGACCACCACAAATACCTTTGTGCGCTTCTCGAATGACTTCCTTGGCTTCTTTTTCATCCAAGCATATAGAATACTCGACACTAAAACTACAACGATAAAGAACATCAGCAAGAATAAAATATCAGGCAGACATGCATTGAATTACTTTCTGTTCTTTCTTTGATAATTCTGGTGGAAGTTCACCAATTTCAATGAAATTTTTGATATCGTGGTACCAAGGCTTCTTCTTTTGTTCTGCCTGGTTGATTTGCATAACTGGAATGAAGGCAGGTTGATCGAATCTGCCAATTTCAAAAGAGAGACAAGATTCTCCATCTCTGAAAGACATAATAGAGCCTAGGCTGGCTAAGTCGTCAGCTATTTGATTAAATTCTCTTTTGATATGATACAGCTGAAATTCATCGAAATTGTTGATAAGAGCTAGATTGATCGTCTGATAAGGAAGTAGCTTCTGATCTTTTACATGTCATTCAACTTTGACTTGACTGACGACGAGCAACGAGTCACCAAAAGCATGCACTCTCTTAACATTAAAGTCTTGCAGAATTCTCAAACGTTGTATTAAAGCTTCATACTCAGCCATATTATGAGTGCATTGAAAATCAAGTTTGAGGGAAAAAGTGATCATCTCCTTCTCAGGCGTGATCAATAAGATCTTGATTCCTATGTCGACCATATTCTTGGAACCATAGAAGAATAAACTCTAAACTGGAGACTGTTGAATGTTATGAATGCGCTAATCAGGGAAATTATATCTTCTGCCAAAGGAAAATCAGCTAGCTGGTCGGCGATAGCTTGACCCTTAATTGACTTCTGAAAAACATACTCTAGGTCGTACTGCATTAACAGAACTTGCCACTTGGCGATCCGTCCACTGAGAAATGGTTGTTCCAGAATATACTTGAGAGGATTAAGCTTTGATAGAATCTTGACTTCTGATGCTAACAAGTAATGTCTCAATTTTTGACACATTCAGACCAGTGCTAGGCATATCTTTTCTATTTGAGAATACTTCTTTTCGTAATAAATGAAGGTCATGCTTACGTAGTAAATGGCATGCTCCACCCAACTGCCTTTTTCATACTGTGCCAAGAATCTGACACAAGCGATTTGATTTACTGAGACATATAACAAAAGCGGCTTTTTCAATTCTAGTGGCTTCAGAATAGGAGGATTGATAAGATACTTTTTGATGTGTTTAAACGACTGCTAACACTCTGGCCCCCATTCAAACTTAACCCCCTTTTCTAAGTGGATGATTGAAAGGTTCACACCTCATAGCCAAATTGGATAAGAATCGTCGAATTGACTGCATATGTCCCTGGAGACTATGTAATTCTTTGAGATTAATCGGGGGTGACATATCAATGATAGCCTTTGCCTTAGTGGGATCTACTTCTATCCCTTTTTTGCTGACCATGAAACCAAACAGCTTGCTTCACTCTACCCCTAAAACACATTTCTGAAGATTGAGTCTCAGCTTGAATAAAATGAGTCACTTGAAGACTTGACCAAGAGCTTCAATGTGATCTTCTTCCTCCTTAGATTTGACCAGGATATCATCGACATATGCATCCATAATCTTATGCATCTGGTCTTGAAAAATGACAGCCATTGTCTGCGGATAGGTTGCCCCTGTATTCTTAAGCCCAAAGGGCATGACTGTGTAACAGAAAGTGCCACACGACGTGGTGAATGATGTCTTGGACTGATGTGAACACCCCAAAATTTTCAAAGTTTGGTAAAAAAATGACCTTTTTGCCCCTAACCTCATTTTCTAAGAAAATCAAAGCAATTTCAAAGCTAAATTTCAATCATTCTTCAGATTTTATGGATTGAATTTCATATTGATATATTCAAATTCAATTCTGGATCCGAACCCAGTGTTTTAAATCCAAATCTGAGCCTCGTTGTCCGATTTCCAAATTAAAATTACAAAAATACCAAAAAATGGTTCTAAATGGCCCGGGCGATTCATCCAGCACTTTGTTGGATCCACAACCCTATAGTTCTCAGTTCGAGGTTGTAAACCTCAAATATTTCCTAAAAATCCAGATATAAACCCATTTTCTGAAGAAATTTTCCCAAAATAGCCTTGAGTTCTCAGAAAAACTCTCTCTTGTAAATACTTTGCAAAAATACAAAAAATTAGTGTCTAATCTTTGTTTTCTCGTAAAGTCTTAGACTTTTATTCCAAAAATACAAAAAATAAAAAATAACACAAAAACCAAAAAAAATGGAAACAAACTACGAGAAAAACAAATGATTTTGAGCCCTTTTGAAGTTAAATTTTGCTAAAAACTTCGGGAGCCCCCTCTTTGTAAAATCTTGAAAATCAAAGGGGCTCCTCTGCAAATTTTTCTTTTAGGGTTTTAAAACCCTTCGTAAGAAAGGAAAAAGGCGAAAATCCCCTTCTCACTCTCACCTCTTTCACCTTTTTTCAGAACCATTGAAACCCTCCTCTCCTAAAAACCCACCATCTCTGAACTCCCCTTCCTCTGCCATTGATGTCCAACAAACTCTTCCCGAAGCTTCACCCTCTTGTTTAAAAACAAGCAAAAGGGAAACCCTCAACCATCACCTTCACCCCACCATTATCTTTCTTCTTCTTCTCGACCCCCCCTTCTTCCCCATTCCTTCTTATTTCTATTCTGGTTTTCCTCGATCAACCGAAGGAATGATTCTCCCTACAACAAATAGTAAGGAAATCATCCTCGTAGACAAACCTCTGCTCCAGAATAGAAGATCTTCACGGTAGGACGGAAAGAAGATTTTATTTCTCGTTTTAAAATTCCTCCAAAAACCAGGAAGTCGATCATCTTGGCAGCAGAAATACAAAGAAGGCTGATTATACAAATACAGAGCCAAAGGGGCATTGTGAACACCCCAAATTTTTCAAAATCTTTTAAATATTCCCTTCTTGCCCCTAAATTCATCTTTTAAGCAAAATGAGCCATTTTTAAATCTAAATTCCAGCTCATTTCTCAAGTTTTACTAAAATTAAATTCATTCTATATGTTTAAATTGATTTCGAATCTGGATCCATTGTTCAGATCCAAATCTGACCCTCGTTGTCCAACTTTTAAAATAAAATTACAGAAAATACCAAAAATAGTTTTTAAAATAGCTCGGATAGTCCATTCGACATCTGTTTGGATCCATCATGTTGTATTTCTCGATTCGAGTGTCAAAACTCGAACATTTTCTCAAAATCTAGGTCCAAACCCATTTTCTGAAGAAATTTCCTATAAATAACCTCGAAAACCTTCTTTTTGTAAATATTTCTCAAAAATACAAAAAAAAATTAGTTTTTCTTGTTTTGCCATACATTTTAGGATTTTTATTCTAAAAATACAAAAAAATGTAGAAATACCGAGAAAAGAACAAAAAAAATAATAAATGAAGGAAATTATAAAAAATTGTTTTTTTAAGACCCGTTTTTAGAAAAAATTATTTTAAAAGACCCTTTTTAGAAAAATCCCCTTTAACCAAAGTTAGGGTTTCTCGAACTAAGGCTTTTTCTCTCTTCCACACATTTTCGCAAACCCTCCTTCCAGAGGGATCCTCTCCCCCTCTCGCCCGAACCTCTTCCATCCTCCCTCTCTCGCCCAAATCTCCCCATGTGCGAGCTCCTCCATCTCTCAATCTCCGTCCATCTGCAACAAACCTCCATTTTCATCCTCCATCGCCCAGCCACCCATCTAAGCCCTTCATTGCCAACCGAAATCTCCATTCTCGATCCTTCTTCTCATCCCTACATAAACAAACATAGCCCTTCCTTCTTCGGCACCGCTTCTTCACCTCCCCATTTTCCTCTTTCATGATCCATTCTCACCCCCGCATCTTCTTTCATCTTTAACACCCGTTTTCACCCTACCACAGCACCTTCTCCTCTCAATCGATCGTCTTCACCCCTTTTCTGTACATAGCCTCCTCTTCTTCTCCTTCACGATAATCCATTCCTTATCCTTCCACTGCAATACTCTCAAGGGATTCCATCGATCAACCTCCTTCCTCCCTGCAAGATCACAAACAACTAAAAGAAGCTTGATTCCAGCTACAGTAATCAAGTAAGAAAACCTCTCTTATTCTTCGACAGTAGAAGACTTCCGCCGTAAGAGAGGAGAGATTTCCCCCTTCATTTAGAACCTCTGCAGCACCCCTGTAAGTTTTTCCCCTCTCTTTTCTTTCTGTTTTTTTTTTATTGATCGTCCCACTATCGCACCATGGATAGGGTTTGAATAGCTCATAGCTATTTCGGCCCATACCTGTGCTACAATAAACGAAATACATATTCCTACATGTTTTTCTTTATTATTCCCCTTTTACAATTTATTTCTAGATCTCTTACTTCTAATATCTGCTTATGTCATCATACGTTAGATCCAGTAATATTATTTTTTTTTTTTGATTTTCTGTTGTTTTCTTCTTTTCTTTCCTTCTTTTTTTTTTTTCCTCTTCGATCTGCTTATGGGTTTTGTTTATACGTAGCTGCCTTGAAGTTTAGCTCTATGGGATTTCAACTCACACATCGTCTGATAAATGCCAATTGGTGTTCTGGGGTTGGGACAAAATTTTGTCAAGATTTGATAGGATTTGCGCAGGAGTGATGTATGGTGAAAAGAATGGTGCGTTCAGAGGGGGATTAATGGCTTTAGCTATGGCTCCTTAGTTGGTTTTCAGTTTTAATCTTTGGGAAGAATTAGGTTTGAGTTTTAGGAGTGCTTGAATTCGAAGTTGTGGAAGGCATATATATCTTGTCTGTTGTCATGTACATATTCATACCCTTAACAATCCCAGCATCGATGAATTTAGATATTTGGTGGAATCACTAACATCTGAACTGGAAGGTATACTAACATGCTGGGACGCCAGGATATGAAGTCTTCATGAGGTAATTTTGCCATTATCTAAAGGTGATTCATATCATCAAGGCAGGTTTGATGTGATTTTTCTTTCCTTTCTTCTGTTTTAATTCCATGCCATATGGTTTATTAATCTTCTTGCAAAGGTACCCGATTGTGGCTTACAGTGGTGACTCATATTTCCATGTTATAGTCTTATCACACAATTATTTCTCTGCATCTTCCATTTTGATGGCTTCCAATTTAGGGCAGTATTGCAGACTAGTTGAAGAAATCTCCAGATGTTTTCTCCCTTGCACATTATGATGGTGATGATGTTAGCAGTACTAATAGCTATGTGGCACTATATTCATCACTTAGATCACCAGAAGATAAGATAGAGATTGTGTGTGACACCATCAAATGTTTAGGTAAAAGAATCGTTCCAGGTACGCACAGTGAGGTATCTTTTGTTTCCCACCATGGTCCATTTTTTTTATATACCTTATTTCCTCAAGTTCCACGCAGTATTTGAACTCTGCTCGGTTGTTGGACTGTAATTTCCATGTTTGTTTGTATCAAATATCACCTGCACGAATGGTTGGCATTAATGCATCTAGGTTTGACATGATTAGCCTGGTACTTGTTGCTTGCATTGAGTATCTCAATGATGGGGATTTGAGACCAAAAATTTCTTAAAGAAACCGGATGTATAAAAGTCCTATAGAAAATATCATGCATCCCTGTCCAATATAATACAATGAAAGTATCAATATGGCTATAATTGATGTTACTTTTCCTGGAATATGAAGAGGATATGTTTTGCAGGTTCCGTTGCATTGCCAGTCATCCATCTCATCAGCCTAAATGATTTTGTTTTCTATATATATATATATATATATATATATATATATATATATATATATATATATATATATATATATATATATATATATATATATATATATATATATATATATATATATATATATTTACTTAAGATGTTCAAATACGATTTGAAGAATTGGATAGTTGACTCGTGAATGTGAGCCATTTACTCTTAACTTATCCAGGTTGCGAGTTGACTGTGGTAATGATTCATTTTTACCCAGGCCTCTTCATTATTTGATCTATTGCAGCTGGTGGCCAAATAATTGCATATTGCATCTCCAGTTTTTGAAGCAGACTCTCTCTATCTGGAAATCATGATTGCCAATTTCCATATAGGAGCAATATTTTCTGAGATCATTTGGGTTTGTGAGCTTCCATACTGTAGCAGCAGAGACCCTCATCTTTCCAATAGCTGCAACAGTCATGCTCGACACCCATGTTCTCCTTCATAACACTGTCCATCCCTCTGTATATTCCAGCACAGGTTTTATGTGGTTTTCCAATGATATTGCCCACTCTATACATATATTGTGAAAATCAGTATTTTGGAATCTTTTATGTTCAATGCATTTTTTTTTTTAGACAAAAGATTTCCTGGTTTAGTCATGGTGATGAAATTTATTTAAATAGCATTGATGAGACTTCACATGGGTGGAATGAGAATGAAATTGAATATTCAAACTAAGCAAATACTTGCTGCCACTATGCCTTAACAGTAAAGATAATAGGGGATCAAGCTGGTTGGAATCCAATGATTCTTCAGTAGCACAACGTCAGATCAATATACCCTGCATCTATATGTATTTCTGTTTTGACTCAACATCGGTAGCATGGTTGCCTTGGTTTTCGTTATAGCTTGGGTTCATATTTTTGCAGCAATATAAAAGCATTTCAGCAGTATATATATCTTTTCACAGCTTAAATATTCGTGGCATCGATTAACTTAGAGTCTGTTTTATATTTTTAGAATGTGGTCAACATAAGGGCTCCTTGAAGGGAATCCAGGGCGAAAAAGAAAGTCTCCTTATATATTTTCTCCTTATGAGCTTCAGAAATCAAAGGGTGTTAAAACTCAGTAGAATGATTTTGCAGGAATCAAAAGAAGTTAAAGTAAACAAAGACCAATCAGGCTTAAAGCAAAAGGTAATGTGCTGTAGCATGCACAACATTTATGGCCAACCATTCCCACCTGTTGCAGCAGCACATCCCAGTGTCACTACTGGCGCCCCTGTACACAGCATCCTGCTGATGAGCATACAAGGCATACAGGATAAAAGGAAATTCAACTGAAGTTTGTTAGACCAGTTCGGTTGCAGAATAAATTTTGCAAGGTCTTCCAGAGATTCAGAGTAAGCTCCAACACATTTCCACTTCTAGTACTCCCCTTTCCAGCTTTCATATTTTCTTGCGAATTGATTAAGGTAAGCTTCTGTTTCGGATTGGCTGTAAGAAGGTTCATTTCATTTAGTGTAAAACTTGTTATAATATGCTTTACTGAGAAATCAGATAGATACCTGTCATTTCCAATCTCAATGCATGTTCTAAATTTCTGTATCATAATTGGATACTGTGTTGTACTGCAACATATTACCTACATTTCATTTTTTTTTCTTTTTATTTATCATCTCTATCGGCTACAACATGCATCACCACACTTCACCTTCATCTGTCTTAAATATCCACCTGATATCTCCACAATGCCTCCTACTTATAACACTCTTTAGCCACCACCGGCATTTGCAACAACATGAGGCATGGGCGTGATGGTTTTATGCCCATAGCAGTATAAAAGCATCGCCGTGTGTTTCTCACACTCACAAGCAGGGCAAAGAATTACCATATCCTTTTACACTCATAGCACTGCAAAGCGCTGCTATGCTATCCATTGCATTCACAGCAGTGCAAAGTCCAGCTGGGGTTCTTTTAAATAATGTGAAATACTGTGGTATTTCCCCTGCCCATCTTCACTACATCACAGTATGTCATTGTGTGCTATTCACGGTTCCAGTTCCATTCACTTACCTCCATACCTGACCCCTGTCAACTATCTTCATACAGTCGTATCTTCATTCTACTATATGTTTGCGTATATAGTAACAACCTATTGCTGCCTCACAATCACCAACAGCATCTTGCTGAGCCTTTTCCTTGAGGCTCATCACAGTCATATCACTATATTAAGTCAGTATACTGCACCTGCACAGCCATCCTCATTTCAACCATGTATATCACCTATATTTTTCTGCCTAGCTTAGACACAATGCTTAGGTCCTATACACACACATATATATATATATATATATATATATATATATATATATATATATATATATATATATATATATATATATATACATATATACGTGTTTCTTTAGCTAGCATAGATATCATTCCCAGCCAAATACATATGTCTTCCTTAGATATAAAAGCCCTTTCTACTTTATATAGGCATTATAAGATGTATTATACACATTCACCCTAGATATCCATATTCTTATTTAGCATAGCCATATGCATGCTAGTTCTAATATGATGCTTCCTTTTGCACGCTTGCCTTTCTATTGCCTTGTATTAACTTGCATTTTTTCAGGAAATACATTTAAAGTGTTATTTTTCTTAGATTAAGATTTTAATTTCCAGTCTACAATGTAATAGCTAGATATTAATGAGAAATTTAAATTTCAAACATTAGATTAGAATGTATGAGCATGTACATACCTTAGAAATTACTTATTTCATCTCATTTTACCTTTTATTTTCTAAAATCTCACGAATGGTGAAACAAGAATGGCACGTGCACCATTTTGTAAGAGGTAATTAATCCTAAGTGGATGATTTACATCAACGGCCATAGTCGGGATGTAAACAAGACTTAGGATTTTTATCTTTTACGAAATAACACTGGATCCACATTGGATCCGTTTTCAAAATTCATCATATTTTCCTTAAATATTTTCTCCTTTTATCAGAATTTAACTTAGAATTAACTCAAAACATATACCAATGGTCATAGTCAGGGTATATTGAGAGTTCATTTTGTTTTAAATTCTATAAAAGCACCAAATGTATTTCATTCTTCTCTTGAATCTAAATATAGATTATTATATAATACATTCAATGACCATAGTCAAGGATGGATTATATCTTCAATCTTATTTTTATTCATTTAAAGAATGGAATAGCTTTTCAAAATCCAATTTCAAAAATTTAAATTCATTTATCATTTAGGATAGAATTGCATCATATTTTTAAAATTCTTTTTCATAAATCCAAGTGATTCTTTCCTTCATTTCTCAGATCAAATCCTATTCATAAGTTCAAATTCAACTCTATTTCTCAAAAGGATTCAAGAATTCAATTTCAAGGTCCCATTTGACTTTGAAAACTTTAGAATCGGCTTATACCCAAAATTCAAATTCTAACTTCAAATTCAAAGTCCAAATTGACTTTGAAATTCATTTTATATTCAAAACTCCAATCAAATTCAAAGTTCAATTTAACTTTGAAATTCTTGACTACAGATTCAAGCTTCAAATTCAAAGTCCAATTTAACTTTGAAATTCATTTGTATATTCAAAATTCAATTCTCAAATCAATTTTGGAAATTCCAAAATCCAAAGTTAGATCCTAAATCCAACTTGGATCCAGATTTCCAAGTACAAATCCCCACTTTTTTTGGATCTCAAATTCAGATCTAAATCCATTTTAGGATCCAAAATTCAACACTCATATTGGATCTCAGACTTCAGATCCGATTCCTCCTTAGGATCCAGACTCCAATTTCACTTTTGGATCTTAGACTTCAGTTCCAATTTCTTTATAGGATCCAGAATCCCATTTCACATTTGGATCTCAGACTTCAGATCCAATTCCATTTTTTAGGATCCAGAGCCCAACTCTACATTGGATCTCAGAATCTAGATCCAATTCTATTTCAGGATCCAGAATCCAATGCTACTTTGGATCTCAGATTCCAGATCCAAAATCCATCTTTGGGTCCAGAACCCAATTCTATATCGGATCTCGGATCCCAGATCTTAAGTCCATTTTAAGATCCAATCTAATTCCAAATTCCAGATTTCAATTCCATTTTCGGATCTAATCTAAATCCCTTTCTATTCTTAAATACCATCCGGATTTCTCAGATCCATTCCAAATTTCCAACTTCAGAAATCTAAATTCAATTCCATCTCAAGTATTCATTTCTTTTCCTAAATTCAGGTTCAAATTCAAAGTTCATTTCTGACTTTGAGACTTCACTTTCCTTCATTTCAAAAAGCTTCAAATCATTCTTTCTCCTTTATTCTTCCAATTCTGATTTACTTCAAAGACTTAGACTACTCTGGTCCATCTCGAAGTTCCAAGTTAGATTCAAATCATTTCTTCACTCCCTTATCAAATCCATCTCAGAACACTTGGAAATTTTCGAAACATCTTTTCAAAAAGGAGCATACATTCTTGCATTGCACAAGCATGATTCTTTGTGCATTTAGAGTTAGAATAAATTCTTAGATTATATTCAGGCAAAGCAAAAAGGCATAGATTCGATCCTTGGTTCGATTACCCCTGGTAAAGGCGCCAGGAACGGTCGAACCTTGTACCGACGAGCGAATCCCGTCTCTCTATCTTTTTCCCGCTAATTTTCAAAACGGAGGTGAGTTAAATTTCTAAATATTTTTCAAATAAAGGTCAAGTGAAAACCCGCAAAAGAGTTCCTCTCTCTTCTCTCTTCTTTCTTTTCTCTTCTCTCTTTCTTTTCTTTCTTTTATTTTTCTCCCTTCAAAAAAGGAGGAAAATAGAGGTTAGAAAAGCGAAAGAGAAGGAAGAGAGAGAAATCACAAGAGAGGAAAAATTTTGCGATGATCACAATTTTGGCGACCGAGATGGGACCCGTCTCCGTCTGGTAGAAATTATGCCTTTGCTTTGCTTTTATATAATCTAAGTCTTTATTCTAACATATGTCAGCTACATTTCCATGCAAACCTTAGGAGCCTAGACTCTGTCCTAAGCTGACATTATTTTCATATAGGATCTAAGTATGGTTTGGTAGGACCATATTGAGGAGATTATATCCATGTTCGCATTAGATTTAGGACTGAAATACAACTCTCCTCAATTCTAGGGATTGAATGCAAAACAATGTATGCAAGTGTATGCTTCTCTTTATTTAAATTCTATCTCTTTAGGACTTGCATTAGAGCCTTCTGATTTTATTGCATGTTGGTCATATTTTGAAAACATCCCTACCTATATTGTCCCGGTCTTCACGTTGCTGGGCTGTCTCACTAAACCATAGTTCGGGAGAGAGCCTCACAACTGGACCACTTATTTGGGTTTGCGCCCCCCTACCACGTACCTAAGGGCCATAGTCTGAGGTATATCGGTAGGTGCTCAAGGATGTTGGGAAGCCATTACCTTAGAACCGAAGAGATATCTTATATGCCACGTACTTTGAGCTTTGGCTTGAGTATATCGGCATACCTTGATTGGAATCAGATGATCTAAAACTCAGAGTTAGGATTAAGGTCCTATCAGCCATTTCAAATATTGCATATAGAGTCAGCTTTAGGGAGTGTTATTTGCGCATCCTTACTTGTATGTCTGTGATTGAATGATATTATATATGTATATGTATCTTCCTTATATTTTCCAAAACCCTGAGTATATATTATTCAAAATTCCCTCTTTTAAAAACCCAGGTGTATTGCCTTTTCTTTCTGATTTCTTTAAAATCTTTTTGATCCTGCCTGCTATTTTTCAAAATTTTTAAATCCTTGTCATCTATTTTCAAAATTTGTTTTCCTCCATCATGAGAGAAATGATATTGCCTATGAGGATTTTCAAAATCATAAAATTTCTTCTAAAAAGTCTTCAAAAGATTCAAATATTTTGATCTAAATCCCTTTTAAATAAACTAACATGTTGATTTTCCTTTTTCAAATTAGGTTTTGAAAACCATTTGTCTTCAAAATCATCACCTCATGTTTGTTTTCTCTTTCGAAACTGGTTTTTAAACCACTATCCTCGAAATCAAACCTCATGATGATCTCTCATGATGATTCCCTTTTTAAAGGATCAGACCTCGCGCTGATCATTCTTCTTACAAATGAATTTTCCTCCCAAAATGATTTCTCACTTATCTTTTAACTAAACATTTTTCTTTCAAGATCCCATATGCAGGCAGGATCAGAAAAACTCTTTTTTCTCAAATCTTGTAAATCTTCAGTTAATTTTGATATCTTCATCAGTTTCATTCATTTTATTCATATTTTTATCAAGTTTTATCAAGTTTATCAATATTTCCTCAATTTTATTAAAAAATTTATCAATCCTCTTACCCTTTCAGGTTAAGGGATAAACCTGATGCCTCTTTCTCATGAGGTATTTCTTTTATTCTTTCCCCCTCAGGTTAAGGGATAAACTTGACCCTCGTTGTCCGAGGTGTTCCCATTCAGGATAAGGGATAATCCTAAAACCCCTCGTAGGAGCAATAACGCTACCTATGAGAATTCTTTTGTAAATACGCATCTTGCCAATCTTTATTGATTCTTTGTAGATTTATATTGATTTCCCTCCATTAAATTTTCTTAAATTCTATTCTTTTTCCCATTCAGGATAAGGGATAATCCTGAGACCTCTCGTAGGGGCAATAATGTTACCTATGAAAATTCTTTTTGTAAATACAAGTTTCATCAAATTGATTTTCTAAATTTATTTTCCTAAATTTCCATCCTTTCCCCTTTCAGGTTAAGGGATAAACCTGAACCTCGACATTCGAGGTATTCTTTTCTCAGGATAAGGGATAATCCTAAGATCGCTCATAGGAGCAACAAATGCTACTTGTGAGAATTCTTTTACAAAGTAAATAAATTTCCTCAAAAATTTCCTCCATTTTTTTTTTATCAAATATTTCATCAAATTTTATTTTTCTTCTATCTGTTTAAATTTTATTCTTTTTCCCGTTCAGGACAAGGGGTTAATCCTGAAAATTGGACCCCATACAGCCGAATGTGTTGGTCCATCTAAATCCTAAATCATAAATCATAAATCATAAATCTTGTCATATTTCTTTTTAATTCAAGTCTCAAGTATATCCTCAAAAATCTCTTTCCCTTTCAGGTTAAGGGATAAACCTGAATCATTGTCTATTATATCCTAAATCCTCATTTAAATGTCTATCAACCTCATTAAATGTTTATTAATCTCATCAAATGTCTATCAATCTCATCAAAATGTCTTTTATTATCAAGCCTTCGGGTTACAATTTCATCAATGTATATCTTTGTCAAGCCTTCGGGTTACAATTTCATCAATGTATATCCTTGTCAAGCCTTCGGGTTACAATTTCATCAATGTATTTCAAGTCCAAAGCCTTCGAGTTACAATTTCATCAAATATCCATCATTTTCAAGCCTTTGGGTCACAACTATATCAATACCAATCATTTTACCATCAAAATCCTGCTTTCGAGCTGGTCAGGCAACCAAAATCCTGCTTTCGAGCTGGTCGGTCAATCAAATCCTGCTTTCGAGCTGGTCGGTCAATCAAATCCTGCTTTTGAGCTGGTCGGTCAATCAAATCCTGCTTTCGAGCTGGTACTTCCAAAAATCCTGCTTTCAAGCTGGTACTTCCAAAAAAAATCCCGCTTTCGAGCTGGTCGGTCAAAACAAAAATCTAAATATTCCTTCCCAAGTTTCAGCTTAAGGTCGTATCAAAATCTATATTGAGTGATTATTTCACATAGAAATCATGAAAACTTTGCCAATTTGATAAAAATATTTGTTGATTTCAATAAATCTTCAATGCACAAAAGAATCACCTCTGTTTACGTCTAGTATCTCTTTCCAAAGGGTAAAACTTTTTGTGAAAAGGGTAAAATTCAAATCTTTTTCCTGTTGATCAACCAAAAGGATGAGAGAAATATCCTCGGTATGATTGGCGAAATAAATATTCAATGATATTGAAAAGCCAGAAACGAATTGATATTGATCATGGTTATGACGCATGTTTAAAGATGACTTTCTGGCAATTAGACAGTAGAAATATCCTGAGCTATAAAAGAATTCACTTAATCCATATCCTCCCATTTTAAAGCTGCAATTAAATATCTGCAAAAGGGATCTCTCAATTGTCGTCAAGATGAAGGCGAATATGCGAGCAAATCCCCGGGGCCAAAGAAGATTTGGATCATCTACCAAGATGAAGGAGTTTGTGAAGGATCCTTCCAGGCAAAGTTCAGATCACCATCGAGATGAAGGCGAGTGTGATGAACCTACCAACAAACCCTAAATGATATTTGATTTCTGCTATCATCAATAGACCTTTTGAGCCAATATCAATAGAATCCCTGAGATATAAGAAGGATCGAAACATCTCCAAGATGAAGGAGTTTGTGACGTACCCTTCCTTGAAAAAGAGAGAAAAGTCAGGACATCTCCAAAATGAAGGATGATGTAAAAGCCCAGAAAAGTTCAATGACTCAAAAGGAGTGCAAAAAGATCATCATGAGAAAACACTCAGATATCAAACCGCCTAAATTGCCAGAAGTCATCCTTTCTTATGCAAAATATCTGTTATCAATATCTCTTCACTAGTTGCTTTTATGAAATTGAGAATATTTTTTCTTTTCTCATATCCAGGAAATAGATAACTTCCTTGAAGAAAATCATCAGCGCTAAAATTTTGCATTTGACTCTTAAAACCGAGAAGTTAACCTCGTTGGAGGAAATACTCTAGGTAAAAAAAGGGGAATATCTTTGCACACATGTACACATTTTTCAAGCGTTGAAGTCAACTATAAATTTATCTTATTGGCAAAATTCTCTAGATATTCTAAAGAATGAAATAAATATTCGATATCCATTTTTTGGTGCAACCTAGCGTTGTTTATAT
This sequence comes from Nuphar pumila, assembly GCF_984573655.1. Lineage (NCBI taxonomy): Eukaryota > Viridiplantae > Streptophyta > Magnoliopsida > Nymphaeales > Nymphaeaceae > Nuphar > Nuphar pumila. The sequence continues at coordinate 100,442,667 of NC_143253.1, forward strand.
CTTCCAGAAGAGTTACCCCACTCAGTTGAAGTATCTCTCTCGTCCCATCACGGTTTCGAGAAATCCGTATGGCTGTTCCCACTCAGGTTAAGGGTCAAAACCTGTACTCCCTGCGAGAGGTCATTAAATTAAAAAGCTGATTTAGTCTCAGCAATAAGACGCCCAAGTTCATCCCTTTTTCAAAGCTTTAGGGAACCCCATTTCCTTCCTCCTTTCGCAAACCCCTTTCGGATTTGTTCGTCCAAAACTTCGAAGGTCCCATCATAGTCTCTTCACTCGAGATTCCATATGGTCGTCCCCTTCAGGTTGTGGTTAAACCTGAATCTCGTTCCAACGAGTCTTTCTCGTTTCGACGAGGTATTTTCCTCCAGTCCCATCATGGTTCTTCCCATCGAGGAATCCATGCTTTGTATATCCATCCGAAATAAAGTCCTACTTGAACTTCATCTCATGAGGCATTTTCTCAAAAATGTCCCATCAAGGTCATCATATGTTCCCTTCCCCATTTAGGTTATCTTGAGATATCTTCGACCCATCCAGGTTAAGGGCTAAACCTGAGTCATTCCACAAAGTTGATCTAGTCTCATCAATGAGACTTGATCTAAATTCCTTATCTTTCATCATTTCGATATCATCGCCCAAAGTCCCATCACGATTTCCTCATCTCTATCATTCAGTCATATCATGGTCGAGGATTTCGCTCCCCCAAGCCATTCAGGATAAGGTATTAAGCCTGAAACCATGCATTTCAAATAAATTCTTCCGCACCCAGTTCAGATCTGTTGACTAGGGCATTTTCAAAATTTGGAGTGTTGTCTTTGCCACTAAGCTCGACTTTCAACTGGCTTAGTAGCAAAGAGGGGCATCTGTGAACACCCCAAATTTTTCAAAATCTTTTAAATATTCCCTTCTTGCCCCTAAATTCATCTTTTAAGCAAAATGAGCCATTTTTAAATCTAAATTTCAGCTCATTTCTCAAGTTTTACTAAAATTAAATTCATTCTATATGTTTAAATTGATTTCGGATCTGGATCCATTGTCCAGATCCAAATCTGAGCCTCGTTGTCCAACTTTTAAAATAAAATTACAGAAAATACCAAAAATTGTTTTTAAAATAGCTCGGACAGTCCATCCGACATCTGTTTGGATCCATCATGTTGTATTTCTCGATTCGAGTGTCAAAACTCGAACATTTTCTCAAAACCTGGGTCCAAACCCATTTTCTGAAGAAATTTCCTCTAAATAACCTCGAAAACCTCCTTTTTGTAAATATTTCTCAAAAATACAAAAAAAAATTAGTTTTTTTTGTTTTGCCGTACATTTTAGGATTTTTATTCTAAAAATAAAAAAAAAAATGTAGAAATACCGAGAAAAGAACAAAAAAAATAATAAATGAAGGAAATTACAAAAAAATGTTTTTTTAAGACCCATTTTTAGAAAAAATTATTTTAAAAGACCCTTTTTAGAAAAATCCCCTTTAACCAAAGTTAGGGTTTCTCGAACTGAGGCTTTTTCTCTCTTCCACACATTTTCGCAAACCCTCCTTCCAGAGGGATCCTCTGCCCCTCTCGCCCGAACCTCTTCCATCCTCCCTCTCTCGCCCAAATCTCCCCATGTGCGAGCTCCTCCATCTCCCAATCTCCGTCCATCTACAACAAACCTCCATTTTCATCCTCCATCGCCTAGCCACCCATCTAAGCCCTTCACCGCCAACCGAAATCTCCATTCTCGATCCTTCTTCTCATCCCTATATAAACAAACATAGCCCTTCCTTCTTCGACACCGCTTCTTCACCTCCCCATTTTCCTCTTTCACGATCCATTCTCACCCCCGCATCTTCTTCCATCTTCAACACCCGTTTTCACCCTACCACAGCACCTTCTCCTCTCAATCGATCGTCTTCACCCCTTTCCTGTACATAGCCTCCTCTTCTTCTCCTTCACGATAATCCATTCCTTATCCTTCCACTGCAATACTCTCAAGCGATTCCATCGATCAACCTCCTTCCTCCCTGCAAGATCACAAACAACTAAAAGAAGCTTGATTCCAGCTACAATAATCAAGTAAGAAAACCTCTCTTATTCTTCGACAGTAGAAGACTTCCGCCGTAAGAGAGGAGAGATTTCCCCCTTCATTTAGAACCTCTGCAGCACCCCTGTAAGTTTTTCCCCTCTCTTTTCTTTCTGTTTTTTTTTTTATTGATCATCCCACTATCGCACCATGGATAGGGTTTGAATAGCTCATAGCTATTTCGGCCCATACCTGTGCTACAATAAATGAAATACATATTCCTACATGTTTTTCTTAATTATTCCCCTTTTACAATTTTTTTCTAGATCTCTTACTTCTAATATCTACTGATGTCATCATACGTTAGATCCAGTATTATTATTTTTTTTTTTCTGTTGTTTTCTTCTTTTCTTTCCTTTTTTTTTTTTTTTCCTCTTCGATCTGCTTATGGGTTTTGTTTATACGTAGCTGCCTTGAAGTTTAGCTCTATGGGATTTCAACTCACACATCGTCTGGTAAATGCCAATTGGTGTTTTGGGGTTGGGACAAAATTTTGTCAAGATTTGATAGGATTTGCGCAGGAGTGATGTATGGTGAAAAGAATGGTGCATTCAGAGGGGGATTAATGGCTTTAGCTATGGCTCCTTAGTTGGTTTTCAGTTTTAATCTTTGGGAAGAATTAGGTTTGAGTTTTAGGAGTGCTTGAATTCGAAGTTGTGGAAGGCATATATATCTTGTCTGTTGTCATGTACATATTCATACCCTTAACAATCCCAGCATCGATGAATTTAGATATTTGGTGGAATCACTAACATCTGAACTGGAAGGTATACTAACATGCTGGGACGCCAGGATATGAAGTCTTCATGAGGTAATTTTGCCATTATCTAAAGGTGATTCATATCATCAAGGCAGGTTTGATGTGATTTTTCTTTCCTTTCTTCTGTTTTAACTCCATGCCATATGGTTTATTAATCTTCTTGCAAAGGTACCCGATTGTGGCTTACAGTGGTGACTCATATTTCCATGTTATAGTCTTATCACACAATTATTTCTCTGCATCTTCCATTTTGATGGCTTCCAATTTAGGGCAGTATTGCAGACTAGTTGAAGAAATCTCCAGATGTTTTCTCCCTTGCACATTATGATGGTGATGATGTTAGCAGTACTAATAGCTATGTGACACTATATTCATCACTTAGATCACCAGAAGATAAGATAGAGATTGTGTGTGACACCATCAAATGTTTAGGTAAAAGAATCGTTCCAGGTACGCACAGTGAAGTATCTTTTGTTTCCCACCATGGTCCATTTTTTTTATATACCTTATTTCCTCAAGTTCCACGCAGTATTTGAACTCTGTTTGGTTGTTGGACTGTAATTTCCATGTTTGTTTGTATCAAATATCACCTGCACGAATGGTTGGCATTAATGCATCTAGGTTTGACATGATTAGCCTGGTACTTGTTGCTTGCATTGAGTATCTCAATGATGGGGATTTGAGACCAAAAATTTCTTAAAGAAACCGGATGTATAAAAGTCCTATAGAAAATATCATGCATCCCTGTCCAATATAATACAATGAAAGTATCAATATGGCTATAATTGATGTTACTTTTCCTGGAATATGAAGAGGATATGTTTTGCAGGTTCCGTTGCATTGCCAGTCATCCATCTCATCAGCCTAAATGATTTTGTTTTCTATATATATATATATATATTTACTTAAGATGTTCAAATACGATTTGAAGAATTGGATAGTTGACTCGTGAATGTGAGCCCTTTACTCTTAACTTATCCAGGTTGCGAGTTGACTGTGGTAATGATTCATTTTTACCCAGGCCTCTTCATTATTTGATCTATTGCAGCTGGTGGCCAAATAATTGCATATTGCATCTCCAGTTTTTGAAGCAGACTCTCTCTATCTAGAAATCATGATTGCCAATTTCCATATAGGAGCAATATTTTCTGAGATCATTTGGGTTTGTGAGCTTCCATACTGTAGCAGCAAAGACCCTCATCTTTCCAATAGCTGCAACAGTCATACTCGACACCCATGTTCTCCTTCATAACACTGTCCATCCCTCTGTATATTCCAGCACAGGTTTTATGTGGTTTTCCAATGATATTGCCCACTCTATACATATATTGTGAAAATCAGTATTTTGGAATCTTTTATGTTCAATGCATTTTTTTTTTAGACAAAAGATTTCCTGGTTTAGTCATGGTGATGAAATTTATTTAAATAGCATTGATGAGACTTCACATGGGTGGAATGAGAATGAAATTGAATATTCAAACTAAGCAAATACTTGCTGCCACTATGCCTTAACAGTAAAGATAATAGGGGATCAAGCTGGTTGGAATCCAATGATTCTTCAGTAGCACAACGTCAGATCAATATACCCTGCATCTATATGTATTTCTGTTTTGACTCAACATTGGTAGCATGGTTGCCTTGGTTTTCGTTATAGCTTGGGTTCATATTTTTGCAGCAATATAAAAGCATTTCAGCAGTATATATATCTTTTCACAGCTTAAATATTTGTGGCATCGATTAACTTAGAGTCTGTTTTATATTTTTAGAATGTGGTCAACATAAGGGCTCCTTGAAGGGAATCCAGGGCGAAAAAGAAAGTCTCCTTATATATTTTCTCCTTATGAGCTTCAGAAATCAAAGGGTGTTAAAACTCAGTAGAATGATTTTGCAGGAATCGAAAGAAGTTAAAGTAAACAAAGACCAATCAGGCTTAAAGCAAAAGGTAATGTGCTGTAGCATGCACAACATCCATGGCCAACCATTCCCACCTGTTGCAGCAGCACATCCCAGTGTCACTACTGGCGCCCCTGTACACAGCATCCTGCTGATGAGCATACAAGGCATACAGGATAAAAGGAAATTCAACTGAAGTTTGTTAGACCAGTTCGGTTGCAGAATAAATTTTGCAAGATCTTCCAGAGATTCAGAGTAAGCTCCAACACATTTCCACTTCTAGTACTCCCCTTTCCAACTTTCATATTTTCTTGCGAATTGATTAAGGTAAGCTTCTGTTTCGGATTGGCTGTAAGAAGGTTCATTTTATTTAGTGTAAAACTTGTTATAATATGCTTTACTGAGAAATCAGATAGATACCTGTCATTTCCAATCTCAATGCATGTTCTAAATTTATGTATCATAATTGGATATTGTGTTGTACTGCAACATATTACCTACATTTCATTTTTTTTCTTTTTATTTATCATCTCTATCGGCTACAGCATGCATCATCACACTTCACCTTCATCTGTCTTAAATATCCACCTGATATCTCCACAATGCCTCCTACTTATAACACTCTTCAGCCACCACCGGCATTTGCAGCAACATGAGTTATGGGCGTGATGGTTTTATGCCCATAGCAGTATAAAAGCATCGCCGTGTGTTTCTCACACTCACAAGCAGGGCAAAGAATTACCATATCCTTTTACACTCATAGCAGTGCAAAGCGCTGCTATGCTATCCATTGCATTCACAGCAGTGCAAAGTCTAGCTGGGGTTCTTTTAAATAATGTGAAATACTGTGGTATTTCCCCTGCCCATCTTCACTACATCACAGTATGTCATTGTGTGCTATTCACGGTTCCAGTTCCATTCACTTACCTCCATACCTGACCTCTGTCAACTATCTTCATACAGTCGTATCTTCATTCTACTATATGTTTGTGTATATAGTAACAACCTACTGCTGCCTCACAATCACCAACAGCATCTTGCTGAGCCTTTTCCTTGAGGCTCATCACAGTCATATCACTATATTAAGTCAGTATACTGCACCTGCACAACCATCCTCATTTCAACCATGTATAACACCTATATTTTTCTGCCTAGCTTAGACACGATGCTTAGGTCCTATACACACACACACATATATATATATATATATATATATATATATATATATATATATATATATATATATATATACATATATACGTGTTTCTTTAGCTAGCATAGATATCATTCCCAGCCAAATACATATGTCTTCTTTAGATATAAAAGCCCTTTCTACTTTATATAGGCATTATAAGATGTATTATACACATTCACTCTAGATATCCATATTCTCATTTAGCATAGCCATATGCATGCTAGTTCTAATATGATGCTTCCTTTTGCACGCTTGCCTTTCTATTGCCTTGTATTAACTTGCATTTTTTCAGGAAATACATTTAAAGTGTTATTTTTCTTAGATTAAGATTTTAATTTCCAGTCTACAATGTAATAGCTAGATATTAATGAGAAATTTAAATTTCAAACATTAGATTAGAATGTATGAGCATGTACATACCTTAGAAATTACTTATTTCATCTCATTTTACCTTTTATTTTCTAAAATCTCACGAATGGTGAAACAAGATTGGCACGTGCACCATTTTGTAAGAGGTAATTAATCCTAAGTTGATGATTTACATCAACGGCCATAGTCGGGATGTAAACAAGACTTAGGATTTTTATCTTTTACGAAATAACACTGGATCCACACTGGATCCGTTTTCAAAATTCATCATATTTTCCTTAAATATTTTCTCCTTTTATCAGAATTTAACTTAGAATTAACTCAAAACATATACCAATGGCCATAGTCAGGGTATATTGAGAGTTCATTTTATTTTAAATTCTATAAAAGCACCAAATGTATTTCATTCTTCTCTTGAATCTAAATATAGATTATTATATAATACATTCAATGACCATAGTCAATGATGGATTATATCTTCAATCTTATTTTTATTCATTTAAAGAATGGAATAGCTTTTCAAAATCCAATTTCAAAAATTTAAATTCATTTATCATTTAGGATAGAATTGCATCATATTTTTAAAATTCTTTTTCATAAATCCAAGTGATTCTTTCCTTCATTTCTCAGATCAAATCCTATTCATAAGTTCAAATTCAACTCTATTTCTCAAAAGGATTCAAGAATTCAATTTCAAGGTCCCATTTGACTTTGAAAACTTTAGAATCGGCTTATACCCAAAATTCAAATTCTAACTTCAAATTCAAAGTCCAAATTGACTTTGAAATTCATTTTATATTCAAAACTCCAATCAAATTCAAAGTTCAATTTAACTTTGAAATTCTTGACTCCAGATTCAAGCTTCAAATTCAAAGTCCAATTTAACTTTGAAATTCATTTGTATATTCAAAATTCAATTCTCAAATCAATTTTGGAAATTCCAAAATCCAAAGTTAGATCCTAAATCCAACTTGGATCCAGATTTCCAAGTACAAATCCCCGCTTTTTTTGGATCTCAAATTCAGATCTAAATCCATTTTAGGATCCAGGATTCAACACTCATATTGGATCTCAGACTTCAGATCCGATTCCTCCTTAGGATTCAGACTCCAATTTCACTTTTGGATCTTAGACTTCAGTTCCAATTTCTTTATAGGATCCAGAATCCCATTTCACATTTGGATCTCAGACTTCAGATCCAATTCCATTTTTTAGGATCCAGAGCCCAACTCTACATTGGATCTCAGAATCTAGATCCAATTCTATTTCAGGATCCAGAATCCAATGCTACTTTGGATCTCAGATTCCAGATCCAAAATCCATCTTAGGGTCCAGAACCCAATTCTATATCGGATCTCGGATCCCAGATCTTAAGTCCATTTTAAGATCCAATCCAATTCCAAATTCCAGATTTCAATTCCATTTTCGGATCTAATCTAAATCCCTTTCTATTCTTAAATACCATCCGGATTTCTCAGATCCATTCCAAATTTCCAACTTCAGAAATCTAAATTCAATTCCATCTCAAGTATTCATTTCTTTTCCTAAATTCAGGTTCAAATTCAAAGTTCATTTCTGACTTTGAGACTTCACTTTCCTTCATTTCAAAAAGCTTCAAATCATTCTTTCTCCTTTATTCTTCCAATTCTGATTTACTTCAAAGACTTAGACTACTCTGGTCCATCTCGAAGTTCCAAGTTAGATTCAAATCATTTCTTCACTCCCTTATCAAATCCATCTCAGAACACTTGGAAATTTTCAAAACATCTTTTCAAAAAGGAGCATACATTCTTGCATTGCACAAGCATGATTCTTTGTGCATTTAGAGTTAGAATAAATTCTAAGATTATATTCAGGCAAAGCAAAAAGGCATAGATTCGATTCTTGGTTCGATTACCCCTGGTAAAGACGCCAGGAACGGTCGAACCTCGTACCGACGAGTGAATCCCGTCTCTCTATCTTTTTCCCACAAATTTTCAAAACGGAGGCGAGTTAAATTTCTAAATATTTTTTAAATAAAGGTCAAGTGAAAACCCGCAAAAGAGTTCCTCTCTCTTCTCTCTTCTTTCTTTTCTCTTCTCTCTTTCTTTTCTTTCTTTTATTTTTCTCCCTTCAAAAAAGGACGAAAATAGAGGTTAGAAAAGGGAAAGAGAAGGAAGAGAGAGAAATCACAAGAGAGGAAAAATTTTGCGATGATCACAGGTATCATCCTCTTTTAGGGGATCCACGGTAAGTATCCTTTCTTTTTTTTTTTCTAATATTTTCTGATATTTCCCCTGCTCACCGCCCCATCAAAAGCACTTCTCGTGGTGCTGCTTGGTTCATAGCAATGTCAGCCCACCTGTGTGTAAAATCGATTGAATGATTGCATTCCAATAATTTTTTTTCTTTTTTTCAATCTTTCTCCTCACGTTCTGCTAAGTTCCTGTATATTTTGTTCCCTGGAAATAATGTTTGTGTTGTTTAAACATTGTGCATTTGTTTTCATTAAACGTTATTTTTATTTAATCACCACTTTTTCTTTCTCTGTTTATTCTTCAATACATCTCCCTGTCTTATCCTTTTGGTCGATTTGTTGCATCAATTACATTTTTAAATATGATAAGTATTTAGAATTTGCCTTCTGTTCATCTTTATTTCAGTATCATATACGTATTTTGGCCATTCACTTATAACATCATAGATGACACCCCCTATCAAGGATATGCTCCCTTGATTAACATCCATTTTGAAGAACATGCATGAGAAGGTGCAGGAAAATTGTATTGACCTTGTTGGTAGGATTGCTGATCGTGGAGCTGAGTTTGTGCCAGCAAGAGATTGGATTTGTTTTGAGTTTCTTGAGATGTTGAAAGTCCATAAGAAGGGGATCAGGAGGTCAACTGCCAACACATTTGGGTACATTGCAAAGGTAATTAAGGCCACATGATGTGGTGGCAATGCTTTTGAACAATTTAAAAGTTCAAGAGCGCCAGAATCGTGTTTGTACAATGGTTGCCATAGCTATAGTTGCAGAAACATGTTCTCCATTTACCGTTTTACCTACATTAATATTGTGTCCTAGAGCTTAATGTGCAGAATGGTGTTCTTAAGTCTCTGTCTTTTCTCTTTGAGTGCATAAGAGAGATGGGTAAGGACTATATATGTTGTGACTCCACTTTTGGAGGATACACTCATGGATAGGGACCTGGTCCACAGGCAGACTGTTATTTTTGCTGTCAAATATATGGCATTGGGTGTGGCAGGTTTAGGTTGTGAAGATGTACTTGTACGTCTCTTGAACTATGCGTGGCCCAACTTATTCGAGACATCGCCTCGTATGGTAAATGTTGTAATAGAAGCAATTGACAGCATACGAGTAGCCCTGAGCCCAGCGGTTGTTCTGAATTACTGTCTTCAAGGGTTATTCCATCCAGCAAGGAAGGTGCGGGAAGTGTATTGGAAGATCTACAACTTGTACATTGGGGCTCAGGACAGGCTTGTAGCAGCTTATTCAGTCCTGGAAGCCGAGGCCAATAACGTTTTCAGCAAACCTGAGTTAATGATGTGAATTTAGGTGTCTATGATGATAGTAGTTCCATCCTGTATGGTAGTTTGCTACCCTTGTTCCTGTGAAGCAACGAGATGCCATGGAGAACTTAGTTATGAAAATAGTAGTACTGCAAAAATGTTAGGCAAATGAAGTGTTTTTGTGGGAATCAAACTCACCTTACTGTTAATCACCTGTTGCTTCAGCACTTACCACATAACACTTTCCAGCACTTTCATATGCACGCCTTCATCTACCTACTGCACATACTAATAGCACCCTTGTATAAGTTGTGCATTTGTGTTTTCATTTCTTTTTTTTTTTACAGCAACCTTCACATGGCTCCATTTGCATTTTAGGTTCACGACTTGTAATAAACGTCAGCCCCTCAATCAAGTGTCAATTTTCTGCAAGTTTTTTTTGTTTAGTAGACATGTTTGTTCTATATTTCATAGTGCATTCTCATCTTCTGTGTATTTCCATATCATACAATCAGGTAAGGTTTTGCATTGCATGATATTAATGTTCTCGCATATTTACAGGTCTTATATCTAGTTTTAGTTGATATGTCACATTTCATATATCTGTATATTTCAATTTCTGATTGTGTTTGGTCTCGAAATCGAATCCCTGTTGTTGAAATCCCTGTAAAAAGCCATGTTTCACTGTGGAAGCGAAATTTCCCCTCCCCAGTTTCAAATACTGTGAATCTAAATGCATTCCACGAGCTTCCATTATCAGGTTCTGTGCCGAACTGCAGATGTTAGGATTCTGTTGCTACATGGCTACTTTGGAGAAATTTGAAGAAAACTATGCTCAATATGACGTTATCACACTCAGGCCATCTCGATCGATATTTACTTGAGGAGTCAGGCTGGTTAGGCTGTTGCGTTCCCCTAATTAAAAGACATCTGCTGCAAAAGGACATACGTTCGAGGGAACTCTATGCATTTACACTATGTTCACCATTGTCGCTTTTTTTTTTATACACCCAGCATCATCTATGCAATCAGATCTGCTGTAAATTCATCGTAGAAATCTCTTTAAACCTGTCCAGCTTGATGATATCCACATCTATGATGTTCACTTTGTAGATGATTTGTTTGCCTTACTGTGTGTTGCTATGCATTCTTTACAATGCCTGACATTTGAACTCCTCCAGTGTAACATTGTGTGCCCCTTTTTTTTAGCATGACTCTCTCTAGCTTTCCCAGGGTGTTGTAGGGTAATTTCACAGCATGGCATTTAAATTTTTTCTTTCTTTTTGTGCACATACTTATACACAGTAGCTTTTATATTTCAGCATCATCTTAACTGCACTATCTCCCACATGTGTCACAACACTTGCATATTTTTTTTTTCATTGACAACCCACAACATAACCTCCATCTTCCCTGATTAGATATTACCTGTCACTCCCTCTTTACATTCCAGCACGTCACACAAATACCCAGCCTCTGTTGTCTATTCTCATTTAAGCATTCATAGTAGCATTTTGTGTGGCTGTAAACAAACTGCAGCAACACTTTACGTCGCTGCAACTACTTGTGGCAATGTTTGATATTGTTGTCTCCCCTGTATTCTGTTATCATGTGTTTCCTTATGTTCATATCATGTCCCTTCCCACCTGTCAATGCTCACCAACTACGTTTGATGTTGCTGCCTACAGTCTGATGCTCGTAATTTGTAATAGCATCACCATCTCAAGAACGGATCCATGGCAGTCCTTTACTGTCAAATACCTACTTACCATCCATCCCATCAAAACATCACTATCTTTCATCATAACCAGCACCACCCCTTATCTTCTGTACATTATAGCCAACCCTCATCTCACAGCCACCTAGCATTTCATAGCCACCAATGCATGTTCCAGTGGATGATGGTCTTAGCTATACATAGTAGAATTTCCATTTTGACTATCATAGGCAGTTGAGGCAGGGTCCAGCTGTTAGAATCATTTATCATGCCTCGTGGTAATTGAGGCATTGGTTAACCAATATTTATTTTCTGGTTTGATATAAACTCCTCCACAAAAGTATATTATACTCCCTTTCCCCTTTTTCAGCCAATGCATTATAGATGTCCTTCCATCAGCATCTAACATTTTCTCTTTTTTTAAAAAAAAAAAACAGGATATTTCGCTAACTTTGTTTTGTTTTACAGGAAATATGTGGAGAATACCATTATTTGGAGTTGTAAATTCAATTTTATATGTTGTAATAAGTTAGGTTTTAATGAGAATTTACATTTTTCTGCACTAGATAGAATGAATGAGCATTGTAAATGTCATAAATTGCTTGTTTTTCATGCTTTTGCCTTTATTTCTCAATCTCTCACAATGGTGAAACACGAATGGCACGTGCACCATTTTGTAAGAGGTAATTAATCCTAAGTTGATGATTTACATCAATGGCCATAGTCAGGATGTAGACAAAACTTAGGATTCTTATCTTTTATAAAATAACACTGGATCCACACTGGATCATTTTCAAAATCCATCATGTTTTCTTTAAGTATTTTCCTCTTTTATCAGAGTTTAGTTTAAAATTAATTCAATATGTATACCAATGGCCATAGTCAGGGTATACTGAGATTTAATTTCTTTCTAAAACTCTATAAAAGCACCAAAATGTGTTTTATTCTTCATTTGAATTTAGATGTGATCATTATATAATACATTCAATGACCATAGTTAGGAGTGTATTATATCATTAATCTTATTTACATTCATTTAAAGAATGAAATATGATTTTCAAATTCCAATTTCAAAGTTATTTAAATTCATTCATCATTTAGAATAGAATTGCATCATGTTTTCAAAATTCCCCTTTTAAAAACCCAAGTGATTGTGAATATCTTTTCTTTAATTTCTATTTCAATTTCTATTTCTATTTCATCAATTCTAACTCATCTTCAAAGTCCAAAATTTGACTTTGAAATCAAATTCAAAGTTCAGTTTAACTTTGAAATTCTTGATTCACTCTCTAAATTCCAAATTCAAGCTTCAAATTCAAAAATCCCAAATTTGAAATTCATGTGTAATTCAATTCTCAAATCAACTTTGAAATTCCAAAATTCATTTTCAAGATTCAAATTCAATTCAGATATCTCAAAATTCCACCTTTCAAAGTTCAATTTAAACTATGAAAACTCTGAGTTATTTTCTGATTTCAAATTAAGTTTAAAATTTGAGATTGATTCTGAAACTTGACTCTTCTTAAAAATATCAAGTCTGGGTTTTCAAAACGCAGATCCATCTTTAAAAGTCTTATTTGGACTTTTTAGAATCCAAATCCAAAGATAGAATCCTCATCCCAACTTGGATCCAAATTTCCAAGTATAAACCTCCACTTTTTGGATCTCAGATTTCAGATCCAAAACCCATCTTAGGATCCAGAATCAAATTTCATCTTGGATCTCAGACTTCAGATCCAAAATCCATTCTAGGACCCAAAACCCAATTTCACCTTGGATCTCAAACTTCAGATCCAAAAATCATTTTAGGATCCAGAATCCAGTTTCATATTAGATCTCAGATCCAAATTCCACCTAGAATCCAATTCCCTCTCGGATCTTAGACTTCAGATCCAAAATCCCTTTAGGATCTAGAATTCAATTTTACCTTAGATCTCAGATCCAAATTCTATTCCAGATCTTGGATCCAATTCGATTCTAAATCCAGAATTCAATTTCATCTTGGATTTCAAATCTATTTTAGATCCAGACCTTGGATTCAAAATCCATTCTCAATTCCAATTTTTCAAATCCAACTCCATTTCATTCTAGATTTCAAAAACCAAGTTTACCTTGATTCCTAAAAATTCCAAAAGCCAATTTCACTTCTCAACCTTAGTTGGATCTCTTAGAACTTCAAAGTTAGAGTTCAAAACATTTATCCAAGTTCTAAACTCTAATTCAAAGTCCATTTATGACTTTGAAGTTTCCTTTCTTCTCCTTTTATCTCAATTTCAAGATCCTTTCTTTCAAAAGTCTAGATTATTTTCCCAAACTCTGATTATTCCAAAAATTTAGAATTTTAAATCTTAAGTTCTGAGTTAGAAACCATTTTTTCACTCTATTCATCTCAGAAATACTTGGAGATTTCCAAATCAGTTTTTCGAAATAAGCATACATCTCTTCAATGCACAAGCATGATTCTTTGTGCATTTGGACTTAGAATAAATTCTTAGATAATCTTTTAGCAAAACAAAAAGGCATGAATTCGACCCTTGGTACGATTACCTCTGGTAAAGGCGTCAGGAACGATCGAACCTTGTACCGACGAGCGAATCCCGTCTCCCAGTTTTCTCACAAATATTTCAAAACGGAGGCTAGTTATTTGCTAAATATTTTCAAATTAAGGTCAAGTGAGACCCCGCAAAAGAGTTTCTCCTCTTCTCTCTTCTTTTCTTCTCTCTTCTTTTCTTTCTTTTATTTTCTCCCTTCAAAAAGGAGGAAATAGAGGTTGGAAAGGAAAAGAGAAGGAAGAGAGAGAAATACCAAGAGAGGAAATACCAAGAGAGGAAAAATTTTTGTGATGATCACAGTTTTGGCGACCGTGATGGGACTCGTCTTCGTCTGGTCGAATTTAAATGCATTTTCCTTTTGCTTTGATATTATCTAAGTCTTTATTCTATAAATGTCAGCTTCATTTTCATGCAAACCTTAGGAGCCTAGACTATGTCCTAAGCTGACATCATTGTATATAGGATTTAAGCATGGTTTGGTAGGACCGTATTGAGGAGATTATTCCATGTTCACCTTAGACTTAGGTCTGAAATACAACTCTCCTCAATTCTAGGGATTGAATGTAAACAATGTATGCAAGTGTATGCTTCTTTTCATTTAAATCTATCTCTTTAAGACTTGCATTAGAGCTCTCTAGTTTTATCTGCATGTTAATCATGTTTTTTGAAAACATCCCTACCTATATTGTCCCGGTCTTCACGCTGCTAGGTTGTCTCACTGAACCATAGTTCGGGAGAGAGCCTCACAACTGAACCACTTATTTGGGTTTGCGCCCCCCTACCACGTACCTAAGGGCCATAGTCTGAGGTATATCGGTAGGTGCTCAAGGATGTTGGGAAGCCATTACCTTAGAACCAGAGAAATATTTCTATGCCACGTACCTCAAGCTTCGGCTTGAGTATATCGGTGTATCTTGATTGGAATCAGATGATCTGAACCCTAGAGTTAGGATTAGGGTCCTACAAGCCATTTCAAATATTGCATTTAGAGTCAGCTTTAGGGAGTGTTGTTTGTGCATCCTTATTTGTACATCTGTGATTGTATGATATTTTATATTCCTTATATTTCCTAAAAACCCTGAGTATATATTATTCAAAATTTCCTCTTTTTTTTTAAACTCAGGTGTATTTTTCCTTTTCTTCTCCTAATTTCTTCAAATTTTTTTGAACCTGCCTGAAAATTCTTCAAATCTCAAATTTTTGCCATCTACTTTCGAAATTTTTTTATTTTCAGATATATTCCTTACCTTCTTTTTGCAATGAAATATCTTTTGTCAGGATATGTCTTTTTCAAAATTAATCTTCGTTCATATTTTACTTGTTTATCCCCTTTTTAGAAAAACAATGCGGTTGTCGAAAATTTTGGTGACAACTCGATCCCTCGTAATGGGATATTTTCATTTTTAGATTATGATTTTCTCCTTTATTAAAATTTCTTCCTAGATCTTTTCTAAAAACCCCCATTTTTTTGCTACAAAGAGCATTGGCATTATCAGTTGAGTCAGGCAAAGATCAAAGATTGCACTGCTCTAACATCCCAGTTACAAGCAGAAAGTAAGGAATGGATTCTCAAAAGTCTCTCAAAGAGGGAGTTCAGGACAGCAAGAGTGAGATTGATCCCGCGATATATTGATTATTCAAAAAGATGATGGTTGAGATATTATCCGAACAAGCTGAAGCCAGTTACGGAAAAGCTCCCACCGAAGGAAAGGCACCTGTCACCTTCCCCATGAATGAACGCATCAATATCAAATCAGAAAATTCTAAAGCCAGCAGGGGCAGCAACCTAAGAGAGCGCGAAGGCCAGAGAGGGAAATGTTGTGAAAACCATGATAGACTTCTTCAATACAGTCCTCAGCAAAAGAGCAAGAAGCAAGAAAGACCAAGGCACAAGGATTGTGTTATCATCGCAAAATTTTTCCCCTCCCTTGCGAGAGAGAAACGAATTTCGCGAGTCAAACTCGACCAAAGTTTTGAAAATGGTTTTTGAAAATTAACTCGCCTCCGTTTTGAAAATTTGTGGGAAAATTCTGTGGAATGGGATCCGCCTGTCGGTACGAGGTGCAACCGTTCCTAGCACCTTTACCAGGGGTAATTGAACCAAGGACCAATTATGTGCTTTAACTCAACTCAAATAGCTAAATTATGCTCTATTTTTCCTAGAATGCACAAAGAATCAGGCTTGTGCTATGAAATTTTGAAAATAATGCAAGTTTGAGAAAATATGATGTTTGCTTTGAAAATTTGAAATGCATTTGAAAAATGACTGAAAAATGCTTGAAAATGGAATTCCTTGGGAAATTATTGAATTTCATTGGAAATCAGAAATTTGATTGGAAAATAAATTTGTAGGAAAACTTGAACTTTGGAAAATCGATTTTGAGCTTTGAGTTGCTTTTCTAAGGAAATGGATTTGAGAATTCTAAGAAAATCAGAAAATTCATTGGAAAATGATTTTGAAATGGAAAATGGATTCTCAGAAAACTGGATTCTCAGAAAAATGGGAAATCTGAGAAAATCGATTTCTGAAAACTTGTGATTTTGAATTTTAAGAATTTTAAAACATTGGAAAATCTTGATTTGAACTTGGGAAATGCTTTGAAATATCATTTGAAAACTCAGAATTTCGAGAAAATTCAATCCTGAGAAAGACTTGGCAAATCCTTGAGAAAATTGATTTTCTGAAATTGAAATTGGAAAATGAATTTGAAAATAATGCAATTTGAATGATATGAATGAATGAATATGAATTTGAAAGGAGAATTTCATTGAGGAATTGGGAAATCCTTTTAAAACTTTGAGAAATTGTTATCGTCGCGAAAATTTTCCCCGTCTTCCCTTCCTTGCGAAAGAGAAAGAGGGAAACGCTTTCGCACTTCAAACTTGACCGAATTTTGGAAATTGTTTTTGAAATACTCGCCTCCGTTTTAAAAATTGCAGGAAAATCCATGGGATGGGGCTCGACCTGTCGGTACGAGGTTCGACCGTTCCTGCCGCCTTTAACAGGGGTAATCGAACCAAGGACCAAAATTGTGCTTGACTTAGTTAAATCATTAAAATCATGTTCTATCCTAAATGCACAGAGAATTCAGGCATGTGCTATGAGATTTTGTAAAATATAAGTTGGAAAACTATGATGTATGCTTGGAAAACTTTGGAGTTGAACAACATTTCTCAGGAAAAAGATGAAAGTCAATTTCTCAGGAAACTCAGAAGAAAAGGGTTTTGAAATCACGGGAAAGTTCATAAAAATGTAGGAAAATCATGAATAGTTGAAAATCCTGGGAAAATGGAGGTGATTCTTGAGAAAAGGGTGAACCTTTGAAAAGGGAAACACTTCTTAGGAAAACTTGGACTTTGAGAGTTTTCTTAGGAAAATGATGGAAATTCATTGGAAAACTTATTGGAGAAGGAAAATTGAAACTTGGGAAGTTGAAAACCTGAGAATCTTAACCTTGAAATACTTGGAAATCGATTTTGACTTTGAGAAAGGTGGGAGACTTCTCTTGAAAATCTTGGGAAAATGACCTTTTCCCATGAAAAACTGTGGAAAACTTGACTTGAGAAAACCGATTTTGAAAGATTCTTAGAGTTTCTTGAGAAATCGATTTTCTTGAGAATAAAGTTTTCTTAAGAAAATCATGAGAAAACCAAGGATTTCATGATGCAAATGATATGAATGAATGAATGCACTTTGAAAGATTTGCTAAGAAATTTGTTGGAAAAGTGTGCATTAAGCCAAAATAAATCCATCACATATTCTGACTGTGGCCATGAATATGTTCAGAACTTAATTGATTTAATGCACAATGCTTTGAAAATATTGGAAATATGATGTGCATTTTTAAGATAGCCTAAGAGTGTAGGCTCAATGTGACTAGTAGAAAGATGATGGATCTGGGTCTCGTCCATATTCCGACTAGGGCCGTAAATATGGACTCCACCGAGTTCATCAACTCCCTAAGAGTTGGTGCACGTGTCATTCGTGTACATCCATAGTGCTTTTGAAATAAAAATGCATGAATCATATAAGCAGGATATTGCATAAATTTAACTATATGATATGCATCCTAGTCTAAGCAGGAAATTAAATCTCTTATTCCAAAATTTACTTTATTACATCGCTAAATAAATGAAAGAAATGGAAATTGCAGACTTCATCTCCTTCTTTTGAATGTTCCTGCCAAACTTGAAATATGGTTAGCTCAAATATGTGGGTTTTTCCAAGATTTTCCAATAATATTATGAAATTATTGGATTTAATTGGATATAAACCCTATTCTCATGCTTCCTTGATATTTGAAATGATGTAAATGCAGGAAATTCAGTAGAAAATAGTTTGAAATTCGGAATGGTGGTCAAAATGACCAAAATACCCCTAATTATAAAGTTATACCTTTAAAATCAGGGTTTTTTGAAGGAAAACTTGGTAAAATTGAGATTTCGAAATTCGAATTACATCAAATGATGATGAAATGCAGTATGATACATTATGACATGCTGCTAAACACATTAGGACTGTAAAATCAGAATTTGGCATTTTGCAATTTATCCAAAATAACGAATTTCGCTTGGGTCCGGGTCCTGCGGGACCCTGTTTTGATATTATGGCTAATCCGAACCTCAAATGGATTCCAAATTGCACCAAATTCTGTATGAAGCATCTACTTACTCTGATAAACAGCATAGAATGCTAAAAATCACGAAATGATATGATTTAAATGCTAAAATTTAAAGGAAGTCCTAGAATGGTGGATTTTGCCTATGGATCCGAACCAAATGCAATGCTTAATATGATAATGCAAGATTTACACCATGAAAACTTCTGATATTTTGTAGACTGCTAAAGAACCCGAAATGAAACACTTTTGATTTTTACAGTCTCGGCATTTGAGCCATGGTGAGTTCGATAACAGGGATTTGGTTTTTACGAAGGTAAAAATCAATCTAATCTAATATAAAATGCTAAACAAATAGAAAACAGCCATGGAAATTTATGATATTTAACAGAGCTACTCACGACACCTACATGGACAACTTTTATGTTCATGACTTTGGCATTTGATTAACAGAAACATTGATAAAAATATAACTTTTTAATCCTAAATTGACAGAACAGATAAATATAACAAAACAAAGGACTGACAAGAAAAATCCGAAGCAGGTATCAACACTATTCTAAAAATCGCAGGATTTCAGATGCAAACAGAAGACACCTCGGACATAACGTTTACTTTTTACAGTTTTGGATTTGGAGCAACACACAAAGAGAACCCATCGACCTAAGTCGATCCAAAGTCTCAGAGGCCCAAATCAGGCTCTGACACATGTCCCGAACTCTCGGATTTTTGTCAAAAAATAACAAAACATTATAAAACTCTAAGAAAATCATGCTAAAAACTAGACATTCTCACAAGTTCGGAACATCTTTCGGATCGAAAATCGGATCTCCCATGAGGGAGATCTCGATTTTACAAGTCGGAAAATACTTTTTAAAACGCATCCCGGGTAACAAAACCCGACTTGTTATTTTGAATGTTTTCCGCAGTAAAAAAATTCAAATGCTTCCGAATTTTTGGCACAATTCTAGGGACACCTAAGGGCGCATTCCGTGATTTTTTTGGGATTTTTAGTAAAAAATAAATGCATGAAATGACGTGTGGACTGACTGACAAAAATAGAGAACTACTGAAAATGAGCAGAATTCAAATAAATGCTAAATTAATCCTAATTAATTCATGAAACATGCTAAATTAACGAAATAAAATGCAAATTAAATCTAGCTAAATGCATGAATGCTAAAAATCATCAAGGAAGCATAATCATGTATTTTTATATATGTCGTTTTATGAGAATAGCTCAATCCATCTCTCGGATGAGCTCTTTCTTCAAACGACTCTCGAATCGAATTATGAAATCAAATCAAGAGGAAAAGAGGTGCACCTTGCTTCGTTAGGCAGCGTAGGAGCTCTTGAAAGGGGCAGCTATCACGAGCTTCATTCGTCCTTCGCTCCAGGCTTCGGATGGTTCACCAAAATCGACCCACTACCCCTTCTTCACTGAGCCAAAGGGGGTGTGAATTCCAAAGTGCAAAAATCGGATTCTCAAGAAGGCTAGGTCGAATTTTCAAGTTCACAAGAGTTCTCAAAAGATGGTCTCCCTCAAAAAAATGGTCTCTTTAGGCTGGGCGTGGAGCCTTGTTTTTATAGATTTTTCTGAAAAATTTGAATTTCAAACAGGCTCAATCTGAGCCCTCCATGTGGCGCCATCTCAGGGGTGCTATCTGGGGGTTTGAAATTCGAATCTGGCTTTTGCAGGGAGCCCTCAGGTGGCGCCACCTCATGGTGGGCTGCTTTTACTAAAAATAAAATAAAAATAAAAATGAAGCCAAGTGGGAGCTCTGGAATGGCGCCACCTCAAAAGGTGTTTGACACATGTCAGAAGAACAGAGCAGTGGGCTCAGAAGGTGCCACCTCAGAGGAGTTTGAATTCTACTTTTTCTGATGAAAGGAGATCTGGACATGTGGCAGTCCAGGATGGTTCCATACCTGACAAGTGTCAGCCTGCTGGAGGAGGTTCTTCAGATGGCGCCACCTCATGGGGGATTTGAATTTTAAATGGAGGTTGGCCCTGGAGGAATGAAGGGTGGACATGTGGCGCCACCTCAGGGTGGCTCCTACAATGCCATGTGGCAAGAGGGAGGAAAAGGAGGGAAAGGGACATGTGGCACCATCTCACACAAAATAGAAAAGGTAAAGTTCAGGATTTTTGCCACCTAGCCTGGAGTTTGAATATTCGAATTCTAGCTTTCTCTGAAGGAGGTAGAAAGAGACATGTGTCACCTGCTTTTTCTGAAAGAAGCAGAGAATGACACATGGCAGAGGGAAGAGAAGGAGGTCCAAGCCATGTGGTGCCATCTCAGACAAAATGAAAAAGGTAGAAGTTCAGGATTTGCGCCACCTCTGGAGAGATTTGAATATTTGAATTCTAGCTTTTTCTGAAGAGAGCAGGAAATGACACATGGCATTTACTTTTTCTGAGAAGAGCAGAGAATGACACATGTCACCTGCTTTTTCTGAAAAGAGTAGAAGATGACACATGTGTAAACACCCCAAATTTTCGCCCTCATCCAGTGTTTGTCCATTTCATATGTCATTGCATATCACTGCATGAATTCGACATACCATTTCATTGCATCGCATAGCATTGCATGACATTGCATCTCATTCTTGAGATCCAGCACTCCAGCTTTCAAAACATTCAATCCAGATTTGAATTTTAAAGCTTTTATTTCAAAATCAATTTCAAAACCTGGGTTTTATTCAATACTCTGTCATTTTCCAACCCCAGGACTTTATATTTCGAAACATTTTCTCAAAAAACAATCTGGATTCATTTCAAATTCAAATTTTAATCGATTTCAATTCACAGATGAGGCCCATTGAGATGGTGTCGCTTCTGAATTCCTTTATTCATCAAATTTCTCAAACTTTTGAAAGTTTCAGTCCGATCAGGACTGTGTCCCAGAGTCCAAATCCAGTCAAAATTCTGTTTTGAAGTCTGTTTACTTCCATTTTTTTATTTATTTCCCTTTGTTTTCAAAATTTAGGTCATTTTACAGAGTCCAGTTAGTTCAAAACTCTATTTTAGAGTTCGATCGAGTTAGGAGTCTAACCCTGACTGTGTTTTCTGACTTATTTCATCATTTCTTGATAAAATCTTTCGAAAATTCTTTCATTTGAATTCTAAAAATTTAAAATCTCAGAGTCTTAAGAGTTCAGGACTCTAACTCGTAGTTCCAGTTCGCTTGAGACCCTATTTTTAAAGATCTTGAATTTCAAATATCAATTTTAACCCTTTTTCAAAGCCATTTTCAGTGTTTATTTCAAAATTCTTCAAAATTCGATGTGGGCCCACTCAGTTGGCACCATATTCAGAGGAGTTCTAACCTAGTTAGGACCCTATGCCATTTTAAAAATTATAACTTTGAAGTTTGTCTTTGAAAATCCTTTTGAAAAGTCCTTCAATTTCAAGTTTTAAAATCGCTTTTTGAAAAACTCAAGTAGGGCCCACTCGGGGTGGCGCCATATTCGAGTCAGTCAGGGCTAGACTAGGGTTAGTTGATGTCTTGGTTAATGTTAGAGGTTTAGAAGAGTCAAAACCATTTTGAAAAAAACTCATTTTGAAAGTTAGTTTTTAAAACTAGTGTTTTTAAAGGTTTTTAAAGGTGTTTTAAAAAAGCCAAATGTAGAAAATGCCAAGTGGCATTACATTTGGGGATTTTTTAGGAAAGTCTAGGGGTTAATTAGGCATTAGTTTAGATAATTTAGGCTAGGGGTAGTTAGGTCTTTCCACCCAAAAATCGCCCCCCCCCCCCCCTTGTTAGAGTCCAAAAAATTCAAAATTTCCAATTTTTAAACCTAAAAAAATTCTATAAATAGTCTCCATAGGGGGTCGATTTTTCCAACTTGCTCTCCTTGGGATTCTTGGAGCTTCTCTCTCCTCACCAGCCCTTCCTCCATTGCAGCCACCTCAAGGTAATTATTTTGTTTAATTTTTAGCTTTTATTTCATGTTTTTAATAGTTTTAAATCAATTTTAGCCATTAATACCTTCTATTTCATGGATTCAACCATGGTTTCACCTCAAGAACCAGCAAGAACAATCCAAGAAGGTGATCTAACCCTGTTTTTATTGATTTACAGGGATTTTAATCCATTAGAATTGATTTTAATATGATTCTTTACATTATTAACCAATAAAATATATGATTTACCCTTTTAATGGGTTAAATCTATGTTTTAAAGGTGATATCAAATTCCAGCCATTGATTCCCTATTTTTATTTTATTTTCATGGTTTATTCATGTTTGTTTTACGTTCTATAGCATAGAAATAATTTTTATTTACTGTTTTATGGTTTATTTTATTGATTTACATTAGTTAATGCATGGTTTTCCAAGTTTCTTAAATTTCTGTGTGTTTTAGGTTTAGAACAGTAAAGATAATGTTATTTCGGATTGAAGTTCTCATTTTTTATTTCTGATTTTTTTATATGTGGTGCATGCATGAGTTATTGAGTTACTGTAGAAAAATCAGAGGTTTTGGATCTCGGAAACCCTGTCAAAAAAATCAGACATCAAATCGGGTTTTTAAAGCTTTAAAATCGTGGTTAAAATAAAAAAGGTAACTTGCTGTTATGATATTTCTCTCATCTTATATCCGATTTTAGATCTGTAAATTGCTATGGATTCACATTGAGTAGATTTGTCTGATGTGAAATTTTCGGATTTTTTGATCACTGTTTAGTTTTTTTCCCCTTTCAGGGAATCTGTTTTTAAATTTAAAACTCATTAGGGTTTACCAAAACCCTAATCTGACTTGTGTTAGTCATAAATCCCAAACCACAGATCCGATTCATGATATGTAAAAAGTGAGTATTGTTATTTTTTTGTCTACTGTTCACCACTAAAATTTCATAGATTTTTGTTTAGGATTGCTATTTATGTATGTATTTTCAATCTGAAGTAGCCGTTTTAATCCCTGTTAAAAGTGATATATTTTAGCTCAGATTGCCGGAAGGGTTTCTCCCTAACCGGAGATGATTTTTCCGATCTGTAAATTGGAAAATCTTATTTTTTCTTCTTAGTTAGTCTCTGTAAAATTTCATAAATTTTTATGGAGATTTGACTCCTGGTTCAGGTCTTGGATTGAAACTGGTTGGTGAATTAGGTCAAAAATAGCATATTTTTAGGGTTTAATGCAATTTTTGGATTAATTCAATGTCAAAAAATTATTTTTATAATTCCAATTCGACATTAGGGTTATAACAAGTGCAGGTAACAATTTTTATGGATTTTGGAATCCATTTGATCTCTGAATTAATAAAATTGCAAAACTGGGTTCCTGAAAGATCCAAAAAACACTACTAAAATCACAGTTTTTGTGATATTATTGGATTTTCGTGCATGAGCATATATTTTTAGGATTTAATCATGTTCATAATCATATTAAGATGCTTTAGGTTTAATTTTGTGCTCATTTGATTTCATTTAGTGCATAAAACCTAAGTTTTTACCAAAAATCTATTTCTAAAAACCCTGATTTCAAGGCCATAGTCTTGCTATCAGGGGCAATTTAGTCATTTGACCTAAATTTCGAAATCCCTAACCTTAATTTTCATGTGTTTAAGTATGTCATATCATATTTTAGACTAATTTATTTGCATACAAATTTCAAAACTTGCATTTTATCATAATATCTTTTTAAAAAAAACTCTAATTTCAAGGCCATAGTCTTGTTATTAGGGGTATTTTGGTCATTTTGACCCCAATTTCGAAATTTCATATCTTCTCTTTTATATTTATTCAATTTTATTTCATACTTTATCAATTTTGATTTAAGGGAATCATGGAAAAGGCTTATATCTAGCAAAATCCAGTAATTTTTAGATATTACTGGATAAACCTAGAAAAGCCAACATATCATCACTAACAAAGTTTTCTAGTTTTGCAGGTACATTGAAGTCTTTATTTTTCATGTATTTAAATTTCAATAGTGATGTAATTTGTAATTAAACTTTGGAATAAGAATTTATATTTCCTGCTTAGCTTAGGCAGCATTGCATATAGTTTATTTTTTTTAATAATGTGTGATGGATGATGATTCATGCATATTTTTACAAATTCACCATGGTCTACACGGATGGCACATACACTAGCTTTTATGAAGTTTATAAACTTGGTGGAATTTGTATTTATGGCCATAGTCAGAATACGAATGATACTTAGATTTATGATCTTCACATTAGCCACATTCAGCCTACACTCTTAGGCTAACTTAAAAAAATGCACTGCATTTCTCAAAAATACAAAAAGTATTTCTCAATTTCTCAAATCCATATTCATTCATTTCATGCTTTTGCCAATTCCAATTTCAATTCAAA
This sequence comes from Nuphar pumila, assembly GCF_984573655.1. Taxonomy (NCBI): domain Eukaryota; kingdom Viridiplantae; phylum Streptophyta; class Magnoliopsida; order Nymphaeales; family Nymphaeaceae; genus Nuphar; species Nuphar pumila. The sequence continues at coordinate 100,467,676 of NC_143253.1, forward strand.
GAAGTTCATTTTCTCAAAATCTCCTAAGTCTTATAGCAAAATCGATTTTCCCAAAAGCATTGAATTTCAAAGAATATTTCAAGTGTTTTTCAAGTTCATAAACTCAATTTTCCAAAGTTATGCAGTCAATTTCAAAGTTTGAAGTTAGAATTTTTCTAAGTCTTATTCAAAAGAATATGGATTTGCCAATGATATTTCAAATATTTCCCAAGTTCCAAATTCAAATTTTCTAAGTTAGAATTTCAATTTCAAAGTTTGAATTCAGAGAAACCAAGTTTCTCAGAATCGATTTTCACCAAATGTCAAGGATTCCTCAAAATCGATTTTTATTTCTCTCAGAAGTACATTTCAAATCCCAATTCACGATTTTTCAAGATTTATATTTTTTAAATATTTCAATCATTCAAAGCAAACATCATGTTTTCAAATGTGCATTTTCTGAAAATTCATAGCACATGCCTGATTCTATGTGCATTTAGAAATTAGAATATGAATTAGACAAGTTGAATAGAGTAGAGCATAAGATTGATCATTGGTTCAATTACCCCTGTTAAAGGTGGCAGGAACGGTTGAACCTCGTACCGACAGGCGAGTCCCATTCTACGGAATTTTCCCGCATTTTAAAACGGAGGCGAGTTATTTTTAAAATCGTTTTCAAAGGTCAGTTTGACTCGCAAAAGCTAAAAATTTTGCGATGATAACAGGTTTGGCGACCGTGATGGGACATGTCTTTGCCTGATCAATCTAATGCTCTACTTAGTTCAAATTGTCAAAATCGGTTTCCATGGAATGTCAGCTTTTAATTTATGCTATCATGTGAACCTAGGAGCCTAAACTTGAACCCAGCTGACATGGAATGCATATAGACTAGGTATGGTTTGGTAGGACCATATTGAGGAGAATTATTCATGCTCACATAGACTTAGGTCTAATACAACACTCCTCAATTTAGGAATTGTATGAAAACAATGCTTGCTTCTTCAAATATTTCAAAAATCTATCTCTTTAGGACTTAGAGCCTTCTATTTGCTTGCATGTGCTCATGTTTTCAAAAAACCACCCCCACCTATATTGTCCCGGTCTTCACGTTGCTGGGCTCTCTTCCAGAACCATAGTTCGGGACAGAGCCTCACAACTGGGCCACTTATTTGGGTGAAAACCCCCCTGCCACGTACCAAGGGCCATAATCCAACGTATATCAGCAGGTGCTCAAGGATGTTGGAAAACTTGAACCTAGAACCGGAGGAATTGATTTTATGCCACGTACATTGAGCCTTGGCTTGAGTATATAGGCATAACTGGATTGGATACAGATGATCTGAGCCTTAGAGTTAGGATTAAGGTCCCACAGCCATTTCAAAATTTGTGCATCTAGAGTCAGCTTTTAGGGAATGTTGTTTGTGCATACTTGTTTATGCAGAATTTGATTGAATGTGTTATTTCTTTTTTATTTTCCATATTTTCCCCAATTTTCTAAAATACTGGACGATTTTTTCAAAATTCCTCAATCTATGTCCATGTACTGTCCATGTTTTAAACCTTGAATGATTTTCCAAATACTTCATTTTCCATTTATTTCTTCATATTTCATCAAACCCTGGACGATTTTTCAAATTTCCCTTAATTTCCTTCAAAACTCCAGGTGATTTCCCATCTTTCCTGTCTTCTGGATCTCGAATTTTCTGCTTTTTTTTTTATCCTGCCTACATTTTCCTCAAAATTCCTGTATTTTCCAAGTCTTATTCCAATTTCCATGTCTTCCAGTCCGATGGCATCCAGTCAGCTTGATTCAGTCTTCCCTGAGGGTCACATCTCTTACGAGGTGCGACAAAGTCTTCCCGAACATCGAGTCCTCAGCACCGGATTCTTCTTTCCCCGGTGGTACTATTCATGGTTCAAGAACTTCTCTCGTATGTTTCCGGACCATCTGGACGAGTGTGGATTGGAACTGGCATCCGCAGTGGGAAAGCAGACAGTCAACGGCAACTTGATCCATGCACTAGCAGAACGGTAGAATCCGAGCACTTCTACCTGGAGATCCATGCACTAGCAGAACGGTAGAACCCATGTCGTGGGGCGAGATGACAGTACTGATAGATGAATTTTCAGAGATTATGGGATTGCCCGAGCCAGACGGTCAGCCTGGAGATCCATTGGAGAAACAGTTTTTGATTAATGTCAAGGGTCTGGACCCAAAAGATGCCTTAGCTCGCATGACGGGACGTAAGTCGTGGCCCTTGATTGAAGAAGATGGAAATGAATATGTGGACCTGCTCGAAATCTACAGACAACATGGGATATTTGTGAAAGTCAGCTCGTTGTCCAGGACAGCTCGAGAGAGAATTCAGCACGCGATGGTTCTGTGCACGGTAGGATTAGCTTTCTTTCCAGATGGACGAAATTACATGGATATCAGAATAGTTCAGCTTCTAAGGAGATGGGGAAGTCGACAGACCAGCCGCCTCTCGATAGCCATGGCCGCACTCGCCTTTCTATACCGAGGGTTGACTCGTTTCGCACTCGGAGAATCAATTCTAGTCGAAGGGTGCACCTATGCCTTGCAGTCTTGGTTCCTCCGGCATGTACCAACCCGAGCCAGTTCATTCAGATACAATGGTGAAAAGCTTCTTCCAGTTGCGCGATATCGGTTCCTGATCGACAACCTTCAGGAGGAAGAAGTCGTATGGGACTACTTTGATCGTCAGGAATCACCTCCCAGATACACTTATGCATACGGCAAGCGATTCAGACTACTTGGCCCGTTCTTCTGCGCATACTATCATCCAGAGCGGTGCGTCAGGCAGTTCTCTCAGAGGCAAAAACGTGTAGAGATTCGTCCACAATCGGGGGTCTTGTCAGAATTCGATCTCACATCAGATCAATGGTCCGGAGCATACCATTCTGCCAGACATGGCTGGGATTCCTTTGTCAATCTTACTATTTTTCCTGGTCCTCGAGTGTCCTCTGATTATCCGGAGTGGTGGAAAATTGTCTGTCCCCCTCCCCTTTGTCAAGTGTATTACTGATGAAATCATGTTTTTCCCCTCAATAAAATTCCTTTATTTTACATTTCACTTTGGTTTGACGACCTCGCCTAGGTAACAAGGCATATTTCCAGTTGTTTATTTTGCAAAGAATAGCAGCGCAATTGTCGTAACTCCAGCGACGACTCAATCCCTAGTAATGGGATATTATTTCAATTGTCTACCAAAATTCACAACAAATATCTTCCTCCAACCCAATTTCTTTCAAGAACCTAACCATCAATCCTACCTTGCAGAGAGCATCAGCAATATCCAGGAGAACATTTGTGATACTCGATGGTTTATACAAATCCGGAAAGAAAACCACATCAGTTGAAGGCATCGCGTACTCGATCGCTTCAGAAGAGGAAATGGATTTCCCCCGATCAGCTAAAAATCAGGGACAGCAGGTTGAGGATGACATTGATCCTCAAATGTACGTCATGTTCAAGAAAATGATGACCAAGATGCTGGCAGAGCAAGCTGAAGCCAACACTGAGCAGAAGGATAAGGGTCATGCCGCCAAGAATGTGAAAAGTATCAAAAAGCAGAGTCGTCATGAGGAAGTATCTGATGAGTCAGAATCAGCTGACGATGCTGACAAGGAATATGAAAATAAATATGAATTCAAAAGGTCGACTCAGGGTCAGAGGTCGGCTTACAAATCCAAAAATCAGTCTGTTGACGACCCTACCCAGTCACAATTAAAAGATATGATGAGAATGGTCAAAGATCTGCAGGCCCGCGACAAGGGCAAGAAAGTCTTCACCAGCAAAGACTTCTATGATGGTTTAGATGGGGACGACAATCTGGATAATCTCCCCAGAAAATTTATCAAGTTTGATGGTTTTGGCGACCCTAAGGCTCATCTCGCCATGTTTTTCGCTGAATGTTCACGATTCAAGCGTGACAATCGGGCACTCTTCCTTTGCTTCCCTCGCAGTCTGGAGGGAACGGCAGCTAAATGGTATTCGGAGCACATCAACCCCATAGAGCTGAAAGAATTTGAGAAGGTGGTGAATATGTTCATTGAGCGCTTTCTGTTCAATGCTGAGGCGCTCCCGACCCTCAGCCACCTCTGTGGCCTGAAACAGAGAGAAAATGAAAAGGCCCAAGATTTTATCCACCGCTGGAGGTTAGCTTGCAATAAGATGAGAGACCCCATATCAGAAGGGCATGCTTTGTCCTTGATTCTAAGCAATTTCTCCCAGCCTCTAAAAGGCCTCATCTCCACCGCACCATCCAGAACCTTTATAGAGTTAACAGAACGAGCCGAATGGCTCGAATTGAGTATGGAGAATGGTTTCTACGAAGGTTTCACTTTCACCAAGAACAACAGTCAGAATGAGTCGAAAAAGAAGACTCATTTCACTAATTCTGTCAGTAATAAACGGAATCATCGCAAGGGGCAGAATAGAGACTTTTGTTATGGTACAGGAGGTTCAAACAGGAATGATCAGAAAGGGAAGCCGATCCCGCAATTCAGCAAGCCGCTTCAACTAGAGCAGGGACCAAAACCCCGAGAGAAAGTGAAGCACGAAGGATGGAGCTATGAGAGGAAGTTCACTCCATTAGATCAATCACTCGAGACTGTGCTCGAGTATCTGTTGACCAAGGAGATGGTCAAATTGCCCAGGCTGGTCGATCCTTCCGCTCCTATGGGAAAATTCAAAGACCAATTCTGCAAATTTCATCGAATAGTGGGGCACAATACTGAGAATTTCTTTGTTCTAAAGAACATTGTTCAGGACCTTATTGATAAAAATCTTCTGGTAGAGGGTGCGGAAGATAAAAATATAGATATTCTAAAAGAGCCATTTTCTCGTCATTCTATAGTAGTCATTATCGAACAGTTGTTTCGACCACAGGAGCATATCAGGCTGTGCTCTGAAAATGACATGCAAGCTCAGCATCAAGTCCTGGTATTGCAGCAGGCTCGGTCCAAGGCCCAGAAGATGGACCTTATTTCAGCTTTCGGCAAATCGAAAGTATCTGACAAGCCCGCTGGGATATCTCCCGAGGTAGCCAGAAGTATGCCATGGCTCCCTAAGCATCTCGTTAAGTCCACCCCAAAGAAAAGCGGGACATCCACTCTAAAGCCTATTACAGCATTATCCAATGTCTCAATTTTGGACTTAACCCAAGCTTCTGCTAAACATCAGCAAGTATTAAATAATCTGTTGCAGAAAATCAAGGTGAAACCAAGCATAACTCCGGAAGACATGGCCCACATAGTCAATCAGGCCATGACTAATGCTCCAGTTACATTCTCCGATGAGGATCTCCCTAAACCTCATGTATTTCACAACAATGCCTTGTATGTTGTGGTTCGAACCAGAGGGATGACAGTTCCTCATGTGCTGATCGATGGAGGCAGCAGTCTCAACATATGCCCGGAAATGACCGCCAAAGCTTTGGGCATAAAAGAAGAAGAATACATCCTGGATCCGATCACCATTTATGGGTTCGACAATCATGGCCAAACAACGAAAGGAAAAATATTCCTGGAAATCTTTATTGACTACTCGGTCCATTCAATTCTCTTTCACGTGGTCAATGTGCCGCCCACTTATAATCTGCTTCTTGGGAGACCATGGATCCACAACACAAACGCAGTACCGTCTACTCTGCATCAGTGCATCAAGTGGTCAAAAGGTGGTATGATCACGACAGTCTTGGGCGAGGATCCGGAGCAGAGGCTAGCACAGCCCATGGTTCCCAGGCCCTCTTTCACTACTGACATCCCTAGCATTAGGGGTATTGAAGAGGTCAGCTTTGAAGAGAATTCAGGAATAATACAGATGACAGAGCAACCCGAGCATATGGTGGCTACGACCCGATGGGGAGGTCCACAGTTCTTCAAGATTGGGGGACGAATTGATTACAGCACACTTAAGGATCATCCTCTATTCTCCCAATTTATGAAAGCTAAAAAGGGATTTGATTTACTAGTGAAGCACGGCTACCAGCCTTTCCAAGGCTTAGGCAAAAATGAAGATGGTCGTCTTGAACCAGTGATTCCTCAGCACTGCCCTAAAAGGACCGGATTGGGCTTTAATGGCCGAAGATCTCAGAAAGGGATTGTTTTCATTAAGGGAACGCATTAGAAGAATTTATTTGTCTTTCCTTTTCTATTCTTTTGTCGAGATGATATCCCATTTCATTTTCATCATTGTCATTTTGATTAATTCTATCTTTCAATAAAGTTGCCAATTTCCTTTGTCTATCTTGGTGCCATTTGTCTCTTTACTCCTCAATATTAAATCTTCACAAAATTAAAATCATTTTGCTCTTTTATCTTTCCAATTATTTTCAATAAAAGCAATTTATTTCATGATGAGCAATTTCCCTAAATCAATTTATCCTCCAATTTTCAGAATGTCTTCCCGATCTATCAAGAAGCTCGTCTTTAATCCAAAAGCTTGTTCGAAATCAACAATAATTCATCAGGTCAGAATAAGAATAGAATGTAGTCAGACTGCAAGGCAGTCAGAAGAATCCACAGAGTTCGATTCAGCTCTTCAGGAACTGCCAGAATTTGCATCGGTTCAGAAACAAGATGAGCCATCATCCTTAGTTCAAGACCCGACTGAGGATATCAATATCGGATCAGAAGACGATCCTAGAATCCTCAAGATTGACAGTGGTTTGAGTCCAGAAGAGAAAGAAAGGCTCACTAATTTCCTCAAGCAGCATGAAGAAGTATTCGCATGGACTTATGAGGATATGCCAGGTTTAGATCCGAAATTGGTGGAACATCGCCTCGTTTTGAAGCCTGAGGCGAAACCAGTCAAGCAGAAGTTGAGAAAAATGGATCCTCGAATCGAGCAACAGGTCAAGGAAGGACTTGAGGATCTGCTTAAAGCAGGATTCATTCGAGCAATTGATTACCCGGATTGGTTGGCGAATATCATAGCAGTTCCTAAGAAGAATGGGAAAGTGCGAATCTGTATCGACTTCCGTGATCTCAATAAAGCCACTCCGAAAGATGACTATCCGCTCCCAAACATTGATCTCCTAGTCGATAGCACAGCCGGGCATGCTATGTTTTCCTTTATGGACGGATACTCCGGATATAATCAAATCAAGTTGGCCGCTCGTGACCAATCCAAAACATCCTTTACCACGCCATGGGGCACTTTCTGTTATACAGTCATGCCTTTTGGGCTCAAGAATGCTGGAGCCACTTATCAGCGCGCTATGGCCGTTATATTCCATGATCAGATGCACAAGACTATGGATGCATATGTCGATGATATTCTGGTGAAATCCAAAGAAGAGGAAGATCACATCGAAGCTCTTAATCAAGTTTTCAAGTGACTCATTCTTTACAAGCTAAGACTCAATCCACAAAAATGTGTTTTTGGAGTCGAATCAGGCAAGTTGCTAGGCTTCTTGGTCAGTGAGAAGGGGATAGAAATGGATCCCGCTAAGGCCAAATCTATCATTGGCATGCCGCCCCCGACTAATCTCAAAGAATTGCGTAGCCTTCAAGGACGCATGCAATCAATTCGGCGATTCATTTCTAATTTGGCCATGAGATGTGAGCCTTTCAATCATCTGCTCAGAAAAGGAGTGAGGTTCGAATGGGGACCAGAGTGTCAGCAGTCGTTTGAACGCATCAAGAAATATCTTCTCAATCCTCCTGTTTTAAAGCCGCCAGAATTAGGGAAACCCCTATTGCTATATATTTCAGTTAATCAAGTTGCTTGCGGCGGATTCTTGGCGCAATACGAAGAAGGCAGCTTGATAGAACATGCCATTTACTATGTGAGCAAGACCTTTATTGATTACGAGAAGAAATACTCTCAGATAGAGAAGACGTGTTTAGCTCTGGTATGGATGTGTCAGAAATTGAGACATTATCTATTGGCGTCTGAAGTCAAGATTCTATCTAAATTAAATCCTCTCAAGTACGTTCTTGAACAACCATTTCTCAGCGGACGAATCGCCAAATGGCAAGTTCTATTAATGCAATACGACTTGGAATATGTCTCTCAGCAATCTATCAAAGGCCAAGCAATTGCAGACCAATTAGCAGATTTTCCTCTAGCAGAGGATGTTAAAGCTGAGGATGATTTCCCCGATGAGCGGATCTGCAATATTCAACAATCCTCAATTTGGAATTTATTTTTCGACGGTTCCAAGAATATGGCAGGCATAGGAATCAGAATTCTGCTAATCACACCAGAGAAAGAGATGATTCCCTTTTCTCTCAAACTGGATTTTCAGTGCACTCACAATATGGCCGAGTATGAAGCTTTGATACAAGGTCTGAAAATTCTACAGGATTTTAATGTCAGAAGAGTGCATGCTTATGGCGATGCTTTGCTCGTCGTCAATCAAGTCCTAGCCGAATGGCAAGTGAAAGATCAGAAATTACTTCCTTACCAGAAGATTGTCTCAGCTCTTGCCAACAAATTTGAAGAATTCCAACTTTTTCATATCAAGAGAGATTTCAATCAAGTTGCAGACAACTTAGCCAATCTGGGATCCATCATGTCTTTCAAGGGTGGAGAATCTTGTCGCTCATTTGAAATTGGCAGACTTGATCAACCCGCTTTCGTCCCAGTAGAGCAGATAAACCAGGCTGAGCAGAAGAAGAAGCCCTGGTATCATGATATCAAGAATTTCATTAAAACTGACGAATTTCCTCCAGAATTATCAAAGAGAGAGCAACGAGCGATTCAACTCATGTCTGCTCGATATTTTATTCTTGCCGACGTCCTTTATCGTAGTGGATTCAGTTCTGAGTATTCCAGATGTTTGGACAAAGAAGAAGCCAAAGAAGTTGTGCAAGAAGCACATGAAGGCATTTGCGGTGGTCATGTTGGCTATCAGACTCTCGTCAAACAAATCGTCCGAGCAGGATATTATTGGAAAACTATGCAACAAGATTGCTATCGTTTTGTAAAGAAGTGCGTTCAATGTTAGATGCATGCGCCTTCCATTCATGCGCCAGCGACATACTTGCAATCTGTCGTCTCGCCATGGCCATTTTCCATGTGGGCTTTCGATGTTGTAGGCCCCATCACTCCTTCAGCCTCCAATGGTCATAAATATTTTCTTGCCGCAACAGAATATTTTACTAAATGGGTAGAAGCAGTCACTCTACGCACAGTAGAAGGTCGACACATGGTTTCTTTCATCCATAAGAATATCCTTTGCCGTTTCGGTATACCGCATGATATTGTGTCGGATAATGGCAGTCTTTTCAAGAATGAGGACATTCTGCTCAAAGTTCAAAATTCATCATCATTTTTCCGCTCCTTTATATCCTCAAGGGAATGGTCAGGCAGAGGCCACCAACAAGATTCTGATTCGAATCCTGGAACGAACTTTAGAAACGGGCCGTGACTGGCATGAAAAGATTCATGATGCATTATGGGCATACAGAACCACCATTCGAAATCCAACGAATGCTACTCCGTCAGAACTTGTCTACGGAACTGAAGTAGTACTGCATCTACATGTTCAGAAACCTGCTCTGAAATTTGCATCACTTCTAGAATTACCTCTTGATCAGTATCCGCAACAGCGACTGGTACAACTTGATTTGCTCGATGAAAAAAGGCTCAGAGCAGCAGAGCATGCTCAATCCTATCGCCAGAGGATAGCCCGACAATATGCAAAATCTGTCATTGAGAGAAAACTTCGGGTCAATGATCTAGTGCTCAGATCAACAGCTTATCTCAGGCATCGCCCGGGTGGCAAATGGTCGCCAAATTGGGAAGGTCCTTATGTTGTCAAAGAGGCACTACCTCGCAATTCATATCGGCTCATCAATGCTGATGGAATAGAATTACCAGATCCCATCAATGCTCGACATTTGAAAAAATTCTATACTTGAACAATTTCCTATTCTTTGTAATTCTTCCAAATTTTCTTCAATAATGATCAAAATTCTTTTTCCCAGTTACACTGGGGCATTTTAAAATTTTGTTTTTATCTACAAATGTCCTGTATGCAGGCAGGATAAACAAATCTCTCATTTCACGCACTTGTGCATTCATATGCATCAATTTGCATTCAATCGCATTAATAACGATCTGGTCAATATTGAGATTTCAACTATCAATCCCATCACAATTCCTAACGATTCAAGATTGAAAGACAATCACCAAAACTAAACCAAAATCCAGTATCCAAACTGGTACATTTTTAAACTGGTATGCATACCGGTGTCCTTTCAAAATCGAGCACTCGTGTTAGTGTTCCACTCAATGGTCATGTCAGTCGACCTCTTGAGTTCAGTCTTCGTGTTGATCACTCATCCAATTTCCAAATTCCAAAATTCCAAATTTCTAATTTCCAATTTCAAATATCAATTTCCAAATTCCAAAATTCCAAATTTCTAATTTCCAATTTCCAAATATCAATTTCCAAATTCCAAATTCCAAAATTCCAAAATTCTAATTTCCAATTTCCAAATTCCAAATTTCTAATTTTCAATTTCCAAATATCAATTTCCAAATTCCAAAATTCCAAATTTCTAATTTCCAATTTCCAAATATCAATTTCCAAATTCCAAAATTCCCAATTTCTAATTTCCAATTTCCGAATATCAAATTCCAAACTTCCAATTTCTAATTTCAAATAGCAAAATTCCAATTTCAAAAATTCAAAATTCCAAATTTCGACCTTTTGGTCACCCAATACCCAATTCAAAAAAAAAAAAAAATCTCTTGCGAGAGACCCTTTTTATAGGGAGAGTTCGAGGGAGCTCACTCTTTTCGCATGCTATCCAATTCGTTCACTTAGCCCCTTTTTAAGGGAGAGTTTGAAGGGACTTGTGTCTTTGTGAACCGTTTGCAAAACAAAATTCCAAATTTCACACAAGGAACCCTTTTTATAGGGAGAGACTCGATGGAGACTTGCTTTCCTTGTGGCCCCATAATTTCAGACTAGGCCATTTCATCATGAAGGACCCTCTTTTCAGGGAGAGTGTGATGAACTCGTTCCTTCATGACCAATTTACCAACCTCACCAATTCCGGCCCCCTTTCCATAAGAGAAGCCTAATGTTAGGAAGTTTTGACGAAAGCTTAATTTATCTTCGAAAGTTCGTTTTGCAAACAGCTCCTCTTCAGGGAAGAGAGGAGTAATTCCCAATTCTAATTTCTGAATCTTTTCCTTTGGGGAAAGGAGAAGAGAATTTTTGTCATGGATGTGTTGCGTTGTGCTTCAAATGCTCGCTTTCACAAAAGGATTTCAAGAAAGTTTTGCCAATTTGTCATTAAATATTTGTTGATTTCAAAAATCTTTATTGCACAAAATTATTACTTCAGAATACCTCCACTATTACTTCCGAAAGGGCAATGCTTTCGCGAAAAAGGATTCAAAGTTCAAAATCTTTCTATTGGCCAACCAAAAGGATGAAGAATAAATCCGCGATATGGCCAGCAAAGAGAATTCAATGTTGTTTCAAAGCCATGAGTGATTGATATTGATCGCAGTCAATGGCACATTTTTAAAGACCATTCTTGAAAAATAAAGCAGTCAAAATATCCTGGGTGATACAGAAAAATTCACTCAATCTCCATATCTCCTTAATCACCTAAGCTGCAATTAAATATCTGCAAAAGGGATCTCTCAATTGTCGTCAAGATGAAGGCGAATTAAGTGAGTCGACCCCCGGGGCCAAAGAAGATTTAGATCATCTCCAAGATGACGGAGTTTGTGACGGATCCTTCCAGGGAAAGTTCAGATCACCGTCGAGATGAAGGCGAGTGTGATGAGCCTACCGACAAACCCTAAAAGATATTTGATTTCAGCTATCATCAAGAGATTCCCAACCAATGAGCCAATAACTATCAAGATAATCCCTGAGAGAAAAGAAGGATGGGAACATCTCTGAGATGAAGGAGTTTGTGACGTACGCTTCCCAAGAAAAAAAGAGAGAAAAGTCAGGACATCTCCAAAATGAAGGATGATGTAATTCCTGAAAAATCCAAGAGAGCTCCAATCTGCTAAAAAGAGAGTGCAGAAAGATCATCATGAGAAAAGAATCCCAGGATATCAGACTTCCAAATCTATCAAGAATCTTCTTTAATTTTGTGAAATTCTTTTATCAATATTCTTTCACCAATAGCTCTCGCAATATCAAGAATATTTTCTTTTCCGTCCATATCAAGGAAATTGATAGCTTCCTTGAAAGAAAGTCAATCGCAAGCAATTTGAATTCGAATCTTGATTCTATGGAGTTAAGCCCAGTCGGAGGTAATACTTCAGGTAGAAAAGCGGGAATACTTTCAAAACAATGTGCATCATTTTCAATTATTTTGAATCAACAACAATTTTCAACATTTTGACAATATTTTCTAACTATCCTGGTATGAAACGAGAGCTTGAGGTTCATCTTTGGTGCATCCTGACATCAGTTGTTATCCCTTTTAAGGACTTGATAACGGGAGTTTTCAAGATTCCTTCCCTTCTATTGGTATAATCTGAGCGCACGGGCTCTCAGATTCGCACACTTCCCTGTGTCCCCACTGTCCCACCATAGACAGTCCAATTTCGGCTTGAGGTTAAGCCACCAATTTCAGCAAAAGGCAATTTCAAAAGCTATTTAGTCTCAGCAATAAGACGCCCAAATCAAACCCTTTTCAAGCTTTAGGGACCCCAATTTCCTTCCTTTTGCAAACCTCTATCGGATTCATTGTGCGGAAATCCGAAGGTTCCATCACGGTCTCTTCTTTCGAGGATTCCGTTCATTTTCATGCCCAATCAGGTTAAGGGTATAAACTTGAGCCTCCTTTGATGAGGTATTCCATTTTCTACCCGATCAGGATAAGGGTATAAACCTGAGCCTCCTTTGATGAGGTATTCCATTTTCCGCCCAATCAGGTTAAGGGTATAAACCTGGGCCTCCTTTGATGAGGTATTCCATTTTCCCCCCAATCAGGTCAAGGGTACAAACCTGAGTCTCCTTTGATGAGGTATTCTATTTTCAACCCGGTCAGGTTAAGGGTTAAGCCTGAGCTTCGTTTCTACACGAGGTATTTTCTGTCCCATCCAGGTTAAGGGCAAAACCTGAATCTCATTTCTTTTGAAATAAAATTTTCTCCTTATTCTCCATTTCATATCTACCATCATCATTTGAATTAATTCTTTCATACCCAGTCAGATTTATCTAACTGGGGCATTTTTATGGTTCAAATTTGGTATGTTTTCTTTGCCACTAAGCTCGGCTCACAACCGGCTTAGTAGCAAAGAGGGGCATCTGTAAACACCCCAAATTTTCACCCTCATCCAGTGTTTGTCCATTTTATATGTCATTGTATATCACTGCATGAATTTGACATACTATTTCATTGCATCGCATAGCATTGCATGACATTGCATCTCATTCTTGAGATCCAGCACTCCAGCTTTCAAAACATTTAATCCAGATTTGAATTTTAAAGCTTTCATTTCAAAATCAATTTCAAAACCTGGGTTTTATTCAATACTCTGTCATTTTCCAACCCCAGGACTTTATATTTCGAAATATTTTCTCAGAAAACAATCTGGATTCATTTCAAATTCAAATTTTAATCGATTTCAATTCACAGATGAGGCCCATTGAGATGGTGTCGCTTCTGAATTCCTTTATTCATCAAATTTCTCAAACTTTTGAAAGTTTCAGTCCGATCAGGACTGTATCCCAGAGTCCAAATCCAGTCAAAAATCTGTTTTGAAGTCTGTTTACTTCCATTTTTTTATTTATTTTCTTTTGTTTTCAAAATTTAGGTCATTTTACAGAGTCCAGTTAGTTCAAAACTCTATTTTAGAGTTCGGTCGAGTTAGGAGTCTAACCCTGACTGTGTTTTCTAACTTATTTCATCATTTCTTGATAAAATCTTTCGAAAATTCTTTCATTTGAATTCTAAAAATTTAAAATCTCAGAGTCTTAAGAGTTTAGGACTCTAACTCGGAGTTCCAGTTCGCTTGAGACCCTATTTTTAAAGATCTTGAATTTCAAATGTCAATTTTAACCCTTTTTCAAAGCCATTTTCAGTGTTTATTTCAAAATTCTTTAAAATTCGATGTGGGCCCACTCAATTGGCACCATATCCAGAGGAGTTCTAACCTAGTTAGGACCCTATGCCATTTTAAAAATTATAACTTTGAAGTTTGTCTTTGAAAATCCTTTTGAAAAGTCCTTCAATTTCAAGTTTTAAAATCGCTTTTTGAAAAACTCAAGTAGGGCACACTCGGGGTGGAGCCATATTCAAGTCAGTCAGGGCTAGACTAGGGTTAGTTGATGTCTTGGTTAATGTTAGAGGTTTAGAAGAGTCAAAACCATTTTGAAAAAAACTCATTTTGAAAGTTAGTTTTTAAAACTAGTGTTTTTAAAGGTTTTTAAAGGTGTTTTAAAAAAGCCAAATGTAGAAAATGCCAAGTGGCATTACATTTGGGGATTTTTTAGGAAAGTCTAGGGGTTAATTAGGCATTAGTTTAGATAATTTAGGCTAGGGGTAGTTAGGTCTTTCCACCCAAAAATCGCCCCCCCCCCCCCCCCCCCTTGTTAGAGTCCAAAAAATTCAAAATTCCCAATTTTTAAACCTAAAAAAATTCTATAAATAGTCTCCATAGGGGGTCGATTTTTCCAACTTGCTCTCCTTGGGATTCTTGGAGCTTCTCTCTCCTCACCAGCCCTTCCTCCATTGCAGCCACCTCAAGGTAATTATTTTGTTTAATTTTTAGCTTTTATTTCATGTTTTTAATAGTTTTAAATCAATTTTAGCCATTAATACCTTCTATTTCATGGATTCAACCATGGTTTCACCTCAAGAACCAGCAAGAACAATCCAAGAAGGTGATCTAACCCTGTTTTTATTGATTTACAGGGATTTTAATCCATTAAAATTGATTTTAATATGATTCTTTACATTATTAACCAATAAAATATATGATTTACCCTTTTAATGGGTTAAATCTATGTTTTAAAGGTGATATCAAATTCCAGCCATTGATTCCCTGTTTTTATTTTATTTTCATGGTTTATTCATGTTTGTTTTACGTTCTATAGCATAGAAATAATTTTTATTTACTGTTTTATGGTTTATTTTATTGATTTACATTAGTTAATGCATGGTTTTCCAAGTTTCTTAAATTTCTGTGTGTTTTAGGTTTAGAACAGTAAAGATAATGTTATTTCGGATTGAAGTTCTCATTTTTTATTTCTGATTTTTTTATATGTGGTGCATGCATGAGTTATTGAGTTACTGTAGAAAAATCAGAGGTTTTGGATCTCGGAAACCCTGTCAAAAAAATCAGACATCAAATCGGGTTTTTAAAGCTTTAAAATCGTGGTTAAAATAAAAAAGGTAACTTGCTGTTATGATATTTCTCTCATCTTATATCCGATTTTAGATCTGTAAATTGCTATGGATTCACATTGAGTAGATCTGTCTGATGTGAAATTTTCGGATTTTTTGATCACTGTTTAGTTTTTTTCCCCTTTCAGGGAATCTGTTTTTAAATTTAAAACTCATTAGGGTTTACCAAAACCTTAATCTGACTTGTGTTAGTCATAAATCCCAAACCACAGATCCGATTCATGATATGTAAAAAGTGAGTATTGTTATTTTTTTGTCTAATGTTCACCACCAAAATTTCATAGATTTTTGTTTAGAATTGCTATTTATGTCTGTATTTTCAATCTGAAGTAGCCGTTTTAATCCCTGTTAAAAGTGATATATTTTAGCTCAGATTGCCGGAAGGGTTTCTCTCTAACCGGAGATGATTTTTCCGATCTGTAAATTGGGAAATCTCTATTTTTATTCTTAGTTAGACTCTGTAAAATTTCATAAATTTCCATGGAGATTTGACTCCTGGTTCAGGCCTTGGATTGAAACTGGTTGGTGAATTAGGTCAAAAATAGCATATGTTTAGGGTTTAATGCAATTTTCGGATTAATTCAATGTCAAAAAATTATTTTTATAATTCCAATTCGACATTAGGGTTATAACAAGTGCAGGTACCAATTTTTATGGATTTTGGAATCCATTTGATCTCTGAATTAATAAAACTGCAAAACCGGGTTCCTGAAAGATCCAAAAACACTGCTAAAATCACAGTTTTTGTGATATTATTGGATTTTCGTGCATGAGCATATATTTTTAGGATTTAATCATGTTCATAATCATATTAGGATGCTTTAGGTTTAATTTTGTGCTCATTTGATTTCATTTAGTGCATAAAACCTAAGTTTTTACCAAAAAACTATTTCTAAAAACCCTGATTTCAAGGCCATAGTCTTGCTATCAGGGGCAATTTAGTCATTTGACCTAAATTTCGAAATCCCTAACCTTAATTTTCATGTGTTTAAGTATGTCATATCATATTTTATCCTAATTTATTTGCATTCAAATTTCAAAACTTGCATTTTATCAAAATATCTTTTTAAAAAAACTCTAATTTCAAGGCCATAGTCTTGTTATTAGGGGTATTTTGGTCATTTTGACCCCAATTTCGAAATTTCATATCTTCTCTTTCATATTTATTCAATTTTATTTCATACTTTAGCAATTTTGATTTAAGGGAATCATGGAAAAGGCTTATATCTAGCAAAATCCAGTAATTTCTAGATATTACTGGATAAACCTAGAAAAGCCAACATATCATCACTAACCAAGTTTTCTAGTTTTGCAGGTACATTGAAGACTTTATTTTTCATGTATTTAAATTTCAATAGTGATGTAATTTGTAATTAAACTTTGGAATAAGAATTTACATTTCCTGCTTAGCTTAGGCAGCATTGCATATAGTTTATTTTTTTTAATAATGTGTGATGGATGATGATTCATGCATATTTTTACAAATTCACCATGGTCTACACGGATGGCACATACACTAGCTTTTATGAAGTTTATAAACTTGGTGGAATTTGTATTTATGGCCATAGTCAGAATACGAATGATACTTAGATTTATGATCTTCACATTAGCCACATTCAGCCTACACTCTTAGGCTAACTTAAAAAAATGCACTGCATTTCTCAAAAATACAAAAAATATTTCTCAATTCCTCAAATCCATATTCATTCATTTCATGCATTTGCCAATTCCAATTCCAATTTCAATTCAAAGAAGTTCATTTTCTCAAAATCTCCTAAGTCTTATAGCAAAATCGATTTTCCCAAAAGCATTGAATTTCAAAGAATATTTCAAGTGTTTTTCAAGTTCATAAACTCAATTTTCCAAAGTTATGCAGTCAATTTCAAAGTTTGAAGTTAGAATTTTTCTAAGTCTTATTCAAAAGAATATGGATTTGCCAATGATATTTCAAATATTTCCCAAGTTCCAAATTCAAATTTTCTAAGTTAGAATTTCAATTTCAAAGTTTGAATTCAGAGAAACCAAGTTTCTCAGAATCGATTTTCACCAAATGTCAAGGATTCCTCAAAATCGATTTTTATTTCTCTCAGAAGTACATTTCAAATCCCAATTCACGATTTTCCAAGATTTATATTTTCTAAATATTTCAATCATTCAAAGCAAACATCATGTTTTCAAATGTGCATTTTCTGAAAATTCATAGCACATGCCTGATTCTATGTGCATTTAGAAATTAGAATATGAATTAGACAAGTTGAATAGAGTAGAGCATAAGATTGATCATTGGTTCAATTACCCCTGTTAAAGGTGGAAGGAACGGTTGAACCTCGTACCGACAGGCGAGTCCCATTCTACGGAATTTTCCCGCATTTTAAAACGGAGGCGAGTTATTTTTAAAATCGTTTTCAAAGGTCAGTTTGACTCGCAAAAGCTAAAAATTTTGCGATGATAACAACATGGCATTTGCTTTTTCTGAGGAGATGAGAGATTGACATGTGTCCTCTGCAGGAGACACTCTTCAAATGGCGCCACCTCAGAGGAGACAAGCCTACTTTTTCTGGACAGGACAACCTATGACACTTGGCATCTCCTGGTGATATTTGGAATGATACATGGCGCAGGATGGATAGGGTGACACATGGCAGATAAATGGGATGACATGTGGCGGCTTCTTAAGGTAGCCCCACACTGACACTTGGCATGGAAATGGGAGGAGAGAGAAAAGACAAGTGGCACCAATCCAGGGGACAAGGCTCCTATATTTTTGGGTTTTTCAAAATTCAAATTTTCAAAAGAAAAGCTTGTGTGACACCACCTCAGTGTGGGTCCCACATTGCTTCTTTATTGAAATAAGGATAAAACAATAACTTCTTTTTGGAATTTTCATAAAATCTGGACTAATGGGTAAAACAAGAATTTTTGGAAAGAGTTGGCCCCTGTAGGGCGATTTTGTAAAGGAATGATAGTTGAAATAGCCGACAAAAGGCAAAATCTGAGTTGAACTTTATTGAGAATTATCCAGATTGTTTTCCTGAGGAAATATTTTAAAATTCAGAGTCCTGGGGTAAAATGGAAAGAATTGATAATTTTGAAGACCCAGGGTTTTGAAATCAATTTTGAAAAGAGTTGAAATTCAAATTTGGATTGAAAATTTTAAAATCGAGAGTTCTGGACCTCGAAATGACATGCTGTGCAGTGCAGTGATATGAAATGCTCATGCAATGATATGCAATGTCATGTCTTATGCAATAGAATCTTGAACCAAGACTTGAAGATTCCTGTCTTCTGTCAGGAGTAAAATTTTGAACATCTGAGACAAAATAGAGAAATTTTGAGAGTTGCAGATGAAATTTGGACTTTTGCAAGGTCCGGGCTCAGAAAATAACCATTTTGCCCTCTGGCGATTCCAGAGGCTGAATGATGATGTTTGGTGAAATGCTGGGGAGGTGAGTGAAAATTTGGGGTGTTTACAGAAATGCAGTGCATTTTGAAGTTAGCCTAAGAGTGTAGGTTGAATGTGGCTGATATAAAGATCATAAATCTTGGTTTTCTTTGTATTCTGACTATGGCCATAAATACGAATCCCACCGAGCTTATAAACTCCATAAAAGCTTGTGCACGTGCCATTCGTGTAAACCATAGTGGATTAGAAATAAATGCACATGGATCATACATCAGATATTTGGAATTTTGCAGAAATTAAACTATATGCAATGCAGCCCTATTCTAAGCAGAAAAGTAACTCTTATTCCAAATATTACATTGATTTTTATATTGAATTGAAATAAAAGAAATAAAAGTTAAATCTTCTTCTTGAATGTTCTTGCAAAACTAGAAAATAAGGTTAGCACAAAAATGTAGGTTTTTCTGAATTTATCCGAAAATATGGGAAATTATCGGATATTATTCAGATATAAACCCAAAATCATACCCCCTTTGATATAAACATGATAAATAATGAATAAATTTCGAAAATAAACTTGAAAATTCGAAATTGGGGTAAAAATGACCAAAATACCCCTTATGACCTTGAAATCAGGGTTTTTTGAAAGAATTTTTGTAAATTTTGGAATTTTGAAAATCAAATGAAATAAATCAAACATAATATGATAAAATATGATGATATGCATGAAATTTTAGAGAATTAGAAATTGAAATTTCAAAATTTAGGTCAAAATGACCAAAATACCCCGATAACAAGACTATGGCCTTGAAACCAGGGTTTTCTGAAATAAATTTTGCAAAAATGAAAAATGTGAAATGCAAATGACATTGAAATTAACCCTAATATAATTCTATATGCTCATGTATATGATAAAAACCTTAAAATGATGAAAATATCATAAAATATCAAATTTAACCTGATTTTCGCCTGATTTTTGCTTCTGAATTTAAAGATAAACTAACACATGAAGCAAATGAACTTGGAATTAATCTAAATTTGGCATGGACACCTAAAATAACCCTAATAATAGAATGGAACTCGAAAATCTATTTTTTTGTATTTTTAAGTATAGAAATTCAAATAAAAACCCTAAATTTTATGATTTATGCCTAAAATGGTGATTCTAAAAACGATTTTGGATATCAAACTTCTATAAAAATTTCCCAAATTTTATGGGGTGACGGAAGACAGTAAGTTAAGGATTTTGGCTTTTTACACTTTCTAGTTTTGACCTATGGTCGGAGTTGTGCCACTCTGGCAAGTTGGATCAGAATCCGGCGACTCTAGGATTTGGAGGAAACAGATAGGTTTCGGTAGAAAACATGGGAAAAATGGAAGACAGATGGAAAAAAAGCTGAAATTGTGGGAAAATGTCTCTGACAAACATAGAAAGATTTTATCTTTTGACACCATTGGGATTCGGGTTATGGTTTGGAAAAGTTCATACTCTTATTAGAGACATAAATCTCTGAGATTTCTAGACATTGTAATCTGTTAGACAGAAAGAAAAAAATCTGGGAAAAATAATGAAACAGATTCGAAAATTCCCAAATTTTGGTAAATGACATGAAATTATGTTAGGAACAATTTTTATGTTGAAAGTTTTTTCAGACGGTCTACGACTTGAACAGACTTGGTGCATTAGGGTCTGTCTATACTCGGACGAAAGAAAATTGAGATTTTCCCAGGGGTCTGGGAAATCTGATTTTTTTACAGAGATCAAAACTAATTAGAAAAACTTCAAAATTTCCAGATCATTAGTATATTTAATCATGAATCCAGTGTGATTTTTAGACAACAATTCAAATCTCTCACGAGGGTGGTGTCGGAGGTTCTTGTCTGCTAAAGCGAAAATTGAAAGTTCGGAGAGACAGAAAACCTGATGTAGGGTTTGATCGGTTTGGATGGGTTCCAAAACCCGAACAAACTCAAAATTTCGGAAGTAAAACAAAGATATGTAGACCCAATTACTCTAAAATTTACAAATTTTATTGGTGCAATAACTCACATAAAATAACGTATAGACTTTGCACAAAACTGAAATTCTATGGATTCTACATCAACTACTAATAAATCTATATAAAATGAATAAAATGCATAATGAAAATGCAATTTTTAAATATGAAATTATATAAAACATGAAAATAAAAACCATCATGAGGGGGGTACACAAACTCTTATGTTTGATCTTGCTGTGAAAAGGAAAAATCCAGTCCATTCATTGGACGGATTCCCTACTCCATGTAGCCTTAAGCATAACAATAAAGGAAATAAAAGAGTAAAAAAGAAAAAAAAATGAAGATCTTACCTTGGGTTGGATGAAGGTAAGCTATAGCAATGGTGTTGCTGCTAGCTTGAAGAAGATGGAGGTTTTGCTGCCATGAATGGAGGTGTTGTGGCTTGGAGGATGTTGCTGCGTTGCCAAGAAGGGTGGCTGCACAGGTGGGGAAGATGATGGACCTTGGCGGAGCTGGAGCCGTTGATGGAGTTGGAGATGATGGACCAGCTGGTGTCTTGTGTGGTGGCTACAGCTGCTACAGAGGGAGGAGTTGGAGGTGGCTGCCAAAAGTTGGTGACTGTTGTGGCTGCAGCAGTGGTAGTGGCTGCAAGGAGGTTTGCTGGAGATGGAGGTGGTGCACCGGCTGAAGGAAGACCTCTTGTGTGGTGGCTGCCGGCTGAAGCAAGGTGAAGGTGCAGCTACTATTGGTGGTTATGAAGGCTGCAAGGGCTGGGCTGAGAGGCTGCAAGGGAGGCTGGACCGGTGGTGAGGCTCTTGGTATTGCTGGAAGTTGCCTTGGAGTTGATGGTCACCCTGGAGGGAGGCTGCTATTGCTGGTGGCTGCAAAGCTTGAAGATGGATGCTGGGGTAGACTGGTTGGAGATGAAGAAGTGAAGCTGCAGCAAGATGGTTGAAGGGAGAGAGAGAGAGAGAGGGATTAGGAGCAGCCGTGAGGTGCTTTCTTCCTCTTTTTCTTTTTTGTTGGACTTAGGGCTTAATTCCCTCCAATACTTAGGTCTTTTTAGGTTTAATGAAAAGAAAGCCAAAAAAAGTTTACGTGAATGGCTGGGCAAGAGGGAAAGAAAGGAAGGAAGAAAGAGAAGAAGGAAAGAAAGGGAAGAAAAGAAAGGAAAGAGAGAAGAAAAAGAAAAGGAAAGAAAGGAAGAAGAAAGGGAAAGAGAAAGGGAAAAAGAAAAAGGAAACGAAGGAAAGGAGATGGGGCTGGAGGTTTGGGTGACCACCTTGTGGGTCCCACCTCCTCTTAAAGAAAATAAAATAATATAAAAAAATAACAAATAAATTAAAAAAAATAAAACGAAAGAAAAGGAAAAGATAAAACTTTTTTTTTAATAGAAATGAAGGAGCCATTACAGAGAGGGCTCTCTTTCCAAATTTGAAATTCATTTTGATTATCATAGGGGTAAAATAGTCTTTTCAGAAAATTTTCACACAAAATGAGCTATTTTGGCAGTTTTTGAAACGAGCTCGGATTTTGAAGTTCAATACCCCGTTGCAAAGCAAATCCAGTATAGAATTTAAAATTTTGATTTTGAAAGAAATCCAGATTGTTTTCTCAAGAAAACACTTCCAAATTTATTTCCAGATGAAACGAGCTATTTTTGGAAGTTTTTTAAATGAGCTCGAATTTTGAAGTTCAATACCCCGTTGCGAAGCAAATCCAGTGTAGAATTTAAAATTTTGATTTTGAAAGAAATCCAGATTGTTTTTCTCAAGAAAACATTTCCAAATTTATTTCCAGATCAAACGAGCTATTTTTGGCAGTTTTTGAAATGAGCTCGGATTTTGAAGTTCAATACCCCGTTGCAACGCAAATTCAGTGTAGAATTCAAAAATTTGAGTTTAAAATAAATTCAGATTATTTTTCTTGAGAAAATATTTCCAAATTTAGACTCCCAGGGGTAAAAATGTCAATATTGAAAACCCGGGGTTTGAAATTGATTTCTGAAAGCTTTTGAAACTTGATCTGGATTGAAATTTATAAAACTGGAGTTCTGGACTTCGAAAATGGAATAAAATGTTATGAAATGCTGAGAAATGATATGAAATGATGAGAAATGACATGCGAAATGCAGACCCTGAATGAAGAATTTTGGATGTTAGATCCCGATTGACACTTGTACTAGTTCAAAAAGCATTAAAATTGATAAAATTTACAAAATAGCTGAAGAAATGGTTTTTGGGACTCTACTGGGTTAGAGTGACACTGAAAATTGGGGTTCGAGCTGAATTAAACTAAAATGAGCTGGATTGAGCTGGGTTTTAGAGTTTCAGAACTCAAGTGAACTAACCAGACTTTGACTCAATTGACCTTTCCGGCTAAATTTTCAAGAAAAGCTGCCATTTTTAGAGAAATAGTACAGAATGGTCACTGAAGCGAAGTGAATTACGAATCTGAGCTTGGTTTGAGCTGAAACAAAGGTTACTAATACTGACATGAACTAAAATTGAATCTCGAATACTAGCTCAATTGGCTGAACTCAGCTCAATTTCAGCTGAAAAAGCTGAAATGGACTAAAATGGGCTCCTGGACACTTGGAAATGGTTTTGAGTTGAAACTGGAGCGCTTGAACTCTTGGTGAGCTCAAGTTAGACTTTGAGGAATATGCCTGACTGTGAATGACTGACTCAGAGACAATTGGCTTGGATTTGAGTGAGAAATGAGCTCATTTCTGAAGAATTGATCCCATTTTGGCAGGAATTGTTAGAAATGAAAATGGTCTTCTCACTGTGAGCTCAGATGAGCTTTGGAATGACTGATATTCTAAATGTTCTGAACTGACCAGTGAGATTTGTTGACTCCGACTCACTAGGGTCTGGGATGACCTAGGGGTAAAATGGTAATTTTCCTAATAAAAGTGGGTAAAATGGTAATTTTCTGAAACTGACTCGGGGTTTGACTCCTACACTGACCTAACAGGGTTTACACTGCACAAGGATGGTTATTTGAGAATGGATAATGAAAATTTGGGGTGTTTACAGATGCCCCTCTTTGCTACTAAGCCGGCTTGAAGACGAGCTTAGTGGTAAAGAAAAACACACCAAATTTGGGCTATAAAAATGCCTCAGTTTGAAGGATCTGACTGGGTATGAAGAAATTAGCCCTGATGAAAATGGTAGATATGAAGTGAAGAATAAAGAAGAAAATTTTACTTCAAAAAAAAAAGTGAGATTTAGGTTTTTGCCCTTAACCTGGATGGGACGGGAAATACCTCGTGTAGAAACGAAGCTCAGGTTTCACCCTTAACCTGACCGGGAGATAAAATACCTCATCAAAATGAGGCTCAGGTTTAACCCTTAACCTGATTGGGCGGAAAATGAAATACCTCATCAAATGAGGCTCAAGTTTGTACCCTTATCCTGATTGGGCGGAAAATGAAATACCTCATCAAAGGAGGCTCAGGTTTGTACCCTTATCCTGATTGGGCAGAAAATGAAACACCTCATCAAAGGAGGCTCAGGTTTATATCCTTATCCTGATTGGGCGGAAAATAAAATACCTCATCAAAGGAGGCTCAGGTTTGTACCCTTATCCTGATTGGGCAGAAAATGAATGGAATCCTCGAAGAAAGAAACCATGATGGAACCTTCGGATTTTCGCACAATGAATCCGATAGGGGTTTTGCAAAAGGATGAAATTGGGGTCCCTAAAGCTTGAAAAGGGGTTTGATTTTGGGCGCCTCATTGCTGAGACTAAATAACTTTTGAAATTGGTGACCTTTTGCGAGAAAATGATTGGTGGCTTAACCTCAAGCCGAAATTGGACTGTCTATGGTGGGACAGTGGGGACACAGGGAAGTGTGCGAATCTGAGAGCCCAGGCGCTCAGATTATACCAACAGAAGGGAAGGAACCTTGAAACTCCCGTTATCAAGTCCTAAAAGGGATAACAACTGATGTCAAGATGCGCCAAAGATGAACCTCAAACTCGCGCTTCACGCCAGGATAGCTAGAAAATATTGTCAAAATGTTGAAAATTATTATTGATTCAAAATGATTGAAAGTGATGCACATTGTTTTAAAAATATTTTCTCTTTTCTACCTGAAGTATTACCTCCGACTGGGCTTAACATTCGTGGAATCAGGATTCGAATTCAAATTTCTTGCAACTGACTTTCTTTCAAGGAGGCTATCAATTTCCTTGATATGAATAGAAAAGAGAGTATTCTTGATATTGTGAAAGCAATTGGTGAAAAAAAATATTGATAATAGAATTTCACAAAATTTAAAGAGGATTCTTTGGCAGATTTGGCAGTCTGATATCCTGGGATTCTTTTCTCATGATGATCTTTCTGCCCACTCTTTTTGTTTTGGCAGAATTAGAGCTCTCTTAGGCTTTTGGGGATTTTATTACAGCATCCTTCATTTTGGAGATGTCCTGACTTTTCTCTTTTTTTTTGGAAGGGTACGTCACAAACTCCTTCATCTTGAAGATGTTTTGATCCTTCTTTTCTCTCAGGGATTATATCGATGGCTATTGGCTCATTGGTTGGAAATCTCTTGATGATAGCGAAAATTAAATATCCTTTAGGGTTTGTCGGGAGGCTCATCGCAGTCGCCTTCATCTTGACGGTGCTCTGAACTTTCCCTGGAAGGATCCATCACAAACTCCGTCATCTTGGAGATGATTCAAATCTTCTTTGGCCCCGGGGGTCTACTCGCATAATTCGTCTTCATCTTGACGACAATTGAGAGATCCCTTTTGCAGATATTTAATTGCAGCTTATATGAAAATTGAATGGATTTTTCTGTGTCACCCAGGATATTTAAGCTGCCTTATTTCCCAAGAATGATATTTAAAAATGTGTCATTAACAGATCAATACCGATCACTTATGGCTTAGCAACAATATTGAATTTTCTTTGCTGGCCATATTGGGGATTTATTCTTCATCCTTTTGGTTGGCCAACAGAAAGAATTTGAATTTTGAATCCTTTTTCACAAAAGCTTTGTCCTTTCGGAAGTAATACTGAAGGTATTCTGAAGTAATGTTTTTGTGCAATAAAAATTTTGAAATCAACAAATATTCAATGACAAATTGGCAAGATTTTCTTGAAATCCTTTGTGGAAGCGAGTATTTGAAGCACAACGCAACGCATCTATGACAGAAATTTTCTTCTCCTTTCCCCAAAGGAGAAGATTCAGAAATGGGAAATAGAAATTACTCCTCTCTTCCCTGAAGAGGAGGTGTTTGCAAAACGAACTTTCGAAGAGAAATTAAGCTTTCGTCAAAACTTCCTAAGATTAGGCTTCTCTTATGGAAAGGGGGACGGTAATGGTGAGGTCGGTGAATTGGTCATGAAGGAACGAGTCCATCACACTCTCCTTGAAAAGAGGGTCCTTCACGATGAAATGGCCTAGTACGAAATTATGGTCACAAGGAAAGCGAACTTTCGTTGAAGCTCTCCCTGAACTAAGGGTTCCTTGTATGAAATTGAAATTTTGTTTTGCAAACGGTTCACAAAGACACGAGTCCTTTCAAACTCTCCCTGAAAAGGGGCTAGGTGAACAAAGAATAGCATGCGAAAAGAACGAGCTCCCTTGAACTCTCCCTGTACAAAGGGTCTCTCGCAAGAGGAAATGATTGGAATTGGTATAGGGTGACCAAAAGGGTCGAAATTGGAAATTGAAATTTTGAAATTTCAAATTGAAAATTGAAAATTGGAAATTTGGAATTTGGAAATTGATATTTGGAAATTGGAAATTGATTGACCCGAAGGTCGAAATTGGAATCGATTGACCCAAAGGTCGAATTTGAAAATTTGACAATTGGTTGACCTGGAGGTCAAAATTGGAAATTTGGAAATTTATTGACCCGAAGGTCGAAATTAGAAATTTGAAAATTGGTTGACACGGAGGTCTGAAATTGGTAATTGGGTGGCCCAAGGGCCGAAATTGGAATTGGAATTGGAATTTGAAATTGGAAATTGGAAATTGGAAATTGGAAATTGGAAATTTTGAAATTGATTGACCCGAAGGCCAAAATTGGAATTGATTGACCCAAAGGTCGAAATTGGAAATTTGGAAATTGATTGACCTGAAAGTCAAAATTAGAAATTTGGAAATTGGTTGACCCGGAGGTCTCAAATTGGTAATTGGGTGGCCCAAGGGCCGAAATTGGAATTGGAAATTGGAATTTTAAATTTAGAAATTGGAAATTGGAAATTTTGAAATTGATTGACCCGAAGGTCGAAATTAGAGATTTGGAAATTGGGTGGCCCGAGGGCCGAATTGGTAATTGGATGGCCTGAAGGCCGACATTGGTGATTGGATGGCCTGAGGGCCGACATTGGAATTTGATTGACCCGAAGGTCAAAGTTGGGATTGGAAATTGAAAATTTGGAAATTGGATGACCTGGAAGTCGAAATTGAGAATTGGCTTACTGGGAAAAATATGGGTTCAATAGGAATTCAACCTAAGAACGACATTGGTTCACTGGGAACAACAAGGGTTCAATAGGGATTCAGCCTAAGAACTATCAATTTCATAGGAATTTAACCTAGGGATCACAGTCTAAGAAGTAAGGATTCAACTTGTGAGCTTTGAATGAATCAGGTGCTAAACTGGGTTTTAAGGGAAGATTTGAATCAGAATTCAAATCTACAAGGAAAAACTAAATGAATTGGGTTTTGAAAGAAAATTCGAGTCGGAACTCTAAGTTTCTAGACCAATTCTAGACATTTGAATTGGATTTGGAAGAAAATTCGAGTTGGAACTCTAATTTTCTAGACCAATTCAAAAGGAAAAGAAAATTCAGGTCGAAACTCGAATTTTTGAAGGAAAACTGGATCCATTAGAAGGAAAGAAAATTCGAGTTGGAACTCGAATCCTGAAGGAAAACTAGACCGGTTAGAAGAAAAGAAAATTCGAGTCGGAACTCAAATCCCGAGAAAAAACTAGACTAATTAGAAAGAAAGAAAATTCGAGTCGGAACTCGAATCCCGAAGGAAAACTAGACCGGTTAGAAAGAAAGAAAATTCGAGTCGAAACTCGAATCCCAAACGAAATGACTAATTAGAAGGACAGAAAATTCGAGTCAGAACTCGAATCCCGAAGGAAAACTAGACCGGTTAGAAGGAAAGAAAATTTGAGTCGGAACTCGAATCCCAAAGAAAATGACTAATTAGAAGGAAAGAAAATTCGAGTCGGAACTCGAATCCCGAAGAAAAACTAGACCGATTAGAAGGAAAGAAAATTCGAGTGGGAACTCGAATCCCGAAGGAAAACTAGATCCATTGGAAGGAAAGAAAATTCGAGTCGGAACTTGAATCCTGAAGGAAAACTAGATTAGCATGGATTAGGTTTGAAAACATTAACCACTAAACCAGATTTAGAAAGTTTGACCAATAAAAATTGGATTTTGAAAGTCCGACCAATATGAATACCGGATTTTGGAAATAAACCAGTATAAGTACTGGATTTTGAAAATGGATCAGTACGAATACTGTTTTTGGAAGAATTACCAGCACGAACACTGGATTTTGAAGATTTACCAGCACAAACACTGGATTTAGAAAATTTTACCAGCACGAACACTGGTTTTTGAAAATCTTACCAGCACAAACACTGAATTTTTGAAAATTTACCAGCACGAACACTGGATTTTGAAAATATACCCAACTGATTCTGATGAGAGATTTTCAGTCTTCATCCTCACAATGACTTTGACAACTGTCGAGGTCTCATGATTTATCCCTTATCCTGAATGGGTAGTTCAGGTTTATCCCTTAACCTGAAGGGGAAGTTAATTTGATGCAAACGCAAATTGATGCAGATGAATGTGAATGAATGCACGTAAATGCAAATGTATGCAAAATGATGTAAATGAATGCACATGTATGCAAAATGAGAGATTTGTTTGATCCTGCCTGCATACAAGATGTTTTGAAAACAATTTTCAAAATAATGCCCCAGTGTAACTGGGAAAGAAGAATTTGACCATTATTGAAGAAAATATATTGAGGAATTCCAAAGGATGGAATAGAGGATTTAAGTATAGAAAATTTTCAAATGTTGAGCATTGATGGGGTCTGATAATTCCACACCATCGGCATTGATGAGCAGATATGAATTGCGGGGTAATGCCTCCTCGATAACATAGGTCCCTTTTCAATTCGGTGACCATTTGACACCCGGGCGGTGCTTGAGATAGGTCATTGATCTGAGCCCTAGATCATTGACTCAGAATTTCCTTTCAATGACAAATTTTGCATATTGTCAGGCTACCCTCTGCCGATATGATTAGGCGTGCTCTGCTGCTCAGAGTCTTCTTTCATTGAGCAAATCAAGTTGTATCAGTTGTTGCTGCTAATACTGATCAAGCGGTAACTCCAACAGTGATGCGAACTTCAAGGCAGGTTTCTGAACATATAGAGGCAGCACTACTTCAGTTCCATAGACAAGTTCTGACGGAGTAGCATTAATTGGAGTTCGAATGGTGGTTCTGTATGCCTCCAATGCATCATGGATCTTCTTATGCCAGTCACGACCTATTTCCAAAGTTCGCTCCAGGATTCTAATCAGAATTTTATTGGCGGCATATGCCTGACCATTCCCTTGAGGATAATAGGGAGCGGAGAAATGATGCTGAATTTTGAACTTTGAGCCAAATGTCCTCATTCTCTCATTCTTGAAATGACTATCATTGTTTGACACAATATCGTGCGGTACGCCGAAACGACAAAGGATATTCTTGTGGATGAATGAGACCACGTGTCGACCTTCTACTGTACGAAAAGTGATAGCTTTGACCCATTTAGTAAAATATTTTGTTGCGGCAAGAAAATATTTGTAGTTATTTGAAGCAGGAGTGATGGGGCCCACAACATCAAAGATCCACATAGAAAACGGCCATGGAGAGATAACAGATTGCAAATATGTTGCTAACGCATGAACGAAAGGTGCATGTATCTGGCATAGAGCACACTTCTTCACAAAATGGTAGCAATCTTGTAGCATAGTCTTTCAATAATATCCCGCTCAGATGATTTGCTTGATAAGAGTTTGGTAGTCGACGTGACCACTGCAAATGACTTAGTGTACCTCTCGCACGACTTCTTTGGCTTCAACTTCCTCTAGGCATCTGGAATATTCAGAACTGAATCCACGATAATAGAGGACATCGACGAGAATAAAATATCGAACAGACACGCACCGAATCACTTGTTGCTCTTGCCAGTGATATTCTGAGAGGAGACAAATGTCTTCTCCTTGATGGGAGCCTTTCTGAGACTATATTCAGCTTGCTCAGACATCATCCTAATCATCATTTTCTTGAACATATGATATGTAGCCGGATCAATGTCATCCCTATCATTCATACTCTGTCTTCTGGCAGATCTTGGAGAATCCATTTCTTCTTGCCTGCTTCTAAAATCACTGATGCACTGACACAGTGGTGTCTTCTTGCTTGATCTGATCTGAACCACTTGAGAATACTGATGCTCTCTACAGAATGAGATAGATGATTAAATTTCGATGATAAAGATTTAGAATAGAAATGAATATAGGGAAAATATTTGATGAGAATTTGGTAGATAATTGAAAGAACATCTCATTACTAGGGATTGGGTCGCCGCTGGAGTCACGAAAATTATGTTGTCATTCTTTGCAAGGAGAACGAACAACTGCAAATATTCCTTGTCACCTAGGCGAGGTCGTCAAACCAAGAATTAAAGAATTTGCAAGATTTTTATTTATTGAAAGAAAAACATGATTGCATCAATAATAAACTTGGAAAAGAGGGGGAAGACAGACAATTCATCACCACTCTTTATAACTAGCAGAGACACGAGGACCGAGAAAAAGTGGAAGAGTAACAAAAGAGTCTCAGCCATATCTGGCAGAATGGTATGTTCCGGACCACTGTGCTGGTGTAAGGTCGAATTCTGGCACGACTCCTTATAGCAGCCGCATCTCTATGTGCTTTTGTCTTTGAGAAAACTGTCGAACACACCGCTCTGGATGATAGTAAGCACAGAAGAATGGACCAAGCAACTTGAATCTCTTGCCATATACATAGGTGTATCTGGGAGGCAATAATTCTCGATCAAAATAGTCCCACACCACTTCTTCTTTCTGCAGATAATCGATCATGAATCGGTACCGCGCAACTGGAAGAAGTTCCTTGCCGTTGTATCTGAACGAACTAGCTCTGGTCGGCACATGCTGAAGGAACCAAGACTGAAGAGCATAGGTATATCCCTCGACTAGGATGGACTCTCCAAGTGTGAAGCGGGTCAGTCCTCTGTATAGAAAAGCAAGCGCGGTCATGGCTATCGAAAGACGGCTGGTCTGTCGACTTCCCCATCTCCTCAGAAGCTGAACTATTCTGACATCCACATAGTTCTGTCTGTCTGGAAAGAAAGCAAGTCCTAGAGTGCAAAAAACCATTGCATGCTGAATTCTCTCTCGAGCTGTTCTGGATAGCGAGCTGACTTCTGCGAATTCTCCATACTGTCGGTAGATCTCGATCAGGCTCACGTACTCATTCCCGTTTTCTTCAATCAGTGACCAAGACTTGCGCCCTGTTATGCGAGCTACGGCATCTTTGGGGTCCAGACCCTTGACATTGATTAGAAACTGCTGCTCTAACGGATCTCCAGGCTGAACGGCTGGCTCAGGCAGTCCCATGATCTCTGAAAATTCATCCATCAGTAGTGTCATCTCGTCCCACGGAAACCAGAATGTGCAGGTACGCGGATTCTATCGCTCTGCCAACGCATGGATCAGATTGTCGTTGACTGTCAACTTTCCCACTGCAGATGCTAGTTCCAACCCGCAATCGCTCAAGTGGTCTGAAAACATACGAGAGAAGTTTTTGAACCAGACATAGTACCACCGGGGGAAGAAGGGTCCGGTGCTGAGAGCTCGATGCTCAGGAAGACTTTGTCGCACCTCGTAGGAGATGTGACCCTCAGGAAAAATAGAATCGAGTTGACTGGATGCCATTGGACTGAAAGACAAGAAGACTGGAATTAGACTTTGGAAAAATACAAGAAGTTTGAAAATTGCAGGCAGGATAAAATGAAAGCTGGAAATTCAAAGTCCAGAGGAACGAAAGAATGGAAAATCTCCTGGAGTTTTGAAGAAAAGGGGGATAATTTGGAAAAATCGCCCAGGGTTTTTTCTTTTTTTTTGAGAAAAGGGAGATATTTTACAAAAGATGGAAAATGAGGTATTTTGGAAAATTGTCTGATATTTTGGAAAAATTGGAGAAATATGAGAAAATAAGACGAAAAAAATCATACATTCAATCACAAACAATTATGCACATACAACAATCCCTAAGAAGCTGACTCTAAATGCATTGATTTTGAAAGAGCTTTAGGACCCTAATCCTGACTCTAGGCTCAGATCAACTGTGTCCAATCCAGTTATGCCGATATACTCAAGCTGAGGCTCGATGTACGTGGCATAAAAATTCATCTCCGGTTCTAGACTTGTGTTTTCCCAACATCCTTGAGCGCCTGCCGATATACGTTGGACTATGGCCCTTGGTACGTGGCAGGGGGGCGTTAGCCCAAATAAGTGGCCCAGTTGTGAGGCTCTGTCCCGAACTATGGTTCTGGAAGAGAGCCCAACAACGTGAAGACCGGGTAGACATAGGTGGGGTGGTTTTTGAAATATGATCACATGCAGACAAACAGAGGGCTCTAAGTCCTAAAGAGATAGAATTTTGAATTTTTTTAAAGAAACAAACATTGTTTTCATACAAATCCTAGATTAAGGAGTGTTGTATTTCAGACCTAAGTTTAAGTGAGCATGAATAATTCTCCTCAATATGGTCCTACCAAACCATGCCTAGTCTACATGCAATCCATGTCAGCTGGGTTCAAGTCTAGGCTCCTAGGTTCACATGATATCAGGAATTAAAGCTGACATTTCATAGAGCATAATTTTGATAATTGAGCTAAGTCAAAGCACATAATTTATCAGGCGAAGACAGGTCCCATCACGGTCGCCAAACCTGTTATCATCGCAAAATTTTTTCCCTCCCTTGCGAGAGAGAAACGAATTTCGCGAGTCAAACTCGACCAAAGTTTTGAAAATGGTTTTTGAAAATTAACTCGCCTCCGTTTTGAAAATTTGTGGGAAAATTCCGTGCAATGGGATCCGTCTGTCGGTACGAGGTGCAACCGTTCCTGGCGCCTTTACCAGGGGTAATTGAACCAAGGACCAATTATGTGCTTTAACTCAACTCAAATAGCTAAATTATGCTCTATTTTTCCTAGAATGCACAAAGAATCAAGCTTGTGCTATGAAATTTTGAAAATAATGCAAGTTTGAGAAAATATGATGTTTGCTTTGGAAATTTGAAATGCATTTGGAAAATGACTGGAAAATGCTTGAAAATGGAATTCCTGGGGAAATTATTGAATTTCATTGGAAATCAGAAATTTGATTGGAAAATGAATTTGCAAGAAAACTTGAACTTTGGAAAATCGATTTTGAGCTCTGAGTTGCTTTTTTGAGGAAATGGATTTGAGAATTCTGAGAAAATCAGAAAATTCATTGGAAAATGATTTTGAAATGGAAAATGGATTCTTAGAAAACTGGATTCTCAGGAAAATGGGAAATCTGAGAAAATCGATTTCTGAAAACTTGGGATTTTGAAATTTGAGAATTTTAAAACATTGGAAAATCTTGATTTGAACTTGGGAAATGCTTTGAAATATCATTTGAAAACTCAGAATTTCGAGAAAATCCAATCCTGAGAAAGACTTGGCAAATCCTTGAGAAAATTGATTTTCTGAAATTGAAATTGGAAAATGAATTTGAAAATAATGCAATTTGAATGATATGAATGAATGAATATGAATTTAAGAGGGGAATTTCATTGAGGAATTGGGAAATCCTTTTAAAACTTTGAGAAATGCAGTGCATTTTAAAGTTAGCCTAAGAGTGTAGGTTGAATGTGGCTGATATAAAGATCATAAATCTTGGTTTTCTTCGCATTCTGACTATGGCCATAAATACGAATCCAACCTAGTTTATAAACTCCATAAAAGCTTATGCACGTGCCATTCGTGTAAACCATAGTGGATTTGAAATAAATGCACATGGATCATACATCAGATATTTGGAATTTTGCAGAAATTAAACTATATGCAATGCAACCCTATTCTAAGCAGAAAAGTAACTCTTATTCCAAATATTATATTGATTTTTACATTGAATTGAAATAAAAGAAAAAAAGTTAAATCTTCTTGTTAAATGTTCCTGCAAAACTAGAAAACAAGGTTAGTACAAAAATGTAGGTTTTTCTGAATTTATCCGAAAATATGGGAAATTATCGGATATTATTCAGATATAAACCCAAAATCATACCCCCTTTGATATAAACATGATAAATAATGAATAAATTTCGAAAATAAACTTGAAAATTCGAAATTGGGGTAAAAATGACCAAAATACCCCTGATGACCTTGAAATCAGGGTTTTTTGAAAGAATTTTTGTAAATTTTGGAATTTTGAAAATCAAATGAAATAAATCAAACATAATATGATAAAATATGATGATATGCATGAAATTTTAGAGAATTAGAATTTGAAATTTCAAAATTTAGGTCAAAATGACCAAAATACCTCCGATAACAAGACTATGGCCTTGAAACCAGGGTTTTCTGAAATAAATTTTGCAACAATGAAAAATGTGAAATGCAAATGACATTGAAATTAACCCTAATATAATTCTATATGCTCATGTACATGATAAAAACCTTAAAATGACGAAAATATCATAAAATATCAAATTTAATCTGATTTTCGCTTGATTTTCGCTTCTGAATTTAAAGATAAACTAACACATAAAGCAAATGAACTTAGAATTAATTCAAATTTGGCATGGACACCTAAAATAACCCTAATAATAGAATGGAACTCGAAAATCTATTTTTTTGTATTTTTAAGTATGTAAATTCAAATAAAAACCCTAAATTTTATGATTTATGCCTAAAATGGTGATTCTAAAAAGGATTTCGGATATCAAACTTCCATAAAAATTTCCCAAATTTTATGGGGTGACGGAAGACAGTAAGTTAAGGATTTTGGATTTTTACACTTTCTAGTTTTGACCTATGGTCGGAGTTGTGCCACTCCGGCAAGTTGGATCAGAATCCGGCGACTCTAGGATTTGGGGGAAACAGATAGGTTTCGGTAGAAAACATGGAAAAAATTGAAGCCAGATGGGAAAAAGGCTGAAATTGTGGTAAAATGTCTCTGACAAACATATTAAGATTTTATCTTTTGACACCATTGGGATTCGAGTTATGGTTTGGAAAAGTTCATACTCTTATCAGAGACCTAAATCTCTGAGATTTCTGGACATTGGAATCTGTTAGATAGAAAGAGAAAATCCGGGAAAAATAATGAAACAGATCCAAAAATTCCAAATTTTTGGTAAATGACAGGAATTTATGTTAGAAACAACTTTCATGTTGAAAGTTTTTGCAGACGAGCTACGAATTGAACAGTTTTTGCAGAAGGTCTGGGAAATCCGATTTTTTACAGAGATCAAAACTAATTAGAAAAACTTCAAAATTTCCAGATCATTAGTATATTCAATCATAAATCCACTGTGATTTTTGGAGAACAATCCGGATCTCTCATGAGGGTGGTGTCGGAGGTTCTTGTCTGCTAAAGCGGAAATTGAAAGTTCGGAGAGACAGAAAACCCGATGTAGGGTTTGATTGGTTTGGATGGGTTCCAAAACCCGAACATACTCAAATTTTCGTAAGTAAAACAAAGATATGTAGACCCAATTACTCTAAAATTTACAGATTTTATTGGTGCAATAACTCACATGAAATAACGTATAGACTTTGCACAAAACTGAAATTCTATGGATTCTACATCAGCTACTAATAAATCTATATAAAATGAATAAAATGCATAATGAAAATGCAATTTTTAAATATGAAATTATATAAAACATGAAAATAAAAACCATCATGAGGGGAGTACACAAACTCTTATGTTTGATCTTGCTGTGAAAAGAAAAAATCCAGTCCATTCATTGGACGGATTCCCTACTCCATGTAGCCTTAAGCATAACAATAAAAGAAATAAAAGAGTAAAAAAGAAAAAAAAAATGAAGATCTTACCTTGGGTTGGCTGAAGGTAAGCTATAGCAATGGTGTTGCTGCTAGCTTGAAGAAGATGGAGGTTTTGCTGCCATGAATGGAGGTGTTGTGGCTTGGAGGATGTTGCTGCGTTGCCAAGAAGGGTGGCTGCACCGGTGGGGAAGATGATGGACCTTGGCGGAGCTGGAGCCGTTGATGGAGTTGGAGATGATGGACCAGCTGGTGTCTTGTGTGGTGGCTGCAGCTGCTACAGAGGGAGGAGTTGGAGGTGGCTGCCAAAAGTTGGTGACTGTTGTGGCTGCAGCAGTGGTAGTGGCTGCAAGGAGGTTTGCTGGAGATGGAGGTGGTGCACCGGCTGAAGGAAGACCTCTTGTGTGGTGGCTGCCGGCTGAAGCAAGGTGAAGGTGCAACTACTATTGGTGGTTATGAAGGCTGCAAGGGCTGGGCTGAGAGGCTGCAAGGGAGGCTGGACCGGTGGTGAGGCCCTTGGTATTGCTGGAAGTTGCCTTGGAGTTGATGGTCACCCTGGAGGGAGGCTGCTATTGCTGGTGGCTGCAAAGCTTGAAGATGGATGCTGGGGTAGACTGGTTGGAGATGAAGAAGTGAAGCTGCAGCAAGATGGTTGAAGGGAGAGAGAGAGAGAGAGGGGAGAGAGAGGGATTAGGAGCAGCCGTGAGGTGCTTTCTTCCTCTTTTTCTTTTTTGTTGGACTTAGGGCTTAATTCCCTCCAATACTTAGGTCTTTTTAGGTTTAATGAAAAGAAAGCCAAAAAAAGTTTACGTGAATGGCTGGGCAAGAGGGAAAGGAAGGAAGGAAGAAAGAGAAGAAGGAAAGAAAGGGAAGAAAAGAAAGGAAAGAGAGAAGAAAAAGAAAAGGAAAGAAAGGAAGAAGAAAGGGAAAGAGAAAGGGAAAAAGAAAAAGGAAAGGAAGGAAAGGAAGGAAAGGAGAGGGGGCTGGAGGTTTGGGTGACCACCTTGTGGGTCCCACCTCCACTTAAAGAAAATAAAATAATATAAAAAAATAACAAATAAATTAAAAAAAATAAAACGAAAGAAAAGGAAAAGATAAAACTTTTTTTTTATTAGAAATGAAGGAGCCATCTCAGAGCGGGCTCTCTTTCCAAATTTGAAATTCATTTTGATTATCATAGGGGTAAAATAGTCTTTTCAGAAAATTTTCACACAAAACGAGCTATTTTGGCAGTTTTTGAAACGAGCTCGGATTTTGAAGTTCAATACCCCGTTGCGAAGCAAATCTAGCATAGAATTTAAAAATTTGATTTTGAAAGAAATCCAGATTGTTTTCTCAAGAAAACACTTCCTAATTTATTTCTAGATGAAACGAGCTATTTTTGGCAGTTTTTTAAACGAGCTCGAATTTTGAAGTTCAATACCCCGTTGCGAAGCAAATCCAGTGTAGAATTTAAAATTTTGATTTTGAAAGAAATCCAGATTGTTTTTCTCAAGAAAACATTTCCAAATTTATTTCCAGATGAAACGAGCTATTTTTGGCAGTTTTTGAAATGAGCTCGGATTTTGAAGTTCAATACCCCGTTGCGACACAAATTCAGTGTAGAATTCAAAAATTTGAGTTTAAAATAAATACAAATTATTTTTCTTGAGAAAATATTTCCAAATTTAGACTCCCAGGGGTAAAAATGTCAATTTTGAAATCTCGGGGTTTGAAATTGATTTTTGAAAGCTTTTGAAACTTGATCTGGATTGAAATTTATAAAACTGGAGTTCTGGACTTCGAAAATGGAATGAAATGTGATGAAATGTTATGAAATGTTATGAAATGCTGAGAAATGATATGAAATGATGAGAAATGACATGCGAAATGCAGACCCTGAATGAAGAATTTTGGATGTTAGATCCCGAATGACACTTGTACTAGTTTAAAAAGCATTAAAATTGATAAAATTTGCAAAATAGCTCAAGAAATGGTTTTCGGGACTCTACTGGGTTAGAGTGACACTGAAAATTGGGGTTCGAGCTGAATTAAACTAAAATGAGCTGGATTGAGCTGGATTTTAGAGTTTCAGAACTCAAGTGAACTAACCAAACTTTGACTCAACTGACCTTTCCGGCTAAATTTTCAAGAAAAGTTGTCATTTTTAGAGAAATAGTATAGAATGGTCACTGAAGCGAAGTGAATTACGAATATGAGCTTGGTTTGAGCTGAAACAAAGGTTACTAATACTGACATGAACTAAAATTGAATCTCGAATACTAGCTCAATTGGCTGAACTCAGCTCAATTTCAGCTGAAAAAGCTGAAATGGACTAAAATGGGCTCCTGGACACTTGGAAATGGTTTTGAGTTGAAACTGGAGCGCTTGAACTCTTGGTGAGCTCAAGTTAGACTTTGAGGAATATGCCTGACTGTGAATGACTGACTCAGAGACAATTGGCTTAGATTTGAGTGAGAAATGAGCTCATTTCTGAAGAATTGATCCCATTTTGGCAGGAATTGTTAGAAATGAAAATGGTCTTCTCACTGTGAGCTCAGATGAGCTTTGGAATGACTGATATTCTAAATGTTCTGAACTGACCAGTGAGATTTGTTGACTCCGACTCACTAGGGTCTGGGATGACCTAGGGGTAAAATGGTAATTTTCCTAATGAAAGTGGGTAAAATGGTAATTTTCTGAAACTGACTCGGGGTTTGACTCCTACACTGACCTAACAAGGTTGACTGCACGAGGAGGGTTATTTGAGAATGGATAATGAAAATTTGGGGTGTTTACAGATTGAAGCAAGGGTCAAGATTTTACTCCTTTAGATGAGCCACTCGACAAAATCCTCGAATACATGTTGTCTAGCGGATTGCTCAGGCTCCCAAAAGCCGCCAGCCCCTCCACAATCATGGGAAAATATATAGACCAATTTTGCGGATACCATCAAGCAACAGGGCATGACACTGAGCATTGCTTTGACTTCAAGAATATAGTTCAAGACTGCCTTCATAAGAATCTCCTTGTCAAAAACGAAGAAGAAAGGCATCCAGATCTCCTAACCATGCAAGCTCAATCCAGCTACCAGACAGGGGTCAGCACTCAGCAAAAGTCAAGCAAGCCGAAGAAAGCAAAGCATGAGGGTTGGGGTTATGATCACAAGCTTACCCCTCTAGGTCAGCCAGTCGAAGAAGTTCTACAATACCTGCTTGCAAAAGACATGATCAAACTCCCAAAGCAGGATGATCCCTCTGTTACCAAAGGGAAATGAAAATATTGTTTCTGTAAGTTTCATCGAGCAAGGGGGCATGATACGAAACGCTGCTTCGTCCTCAAAAATATTATGCAAGACTACATTGACAAAGAGCTTCTGGTGACAGAGGAAGGAGAAGAGCAGCCTGCAGTTCCACCCGAACCATTTCCAGACCACTCAGAGAATTGAGAATGCCACAAGTTGTTCGCTTTCATCCCTTTTTTGTCAGTCGCTTTATAGGGGCAAGTCAGACCAGTCTTTGTGACTTCTTTTGGTTAAAATACTTGTAAATATTCAGTTTTGTTATCTACCTTTGCTTATCAATGCAATGGCGATTTTCTTTATCTCTTTGAAATTCAATACTTCCTTCTTTTGCCATACTGGGGCATTAAATTCCTTTTCTTTTCAAAATGCAGGATAATCCTGACATCATTCATGAGAGAAATGATATTACCTATGAGGGTCTTTTAAAAATCTTGAAAAATTTTCATATTTTAGTCCAACCTTTTTCAAAGATCAACCCTCGTGTTGATCATCCTTTTCAAAAAATAGGTTTTCAACCATTATATTAAAAAATCAACCCTTGTGTTGATCATATTTTTCCAAAATTGGTTTTTCGAATCAATATATTCAAAGATCAACCCTTGTGTTAATCATATTTTCTGAAAATTGGTTTTCGAATCATTGCATTCAAAGATCAACCCTTGTGTTGATCATATTTTCTAAAAATTGGTTTTCGAACCATTGCATTCAAAGATCAACCCTTGTGTTGATCATATTTTCTAAAAATTGGTTTTCAAACCATTTCATTCAAGGATCAACCCTTGTGTTGATCATAG
The DNA here is from genome assembly GCF_984573655.1 of Nuphar pumila. NCBI lineage: Eukaryota > Viridiplantae > Streptophyta > Magnoliopsida > Nymphaeales > Nymphaeaceae > Nuphar > Nuphar pumila. The sequence continues at coordinate 100,507,613 of NC_143253.1, forward strand.
TTTCTGAAAATTGGTTTTTCGAACCATTGCATTCAAAGATCAACCCTTGTGTTGATCATATCTTCTAAAAATTGGTTTTCAAACCATGGCATTCAAAGATCAATAAAAAATTGGTTTTTTGAACCATTGCATTCAAAGATCAACCCTTGTGTTGATCATGTTTTCTGAAAAAAAAAATGGATTTTTAAAACAATTGCATTCAAGAATCTACCCTTGTGTTGATCATGTTTTCTAAAAAAATGGTTTTTCAAACCATTGCATTAAAAAATCAACCCTTGTGTTGATCATATTTTCTAAAAATTGGTTTTCAAACCATTTCATTCAAAGATCAACCCCTGTGTTGATCATGTTTTCTAAAAAAATGGTTTTTCGAATAATTGCATTCAAAGATCAACCCTCGTGTTGATCATATTTTCTAAAAATTGATTTCAAACCATGGCATTCAAAGATCAACCCTCGTGTCGATCATATTTTCCAAAAAATTAGGTTTTTAAATCATTGCTTCAAAAACTAACCCTCATGATGATCTTTCGTGAATGATCCCCTTTCAAAGACCAGCTCTCACGGTTAATATTTCTTTCCACAAAATGATTTTTTCTCTCGCTTTAAAGATCCCACATGTAGGCAGGATCAAATAAACTCTTTTTCTCAACTTTTATCAAAAATTTTCATTTATCAAATCTTCTTTCAGTCTTATCGGTTTTATTAATCTTTATCAAATGTTATTATCTTTATTATTTCTTCTTGTCAATTCTTATTTCAAAAAATTTTCCCTTTCAGGTTAAGGGATAAACCTGATGCCTCCTTCCCATGAGGTATTTCTTTTTCCTTCTTTACCCCCCTTTAGGTTAAGGGATTAACCTGAAACCTCATCCTACGAGATCCTTCTTGCTTCAGGATAAGGGATAGTCCTGAATGTCTTCCTTCCTCTTTTAAAAAGCTTCATTAATCTCTGCCAAATCTTTTTCTTTATCTAATTTTATCAGTTTTATTTTCTTTTTTTTTGTCGATTCTTTTGATTCTTTATCAAGCCTTTTATTAATTTCTTTTCCCATTCAGGATAAGAGATAATCCTGAAACCACTCATAGGAGCAACAACGCTACCTGTGAGAATTCTGTTACAAAGATAATTCCCATAAAATTTCCTTGATTCTTCTCTTTTGTCAATTATTTCATCAATTTCTATCTCTTCTCGTCAGTTCTTCTCAAATTTTATTCCCCAAATCAAGATAAGGGGGGCAATCCTGACAGTCAGATCACATGCAAATAAATTCAGTCCTCAAGCTAGTCATTCTCAATCCTAGATCTAGTCCCCACACTGGCAAATTTTCAAAACTCAATCCTGATTAAAATATTCTGTCAAAAACCTGAGTTTTGACTCAGGCTTCTCCTTTTGGATCTAATGCTCGCGTTGGAACCAATCATTTCTTTAGAAATTCGAGTTTTCAAAACTTGGGTTTCTCTTTTATCTTTTATTTTCTGAAGATCCGAGTTCTAGCTCGGGTTTTTCCTCTATTTATTCGTTTGAAGTTTCGAGTTCCGACTAAGGCTTCCTTTTGAATCCAATGCTCACATTGGAACCAATCGTTGTGTCGAAGTTTCGAATTTTTCAAAATCCTCTTTTATCTTCTGATTTGAAGATCCGAGTTCCCACTCGGGTTTTTCCCTTTATTATTTCGTTTGAAGTTCCAAGTTCCGACTAGGACTTCCTTTTGAATCCAATGCTCGTGTTGGAACCAATCGTTGCATCGAAATTTCGAACTTTTCAAAATAAAAAATCTCTTTTATCTTTGGTTTTGAAGATCCGAGTTTTCACTCGGGCTTTCCCCTTTCTTTCGTTTGAAGTTCCGAGTTTCGACTAGGACTTCCTTTTGAATCCAATGCTCGCGTTGGAACCAATCATTTTTTTAAAAATTTGAGTTTTCAAAACTCGGGTTTTCTCTTTTATCTTTTATTTTCTGAAGATCCGAGTTCCAGCTCGGGTTTTTCCCCTTTCTTTCGTTTGAAGTTCCAAGTTTCGACTAGGACTTTCTTTTGAATCTAATGCTCACGTTGGAACCAATCGTTGCGTCGAGAATTTGAGTTTTCCAAAAAAAAAATCTCTTATCTTTTATCTTGAACATCCGGGTTCCGACTCGGGTTCTCCCCTTTTATTTCATCTTCCTTTTAAAAATACATGAGTCCCAACTTGGACTCTCTTCTTTTTCAAAAAACCCCAATTGCCAGGCGAGACCTTCTTCCAAAATCCAGCCTTCCGGCTAGTCTATTTCAAAATTTCAAGATTCAGGTTTATTCTTTCTCTCCTTCCCCTTCAGGTTAAGGGATAAACCTGATGCCTCCTGCTAACGAGGTATTTCTTTCCTTCCTTCCCTGTTCAGGATAAGGGGATAAATCCTGAAAACAGACCACATACAGTTAGGATGTGATGGTCCATTGAATTCAAAATTTTTCATCAAATTTTACTTTCCAATCTAGCTCATCTTCACAACCCAGTCCTCGCACTGGTTATTTCTCAAACTTTTTAATCATATGTTGAGCTCATTTGGAAAATACGGTTCTCGCACCGATAACTTTCTAAAATCAGTCTTCTGACCAAAGTCCTACAAAATTCAAGTTTTTGACTTAAACTTCCCAAAATTTGATGTATTTCCAAAAGATCCAACTTTAGTTGGTTATGTATTTCCAAAAGTTTCAGCTCCTGCTAGTTATGTATTTCCAAAAAAGATCCAACTTTTGCTGGTTAGGTATTTCAAACGTTCCAGCTTTTTGCTCGTCAGGTATTTCAAACGTTCCAGCTTTTGCTGGTCAGGTATTTCAAACGTTCCAGCTTTTTGCTGGTCAGGTATTTCAAACGTTCTAGCTTTTGCTGGTCAGGTATTTCAAACATTCCAGCTTTTGCTGGTCAGGTATTTCAAACGTTCCAGCTTTTGCTGGTCAGGTATTTCAAACGTTCCAGCTTTTGCTGGTCATGTATTTCAAATGTTCCAGCTTTTGCTGGTCATGTATTTCAAACGTTCCAGCTTCTGTTGGTCATGTATTTCAAAGGTTCTAGCTTTTGCTAGTCATGTATTTTCAAAATCAAAGATTGCAACTAAATGTCTCATCAAAATCTATATTGAGTGATTATTTCACAAAGAATTTCGTGAAAACTTTGCTAATTTGCTAAAAGCATTTGTTGATTCTCATAATCTACCTACATAAAAAGGATTTCCTCAGATTACCTCTAGTATTTCTTTCTAAAAAGGTGAAACTTTTTGCGGAAAAAGCGGTAAAATTCAAATCTTTTCCTGTTGATCAACCAAAATGATGTAAGAAATGTCCTCGATATGATCAGTGAAAGAAATCTTCAATGATGTTGAAAAGCTAGAAGCGAATTGATATTGATCATGGCTATGGCGCATGTTTAAAAATAGCTTTCTGGCAATCAGGCAGTGGACATATCTTGAGCTATAAAAAGAATCCACTCAACCCATGTCTTCATATTCATTTAAAGTTGCAATCAAATATCTGCAAAAGGGATCTCTCAACTGTCGTCAAGATGAAGACGAATATGCGAGCTAGACCCCCGAGGCCAAAGAAGATTTGAATCATCTCCGAGATGAAGGAGTTTGTGAAGGATCCTTCCAGGGAAAGTTCAGATCACCGTCGAGATGAAGGCGAGTGCGATGAACCTACCGACAAACCCTAAAATATATTTGATTTCTGCTATCATCTAAAGACCCTTTGAGCCTATATAATTCCTGAGATAAAAGAAGGATCGAAACATCTCCAAGATGAAGGAGTTTGTGACGTACCCTTCCCCGAAAAAGAGAGAAAAGTCAGGACACATCCAAAATGAAGGATGATGTGAAAAACCGAGAAAGTTCAGTGACTCAAAAAGAGTACAAAAAGATCATCATGGGAAAACACCCAGATATCAAACTGTCAAAGTTGCCAGAAGTCATCTTTTCTCATGCAAAATTATTTTATCAATATCTCTTCACTACTTGTTTTTATGAAATTAAGAATATTTCTTCTATTCTCATATCAGGAAAATGGATAGCTTCCTTGAAGAAAATCATCAGCGCTAAAATTTTGAATTTCACTCTTAAAGACCGAGGAGTTAACTTCATTGGAGGAAATACTCTAGGTAAAAGAGGGAATATCGTTTGCACATACGTGCACGGTTTTCAAGCATTTGAGTCAACTATAATTTTATCTTATTGGCAAAATTTTCTAGCTATTCCAAGAATGAAATAAAAATTCGATATCCATTTTGATGCAACATAGCGTTGTTTATATCTTCCAGGAAAAGCTGCCTCATTCAGTTGAAGTATCTCTTCCTGTCCCATCACGGTTTTCTCATTGAAGAATTCCGTATGGATGACCCACTCAGGTTAAGGGTAAAAACCTAAATTTTTTGCGAGAGGTCATTGATTTCAAAAGCTATTTCAGTCTTAGCAATGAGATGCCCCATTTCTTTCCCTTTTCAAAGCTTTAGGAAACCCTATCTTCCTCCTTTCGCAAAAACCCCTTTCGGATTTGTTTGTCCAAACTCCGAAGGTCCCATTATGATTTCTCCATTTGAGAAATCTGTATGGTAGATTTTCCCACTCAGGTTAAGGGTTAAACCTGAATTTTCTGTGAGAGGTCATTGATTTCAAAAGCTATTTCAGTCTCAGCAATGAGATGCCCCATTTCTTCCCCTTTTCAAAGCTTTAGGGAACCCTATCTTCCTCCTTTCGCAAAAATCCCTTTCGGATTTGTTCGTCCAAACTCCGAAGGTCCCATTATGATTTCTTCATTTGAGAAATCTGTATGCTAGATTTTTCCACTCAGATTAAGGGTTAAACCTGAATTTTCTGCGAGAGGTCATTGATTTCAAAAGCTATTTCAGTCTCAGCAATGAGATGCCCATTTCTTCCCCTTTTCAAAGCTTTAGGTAACCCTATCTTCCTCCTTTCGCAAAAACCCCTTTCGGATTTGTTCGTCCAAACTCCGAAGGTCCCATTATGATTTTTCCAATTGAGAAATCTGTATGGTAGATTTTCTCACTCAGGTTAAGGGTTAAACCTGAATTTTCCGTGAGAGGTCATTGATTTCAAAAGCTATTTCAGTCTCAAGCAATAAGACACCCCATTTCTTCCCCTTTTCAAAGCTTTAGGGAACCCTATTTTCCTCATTTCGCAAAAACTCCTTTCGAATTTGTTTGTCCAAACTCCGAAGGTCCCATTATGGTTTCTCCATTTGAGAAATCCGGATGGTAGATTTCCCCCTGAGTTTAAGGGTTAAGCCTGAACTTTGCTTCATGAGGTATCTTCCTTTCAGGTTGGGGTTAAACCTGACTCTCATTCCAACGAGATCCCTTGTTGTGATGAGGTGTTTTTCTTCCAGTCCCATCATGGCTCTTCCCATCGAGGACTCCATGCTTCATATATCCACCCGGGATAGAATTCCTCTTGAGCTTCATTTCACGAGGCATTTTTCCAAAAATGTCCCATCAAGGTCTTCCAATATTCCTTTCATCATTCAATTCATCTTGATATATCTTCGTCCCATCCAGGTTAAGGGCTGAACATGAATCATTCCAAAAAGAGTATCCTGTCTCACCCACGAGACCTTATCAAAATTCTAATTTTTCACCATTTTGGGATTTTCACTCAAAGTCTCATCACGATTTCTTCATTTTTCTACTCAATCATATCATTTTTGAAGATTTCGTCTCCCCAAAACCATTCAGGATAAGGTTTTAAGCCTGAGAAGCCATATTTTCAAAATAATTCTTCCACACCCAGTTCAGATCTGCTGACTGAGGCATTTTCAAAATTTGGAGTGTTATCTTTGCCACTAAGCTCGGCTTTCAACCGGCTTAGTAACAAAGAGAGGCATCTGTGAACACCCCAAACTTTTCAAAGTTTGGTAAAAAATGACTTTTTTGCCCCTAACCCCATTTTCTGAGAAAATCAAAGCAATTTCAAAGCTAAATTTCAGTCATTCTTCAGATTTTCTGGATTGAATTCCATATTGATATATTCAAATTCAATTCCAGATCCAAACCCAGTGTTTTAAATCCAAATTTGAGCCTTGTTGTCCGATTTCTAAATTAAAATTACAAAAATACCAAAAAATGGTTCTAAATGGCTCAGGCGATTCATCCGGCACTCTGTTAGATCCACAACCCTATAGTTCTTAGTTCGAGGTTGTAAACCTCAAATATTTCCTAAAAATTTGGATATAAACCCATTTTCTGAAGAAATTTTCCCAAAATAGCCTTGAGTTCTCAGAAAAACTCTCTCTTGTAAATACTTCGCAAAAATACAAAAAATTAGTGTCTAATCTTTGTTTTCTCGTAAAGTCTTAGACTTTTATTCCAAAAATACAAAAAATGAAAAATAACACAAAAACCCAAAAAAATGGAAAAAAACTACAAGAAAAACAAATGATTTTGAGCCCTTTTGAAGTTAAATTTTGCTAAAAACCTCGGGAGCCCCCTCTTTGTAAAATCTTGAAAATCAAAGGGGCTCCTCTGCAAATTTTTCTTTTAGGGTTTTAAAATCCTTCGTAAGAAAGGAAAAAGGCAAAAATCCCCCTCTCACTCTCACCTCTTTCACCTTTTTTCAAAACCACTGAAACCCTCCTCTCCTAAAAACCCTCCATCTCTGAACTCCCCTTCCTCTGCCATCGATGTCCAACAAACACTTCCCGAAGCTTCACCCTCTTGTTTAAAAAAAAGCAAAAGGAAAACCCTCAACCAACGCCTTCACCCCACCATTATCTTTCTTCTTCTTCTCGACCGCCCCTTCTTCCCCATTCCTTCTTATTTCTGTTCTGGTTTTCCTCCATCAACAAAAGGAATGATTCTCCCTACAACAAATAGTAAGGAAATCATCCTCGTAGACTAACCTTTGCTCCAGAACAGAAGATCTTCACGGTAGGACGGAAAGAAGATTCCATTTCTCGTTTTAAAATTCCTTCAAAAACCAGGAAGTCGATCATCTTGGCAGCAGAAATACAAAGAAGGCTGATTATACAAATACAGAGCCAAAGGGGCATCATCCTCTTTTAGGGGATCAACGGTAAGTATCCTTTCTTTTTTTTTTCTAATATTTTTTGATATTTCCTCTGCTCACCGCCCCATCAAAAGCACTTCTCGTGGTGCTGCTTGGTTCATAGCAATGTCAGCCCACCTGTGTAAAATCGATGGAATGATTGCATTCCAATAATTTTTTTTTCTTTTTTTCAATCTTTCTCCTTACGTTCTGCTAAGTTCCTGTATATTTTGTTCCCTGGAAATAATGTGTGTTGTTTAAACATTATGCATTTGTTTTCATTAAACGTTATTTTTATTTCATCACCACTTTTTCTTTCTCTGTTTATTCTTCAATACATCTCCCTGTCTTATCCTTTTGGTCGATTTGTTGCATCAATTACGTTTTTAAATATGATAAGTATTTAGAATTTGCCTTTTGTTCATCTTTATTTCAGTATCATATACGTATTTTGGCCATTCACTTATAACATCATAGATGACACCCCCTATCAAGGATCTGCTCCCTTGATTAACATCCATTTTGAAGAACAGGCACGAGAAGGTGCATGAAAATTGTATTGACCTTGTTGGTAGGATTGCTGATCGTGGAGCTGAGTTTGTGCCAGCAAGAGATTGGATTTGTTTTGAGTTTCTTGAGATGTTGAAAGTCCATAAGAAGGGGATCAGGAGGGCAACTGCCAACACATTTGGGTACATTGCAAAGGTAATTAGGGCCACACGATGTGGTGGCAATGCTTTTGAACAATTTAAAAGTTCAAGAGCGCCAGAATCATGTTTGTACAATGGTTTCCATAGCTATAGTTGCATAAACATGTTCTCCATTTACCGTTTTACCTGCATTAATATTGTGTCCTAGAGCTTAATGTGCAGAATGGTGTTCTTAAGTCTCTGTCTTTTCTCTTTGAGTGCATAAGAGAGATGGGTAAGGACTATATATGTTGTGACTCCACTTTTGGAGGATACACTCATGGACAGGGACCTGGTCCACAGGCAGACTGTTATTTTCGCTGTCAAATATATGGCATTGGGTGTGGCAGGTTTAGGTTGTGAAGATGTACTTGTACGTCTCTTGAACTATGTGTGGCCCAACTTATTCGAGACATCGCCTCGTATGGTAAATGTTATAATAGAAGCAATTGACAACATGCGAGTAGCCCTGGGCCCAACGGTTGTTCTGAATTACTGTCTTCAAGGGTTATTCCATCCAGCAAGGAAGGTGCGGGAAGTGTATTGGAAGATCTACAACTTGTACATTGGGGCTCAGGACAGGCTTGTAGCAGCTTATTCAGTCCTGGAAGCCGAGGCCAATAACGTTATCAGCAAACCTGAGTTAATGATGTGAATTTAGGTGTCTATGATGATAGTAGTTCCATCCTGTATGGTAGTTTGCTACCCTTGTTCCTGTGGAGCAGTGAGATGCCATGGAGAACTTAGTTATGAAAATAGTAGTACTGCAAAAATGTTAGGCAAATGAAGTGTTTCTGTAGGAATCAAACTCACCTTATTGTTAATCACCTGTTGCTTCAGCACTTACCACATAACACTTTCCAACACTTTCATATGCACGCCTTCATCTACCTATTGCACATACTAATAGCACCCCTGTATAAGTTGTGCATTTGTGTTTTCATTTCTTTTTCTTTTTTTTTACAGCAACCTTCACATGGCTCCATATGCATTTTAGGTTCACGACTTGTAATAAACGTCAGCCCCTCAATCAAGTGTCAATTTTCTGCAAGTTTTTTTTGTTTAGTAGACCTTTTTGTTCTATATTTCATAGTGCATTCTCATCTCCTGTGTATTTCCATATCATACAATCAGGTAAGGTTTTACATTGCATGATATTAATGTTCTCGCATATTTACAGGTCTTATATCCAGTTTTAGTTGATATGTCACATTTCATATATCTGTATATTTCAATTTCTGATTGTGTTTGATCTCGAAATCAAATCCCTGTTGTTGAAATCCCTGTAAAAAGCCATATTTCACTGTGGAAGCCAAATTTCCCCTCCCCAGTTTCAAATACTGTCAATCTAAATGCATTCCATCAGCTTCCATTATCATGCTTTGTGCCTAACTACAGATGTTAGGAATCTGTTGCTACATGGCTACTTTGGAGAAATTTGAAGAAAACTATGCTCAATGTGACGTTATCACACTCAGGCCATCTCGGTCGATATTTACTTGAGGAATCGGGCTGGTTAGGCTGTTGTGTTTGCCTGATTAAAAGACATCTGCTGCAAAAGGACATACGTTCGAGGGAACTCTATGCATTTACACTATGTTCACCATTGTCGTTTTTTTTTTATACACCCAGCATCATCTATGCAATCAGATCTGTTGTAAATTCATCGTAGAAATCTCTTTAAACCTGTCCAGCTTGATGATATCCACATCTATGATGTTCACTTTGCAGATGATTTGTTTGCCTTACTGTGTGTTGCTATGCATTCTTTACAATGCCTGACATTTGAACCCCTCAAGTGTAACATTGTGTGCCCCTTTTTTTTTTAGCATAACTCTCTCTAGCTTTCCCAGGGTGTTGCAGGGTAATTTCACAGCATGGCATTTAAATTTTTTTTTTCTTTCTGTGCACATACTTATACACAATAGCTTTTATATTTTAGCATCATCTTAAATGCACTATCTCCCACATGTGTCACAACACTTGCATATTTTTTTTTTCATTGACAACCCACAACATAACCTCCATCTTCCCTGATTAGATATTACTTGTCACTCCCTCTTTACATTCCAGAACGTCACACAAATACCCAGCCTTTGTTGTCTACTCTCATTTAAGCATTCATAGTAGCATTTTGTGTGGCTGTAAACAAACTGCAGCAACACTTTACGTCGCTTCAACTACTTGTGGCAATGTTTGATATTGTTGTCTCCCCTGTATTCTGTTATCACGTGTTTCCTTAGGTTCATATCATGTCCCTGCTCACCTGTCAATGCTCGCCAACTACGCTTGGTGTTGCTGCCTACAGTCTGATCCTCGTAATTTGTAATAGCATCACCATCTCACCAACGGATCCATGGCAGTCCTTTACTGTCAAATACCTACTTACCATCCATCCCATCAAAACATCACTATCTTTCATCATAACCAGCACCACCCCTTATCTTTTGTACATTATAGCCAACCCTCATCTCACTGCCACCTAGCATTTCATAGCCACCAATGCATGTTCCAGTGGATGATGGTGTTAGCTATACATAGTAGAATTTCCATTTTGACTATCATAGGCAGTTGAGGCAGGGTCCAACTGTTAGAATCATTTATCATGCCTCGTGGTAATTGAGGCATTGGTCAACCAATATTTATTTTCTGGTTTGATATAAAGTCCTCCACAAAAGTATATTATACTCCCTTTCCCCTTTTTCAGCCAATGCATTATAGATGTCCTTCCATCAGCACCTAACATTTTCTCTTTTTTTTTAAAAAAAAATACGATATTTCGCTAACTTTGTTTTGTTTTACAGGAAATATATGGAGAATATCATTATTTGGAGTTGTAAATTCAATTTTATATGTTGTAATAAGTTAGGTTTTAATGAGAATTTATATTTTCCTACACTAAATAGAATGAATGAGCATTGTAAATGTCATAAATTGCTTATTTTTCATGCTTTTGCCTTTATTTCTCAAACTCTCACAATGGTGAAACACGAATGGCACGTGCACCATTTCGTAAGAGGTAATTAATCCTAAGTTGATGATTTACATCAATGGCCATAGTCAGGATGTAAACAAAACTTAGGATTCTTATCTTTTATAAAATAACACTGGATCCACACTAGATCATTTTCAAAATCCATCATGTTTTCTTTAAATATTTTCCTCTTTTATCAGAGTTTAGTTTAAAATTAATTCAATACGTATACCAATGGCCATAGTCAGGGTATATTGAGATTTAATTTCTTTCTAAAACTCTATAAAAGCACCAAAATGTGTTTTATTCTTCATTTGAATTTAGATATGATCATTATATAATACATTCAATGACCATATTCAGGAGTGTATTATATCATTAATCTTATTTACATTCATTTAAAGAATGAAATATGATTTTCAAATTCCAATTTCAAAGTTATTTAAATTCATTCATCATTTAGGATAGAATTGCATCATGTTTTCAAAATTCCCCTTTTAAAAACCCAAGTGATTGTGAATATCTTTTCTTCAATTTCTATTTCAATTTCATCAATTCTATCTCATCTTCAAAGTCCAAAATTTGACTTTGAAATCAAATTCAAAGATTAGTTTAACTTTGAAATTCTTGATTCACTCTCTAAATTCCAAATTCAAGCTTCAAATTTAAAAATCCCAAATTTGAAATTCATGTGTAATTCAATTCTCAAATCAAATTTGAAATTCCAAAATTCATTTTCAAGATTCAAATTCAAATTCAAATTCAATTCAATTCAGATATCTCAGAATTCCACCTTTCAAAGTTCAATTTAAACTATGAAAACTCTGAGTTATCTTCTGATTTCAAATTAAGTTCAAAATTTGAGATTGATTCTGAAACTTGACTCTTCTTAAAAATATCAAGTCTGGGTTTTCAAAACGCAGATCCATCTTTGAAAGTCTTATTTGGACTTTCAGAATCCAAACCCAAAGATAGAATCCTCATCCCAACTTGGATCCAGATTTCCAAGAATAAACCTCCACTTTTTGGATCTCAGATTTCAGATCCAAAACCCATCTTAGGATCCAGAATCCAATTTCATCTTGGATCTCTGTAAACACCCCAAATTTTCATCATCCATTCTCAAACAACCCTTCTCGTGCAATGCCAACCTTGTTAGGTCAGTGTAGGAGTCAAACCTCGAGTCAGTTTCAGAAAATCACCACTTTACCCATTTTTATTAGGAGAATTACCATTTTACCCCTAGGACATCCCGGACCTCAGTCAGTCAGAGTCAACCAAGCTCACTGGTCAGTTCAGAACATTTAGAATATCAGTCATTTCAAGCTCACTGGAGCTCACAGTGAGAAGGCCATTTTCATTTCTGAGATTTCCTGCCAAAATGGGATCATTTCTTTAGAAATGAGCTCATTTCTCACTCAAATCTAAGCCAATTGTCTCCAAGTCAGTCATTCTCAGTCAGCCATATTCCCTAGAGTCTAACATGAGCACACCAGGAGTTCAAGTGCTCCAGTTTCAGTTCAAAACTATTTCTAAGTGTTTAAGAGCCCAGTTTAGTCCATTTCAGCTCTTTCAGCTGAAACTGAGCTAAGTTCAGTCAATTGAGCTAGTGTTCGAGCTTCGATTTTAGTTTATGTCAGTATTACTGACCTTTGTTCTAGCTCAAACCCAGCTCAGGTTCGTAATTCACTTCGCTTCAGTGACCATTCCGTACCATTTCTTTAAAAATGATAGTTTTTTTTTAAAATTCAGTCGAAAAGGTGAGTTGAGTCAACATCATTGTCAACTCATTGGAGTTCTGAAACTCTAAAACCCAGCTCAATCTAGCTCATTTCAGTTTAATTCAGCTCGAACCCCAATTTTCAGTGTCACTCTAACCTAGTAGAGTCCCGAAAACCATTTCTTGAGCTATTTTGCAAATTTTATCAATTTTAATGCTTTTTGAACTGGTACAGCCATCAATCAGGGTCTAACATCCAAAATTCTTTATTCAGGGTCTGCATTTCGCATGTCATTTATCATCATTTCATATCATTTCTCAGCATTTCATAACATTTCATCATATTTCATTTCATTTTCAAAGTCCAGAACTCCAGTTTTATAAATTTCAATCCAGATTGAGTTTTAAAAGCTTTAAGAAATCAATTTCAAACCCCGGGTTTCCAAAATTGACATTTTTACCCCCAAGAGTCTGAATTTAGAAATATTTTCTCAAGAAAAATAATCTGGATTTATTTCAAACTCAAATTTTTGAATTCTACACTGGATTTGCTTCGCAACGGGGTATTGAACTTCAAAATCCAAGCTCGTTTCAAAAACTGCCAAAAATAGCTCGTTTTGTCTGGAAATAAATTTGGAAGTATTTTCTTGAGAAAAACAATCTGGATTTCTTTCAAAATTAAATTTTCAAATTCTACATTGGATTTGCTTCGCAAAGAGGTATTGAACTTCAAAATCCGATCTCATTTCAAAAACTGCCAAAAATAGCCCGTTCCGTCTGAAAATTTTCTGAAAAGACTATTTTACCCCTTTAATCGTCAAAATGAATTTCAAAAGTGAAATTTGGACCCACTCTGAGACGGTCCATTCATTTGTATTTTCTTGTTTTAATTTATTAAAAAAAAAGAAACAGACAGATGGAATTCTCATCTAACGCCTCTCTCTCTCTCCCTTGAACTCTCTCTTTCTCTCCCCTTGGCTGCAACTCCCAGCCATTGAATCCACCTCCAGAGCTCCTCCATTCATCCATCAGCACAACCAGCTGGGCCTCCACGCACAGCACCCTTGCAACTCTCAGCAGCACCAACTAGAAGACTCCACTCCTTCCAGCCAAAAAGATCTCTCTCATTCAACCTTCAATAAGGCACTTCAACCTTCAGTTAGTTCCAGCAATAGTCACCCCATCTACAAGGTGCAGCCATCCATACCTCCACGCCCAGCCGGCTCTCTCATTGCAGCACTTCTTTGAAGCCTCCATGCCCAGCTGGTTCAAGCCACCAGCGGCATCTCTTTGAAGCCTCCAAGTAGCAGATCTCCAGCCTCTGTTACACTCCACCAAGGGTTCAGTCCACCACACGGCTACAGCCACTTCCTCCAAGGCAATAGCAAGAAGCGTCAACCCTCCAACAGGTTCCCTAGTCATCTTGCTCCAACACCCTAAAGAGGGAATCCAACAGTTCCGGCCCTCTTCGTGGGTGTCACAACCACCACAACCCTGTCACTCCAAGAGTCCAGCCTTCACCCATTGGCAGCCCCATTAACCATAGCTACCACCTTCAGCTGATCCAAGGAGGAACCCAAGGTGAGTCAATAGTTTCTATCGTCTCACAGATTTCTCTTGTTATTATTATTTTTTTTTGTGTGTGTGTCATCTATTTATTAAAATGCCATGGATATTCTCTGTAGAAGGATGATTCTAAATGTGAAATCTAGTTTAAAACTGGATCCATTGTGCTATTTTGTTTTCGTTAATAAATCTCTCATGATTAAGGCTAAGCAAGAGAGGTGGTCCATCCGATGCATGGATCGGACCCCCTCCATCAATAGCCTACATCAAATCGGCTTCATATCTCCTTGTTTTTTTTATTTTCTTCTTTTATTTAAAGCATTATTTTCGTATAAATGGAGTATTTTAGGCATTTTATTTGATTAATTTCACTGTTTTATAGGTAGTTTTGTTAGCTTTATTAAGGTTTGCTTAGAAATCCATAGGCTTTAGTTTGTATATGAAGTCCAGTCATCATTTCATGGATATATTTTCGTTCACAAATCCGAAAAAAAATTGTGATAACTTTAGTTGTATGTCCTTGCTTTTGTGCCAAAAATTTGATTCTATCCGGGTTTCGTAACCCACCTAAACCGATCAAACTCGACATCGGGTTTTCTGTCTTTTTTGAACTTCCAGTTTGCGCTTTAGCAGACAAAAACCTCCAGTACCACCCTCGTGGGAGATCCGGATCGTCTTCCAAAAATCACAGTGGATTCGTAATTGAATCTACTAATGATCTGGAAATTTTTAGGTTTTTCCAATTAGTTTTGACTTCTGTCAAAAATCAGATTTCCCAGCCCCTTGGGAAAATCCCGATTTTCCTTCGTCAGGGTATAGACAGACCCTAATGCATCAAGTCCGTCCAATATGTAGCTCAATTGCAAAAACTTTAAACACAAAAGTTCTTCCTAACATTATTTCATGTTATTTCCCAAAATTTGGGAATTTTGGGATCTGTTTCAGTATTTTTCCCGGATTTTCTCTTTTTGTCTAACAGATTCCAAAGTCCAGAAATTCCAGAGATTTAGGTCTCTGATAACAATGTGGCATTTTCCAAACCGTAACTCGAATCCCAATTGTGTCAAAAGATCAAACTTTTCCCTATTTGTCAGAAATAGTTTCCCATAATTTCAACTTTTTTTCCATCTGTTTACTATTTTTCTCATGTTTTTTACCGAAACATGTCTGTTTCCCCCAAATCCTAGAGTCGCCGGATTTCGATCCGACTTGCCGGAGTGGCACAACTCTGACCATAGGTCAAAACCAGAAAGTGTAAAATAAAACAATTCTTGAATTACTGTCTTCTGTCACCCCATAAAATTTGGGAAATTTTTATGGAAGTTTGATATCCAAAATCCCATTTAGAATCAACATTTTAGGCAAAAATCACAAAATTTAGGGTTTTTATTTGAATTTCTATGTTTAAAAATGCAAAAAAAATAGATTTTCGAGCTTCATTCTGTTTTTAGGGTTATTTTAGGTATCCATGCCAAATTTTGATTAATTCCAAGTTCATTTACTCCATATGTTAGTTTATCTTTAAATTCAGAAGTGAAAATCACGCGAAAATCATGTTAAATTTGATATTTTATGATATTTTCGCCATTTTAGGGTTTTATCATGTAGATGAGCATATAAAATTATATTAGGGTTAATTTCAATGTCATTTGCATTTCACATTTTTTAATTTTTGCAAAATTTATTTCAGAAAACCCTGGTTTCAAGGCCATAGTCTTGTTATCGGGGGTATTTTGGTCATTTTGACCTAAATTTCGAAATTTCAATTTCTAATTCTCCAAAATTTCATGCATATCATCATATTTTATCATATTATGTTTGATTTATTTCATTTGATTTTCAAAATTCCAAAATTTACAAAAATTCTTTCAGAAAACCCTCATTTCAAGGTTATCAGGGGTATTTTGGTCATTTTGACCCCAATTTTGAATTTTCAAGTTTATTTTTAAAATTTATTCATGATTTATCATGTTTATATCAAAGGGGGTATGAATTGGGGTTTATATCTGAATAATATCCGATAATTTCCCATATTTTCGGATAAATTCAGAAAAACCTACATTTTTGTGCTAACACTGTTTTCTAGTTTTGCAAGAACACTCAAGAAGAAGACTTAGTCACTTTATTTCTTTATTTTATTCAATTCAATGTAAAAATCAATGTAATATTTGGAATAAGAGTTACTTTTCTGCTTAGAATAGGGTTGCATTGCATATAGTTTAATTTCTACAAATTTCAATATTTGATGTATGATTCATGCATATTTATTTCAAATTCACAATGGTTTACACGAATGGCACGTGCACAAGCTCTTATGGAGTTTATAAACTCGGTGGGATTCGTATTTATGGCCATAGTCAGAATACGAAGAAAACCAAGATTTATGACCTTCATATTTGCCACATTCAGCCTACACACTTAGGCTAACTTCAAAAATGCATTGCATTTTTCAAAACTTCAAAAGAATTTCCCAATTCCTCAATTGAATTTCCCTTTCAAATTCATATTCATTCATTCATATCATTCAAATTGCATTATTTTCAAATTCTTTTTCCAATTTCAATTTCAGAAAATTCAGTTTTCTCAAGAATTTCCAAGTTTTTCCCAGGATTAGATTTTCTCAGAATTCTAAATTCTCAAATGAAATTTCAAAGTATTTCCCAAGTTCAAATCAAGATTTTCTAATATTTTAAAATTCTCAAATTTTAAAAATCCCAAGTTTTCATAGATCGATTTTCTCAGAGTTCCCATTTTCCTGAGAATTCATTTTCCTTTTCAGAAATCCTTTTCCAATGAATTTCTTGATTTTCTTAGAATTCTCAAATCCATTTTCTCATAAAATCAATTCCGAGTTTCCAATCTCAAAACCAATTTTCTCAGAAAAGCAATTCCAAATTTCAAAAATCGATTTTCCAAGATTCAAGTTTTACTAAGAATTCATTTTCCAATCAAATTTTTTATTTCTAATGAAATTCAATGATTTTCCCAGAGAATCCATTTCCAGTACTTTTCCAATCATTTTCCAGCATATTTCAATTTTCCAAAGCAAACATCATGTTTTTCAAACTTGCATTATTTTCAAAATTTCATAGCACAAGCCTGATTCTCTGTGCGTTCTAGGAAAAATAGAGCATAATTTAGCTATTTGAGTCAAGTTAAAGCACGTAATTGATCCTTGGTTCAATTACCCCTGGTAAAGGCGCCAGGAACGGTTGAACCTCGTACCGACAGGCGGATCCCATTCCACGAAATTTTCCCGCAAATTTTCAAAACGGAGGCGAGTTAATTTTCAAAACAATTTTCAAAACTTTGGTCGAGTTTGACTCGCGAAATTCGTTTCTCTCTCGCAAGGGAGGGGAAAAATTTTGCGATGATAACAGGTTTGGCGACCGTGATGGGACCTGTCTTCGCCTGATCAATTATGTGCTTTAACTTAGCTCAATTATCAAAATTATGTTCTATGAAATGCGATCATGCATATAATTCAGGGTTTATTAACATTTAAATATGCATGATTTTATGAAATAATGTTTCAAAAACCCAATTTTATGTTAGTTTTTGAGTAAATGTGCTAAAATGATTTAAAAATAGAAAATGCATGAAAAATAGTTTTATTTTTACATTTTTATACATATTTTAGTTTTTGTTATAAGTAGTTTAGTTTTAGTTTGCAATTAAAAATGAAATAAAAAAAATAATATAGAAAAATATTTTTTCATTTTAAGTGTTTGTTTTGTTTAGAAAAGAAAAATTAGTAGAATAGTTTTTTTTAGTTTCTTTATAAATAAGTTTTGATTTTTGAAAACTTTATAATAAACTAGTTTACATAGTTTTTGTTTTTTTTAATTGAAAAAAAAAATATAAAATAACCAACCCGTTTACACGGTTTGGGTTTTCTTGGAAAAAATTTGAGATAATAATAAACCGGCTGAACCGATTTGAATTTTAAAAAAATAAATAAACAAACCGGCTTGAACCGGTTTGCATCTGTTACAAACCGGTTCAAACCGGTATGTTGTTTTTAAAAACCCCAAAAGCTGAAAAAATGGGGCGCCTCCTTCACCCGGCTGAAGCTTCCCCTTTTCCCCTCTTTCCCTCTATTCTCTTTCTTCACTCCTTCTTCCACCATCGCCGGTGGCTATACTCCTTCCCTTTCTTCCTCTTTCTCAGTCAATGTCCGGCAGCCGGCGGTGGTGTAGATTTCTGTCCGGTGACAGCACGGTGGAGGTCGCCGCCAACACCTCTTCCCTCAGGTTCACGGTGAGTGTTGAGTTCTCCTTCTTCTCCTACTTCTTCTTCTTCTTCTTCTTCTGATTCTACCGATTTCTTCTTCTTCTCCTTCAGATTCTTCTTCTTCTTCTTCTTCTTCTTTTTCTTCCTCCGATTTTTCTTCATCCTCTGTATCTTCTTCTTTCTCTTCTTCCTCTGATTCTTCTTCTTCTTCTTCTTCTTCTTCTTCTTCTTTCAACTTGTCCGATTTTATTGTTTTCGTCTGAAAAAAAAATAGCAATAAAACGAAAAAAATTAAACCGATCATTGATGTTTCTGAAATTTTTTTTTCATCTGTTAATCAATTTCATGCTGTCGTTGATTTTCTGTTTATTATTTTTTTCTCATTTCTAAAAATTCTGTTCATAGTGTGATTTAGTTCCAGAATTTTTTCATTAATTTCTGTGTTGATTTCACTTGATCGGATAGCTGGATTCCTCTTATTGCTGTTTTTTTTTTTATCATCGTATATTTGTATTGAGTTCCATCCGATGGCATGAGTTTTACTGCAAATCCGGAGATGGATTTTTGTTTAATGGTTTCTCCAGCAAGGGATTGAAGTACCACCTGAAAATTCTGGTTGATTATGTGATTCCTGTAGAAGGCTTGTTTAATGAAAGAGAAATGTGTTCAACCATTTTGTTGATTTTGAATTACTGGATCAAATGTTTGATTTTGAATTACTGGATCAAAAGTGACGATCATTGCTGTTCTCTGAATTAATTTGATCCCTGAATCAGTTTGAATGATCAATGTAATTTCAAATTTTTGAAGATCTATCTTATTTTCATTTATCTGAAGTATATTTTACTGAGTTTTCTTTACAGTGTTGTTTTTAACTCATTTTCCAGTGGTGGCTGTTTAGAATTTAAATCAGTATTTTGGAAGGAGTGATCAGATGGCTGGATTGTATTGTTAGTTCATTGAATTGTTAGCTATTAGTTGTTAGCATATTTGATTGATACAAGTAATTTGTATTTTTAATTACTTAGTTAATTGTCATTAGGTTTATCTAGTTATTGTCATTTAGATTTCGTTTATTTTGCGTTCCATTGTTTTAGTATTTTCCTTTTTAGCTATTGTCTACTTCTTTCTCTTGTACTGCTCGTGTCCTTTTGACTTGTGCAGGATAGCACCAGACTGGAGCGGAAGCGATTACGTGACACGAAGTGCAAGAATAGAAGAATTTTTACTTTTCAGTTTAGAATTAGGAATTTGATTTTGGGTTTGTAAATATTGCACTTTACGCCCTCTGCGAAGGGTATTCATTTGTTGTAATAGCTAGTTTTTACTTTTCTGAACATTTTATATTTCAATAATTCGGCAATAAAGATTAGTTTAGACTTATGTACTTGAATACGATATATTCCCGTTCCCTGAGTTCGACCTGGTCTCATCCACTAGTGAGAACCGGTTTTTATTATTTGATGTCTGGTTTTCACATGTTTTTCATATAAAAATCTTTTCGAAATTACAACGATTTAAAAGAAGACATCAAATTTTTGGCGCCGTTGCCGGGGAACGGCGTAATATTAGTATTCACTTTATTGCCTAGTATTTGTGTGTGCATTTAGGTTTAGAACCACGTATGTGCATATCTTAGAGACGAGCTTACTTTTCTGCACAGGCCACCTATTAGGATCCCCTTAGAGGTGACTGTGTATGATTGGTACCGTACACATAGATTTCATATTTCTTATGCATAATCTCTGTTATGTGTAACTGCGTGGTGTTTGTTTAGTTTTTGTTGTTTTTAGTTCACTCGCTTTGTGGTTTGCGTGGTTTGGCCGCTTAGTGCATTAGTTAGGTAGAAAACCCAAAGTTAGGACGTGTGCTACACCGGTCTACTCTAAGGTGTAAGCAATGGCTGACGATCATCAATTGATCCGTCCTTTGAGGGAGTACTTCATGCCAAATACGTATACTCCCACCTCCTGCATCACGAGACCTGATGTAGGAGCGAGCCATTTTGAGATTAAGGCCAGTGTGATTCAAATGTTACCTTCGTTTTATGGCCTTAGCAATGAGGACCCATATCGTCATCTCGACGAATTCCTTGAGATTTGCTCGACTGTGCGAATCAATAATTTTGGAGATGATGCTATGCGGTTGACTTTGTTTCCATTTTCTCTCAAAGATAAAGCCAAGCACTGGCTAAAATCTCTTGAGACGGTTCGTATTACTACTTGGGAAGGAATGCAAAGAGAATTTTTAAAAAAATATTTCCCAATTGGTAAGATGAACCAGTTTCGTAAAGCTATAACCAGTTTTTCTCAAATTGAGGGAGAACAGTTTCACGAGTCTTGGAAGAGATTGAAAGATCTTCTCCGCAAGTGTCCCCATCACCAGGTGCCTCGTTGGCAGTTGGTGCAGTATTTTTATGACGGGCTTACTGAAAAGCATCGTCAAATGGTTGATTCGTCTTGTGGGGGCACTTTTATGCTCAAGAGTGAGGACGAGGCGTGGTCTCTATTTGAGACCTTGAGTGAAAACACGATGCATCATAATTTGTCTTCACGGCTCGATAGGACTACATCTCTGCCTAGTGGTCCTAGGAAGGTTGGGATATCCGAAGTTGGGTCCGAATTAGAATTGCGTACAAAGGTTGACCAATTGACTAGGAAGTTAGATCAATTCCTAGCCAATTCTTCGAGAAATCCAATAGAAAGAGTGTGCAAGATATGTGCTAGCCCTGCACACTGTGTTGCGGATTGTCCGGCAGCGCCATTATATCCTGAATTCGTTCAGGAGCAGGTGAATGCTGCCCAAGGTTTTGCTAGACCCATGCCTGATTCGTTTACATCATCATATAACCCAGGTTGGCGAAACCAGTTTATTTTCCCATCCTATCAGCCCTCCCAGACACAGTATAGACCCAGTAACCCTTCACAAGGTTACTCGCATCCTATATTTCCACAGGTTCATCCCCAGTATTGTCTACCTTCTCCTCAGGAGCCCAGTCCAAGTTCATCATTTCAAGAAAAGATGTTAGAAGCATTTTCTGATATCAAGGCCACTCTTTGTTCCCATACGCAGTCAATAGCCAAGCTAGAGACTCAAATGGGACAATTAGCTCAAACATTGAGTAGACAAAGTCAGGGGAACCTTCATAGTCAATCTATTGTCCCTAAGGGAGAGGATTCTATGTCATTTGACTTACAACCCACTGATTCACATCATAAACAAGTCAAATCTATTACATCCCTTCAGTATGGGAAGGCGTGTCACTCCACTCAGGAATCGACTCATGAGCGCCATATCACTTCTACTGACGAGTCGATTTCCATATTACCTCAGCAGAAGGGGCAAGACCCTCAGTTGTTACAGTCTTCATATAAAGCCCCATTTTCTCAGCCTTTAGGATCACCAATTTTCAGTAAGCAAGTGGTGCAGATGCAGAAGGTGCTTGACCAAGTCAAGCCTGATCATATTCACCACTTCTCTGAAGTAGCATTCATTGATACTCGGTCGGTCCTAGACTCTCGATTCTTGACCAGTCTCTCACATGAGACTAATCTCTGTTCTTCATGTCGAGAGAGTTATGATCATACAGTTAGAGGTAGACGGGATGGAAACACAGTGCGTAGTGTTACAGATGACACTCTTTTCTTCATAGAGCCCGGTTGAGTCTGACTTCATGTCCATTGATCTCATGGACGATGAAGGTTTTTTTCAGGAATCCGTCTGGCTGGGGACGTGAAACTTAGCGCTTTATGGGAGGCAACCCATATCTTGTACATTATTGGGTTTACTTAGAATTTATAGATTTTATTTTGTTTTTACTTTTTAGTTTTCTTCATGAGTTTTTCATATTCTTTTTGTTTCATTCATGGTTTCATGTTTTGTCATGTGTACATTGCATTCATTACATTCATAGAACGTGCAATTTTAATTCATGTCAGGTCATTCTACTCTTTTCCCTCATTTATTTCTCTCATGTGCATTCACTTAGTTTCATTCAAGCATGGGGGAGTGCCACTGGGACAGTGTCATATAAGCATGGGGGAGGGTGTAGAGTGCACACCTTGATATTTCTGTTTACGTTCTTGCACATGTTTACACATATCTCATGAAAAGTAGATTTTTAAAGAAAGAGTTTGAACTTATATGAATGTTATTTCAAATCTGATGTTTTTAGAGGATTTTTAAGCCCCACGAAATTTTTTTCTGACATAGATCTAAAAATTATGGTTGTTTATGTGGATTTCGAGGAAATGATGATAGATACATGTTAAAGTTTATTTTGAATCATAAATATGAATGTGCACAGTTTTATTTTTGAAAAACTAAGCAAATGAACAAAAGCATAAAAATGAGCTCAAAAAGAAAAAAATATAGCATGCGTTAGGTTGTTTGGATAATTCCACAATCCTTAGTAGATGGAACTTAGATGTAAGTTGAAACTTTTAATTCCATTTTCGAAAAGGAGAGTGGAAAACTTCATGATCCTAAGTAACTGAGAACAGATACAAGTTGAAATATTTGACTCTCAAGTTATAAAGGTGAATGAAGGAAGTCACTTTTATGTCTTAGTTGATATCTTTTGGTATGTATTGAAAAAGTATAGAAGATATTGACATTGCACAAGGCATAAAAGCAGACCACACGCAAGCTATATGAGAAAAATAAGTGCGCAAAAAGAAAAAGCGTGAAAAGAAAAAAAGAGATAAAAGAGCTTAAAAAGAAAGAAAAGTTCAATGCTTAGAAGTGTGATTGAGAAAACCTGTGCAGAAAACATATGAGTGAGGATAAGTAAATAATAATATGTTTTTATTGGATTTTCTAAGAATAAAACATAAATAATTGTGATATTTTAGAAAAGTGAAAAAAATTCTTTTTCTGTGGTGGTATATAA
Organism: Nuphar pumila; assembly: GCF_984573655.1. NCBI lineage: Eukaryota > Viridiplantae > Streptophyta > Magnoliopsida > Nymphaeales > Nymphaeaceae > Nuphar > Nuphar pumila. Next base: position 100,530,714 of record NC_143253.1, read on the forward strand.
AAGACTCTAATTATGTTTTGATTTTGAAACAACAGGAAATATTTGTGAAAACAAAGTCTTTAATTATCTACTGCTTATGAGGATGTGTAATATTATGCATACATGACAGAGATGTTTGTGAGTAGCATCACTGCAAACCCTCACGAGACCTTACTCGTCCACTGGGGTAACCCAGGGGTTGAAAGGGCTTGTTGCATGAGCTAAATGCAACCGTGATTCCTACGAAAGTGAGTTAGGTGATAGTTTGATTTCTTGCATTTTTCTAGTTTGCTCGAGGACTAGCAAAACATAAGCATGGGGGTATTTGATCATGCATATAATTCAGGGTTTATTAACATTTAAATATGCATGATTTTATGAAATAATGTTTCAAAAACCCAATTTTATGTTAGTTTTTGAGTAAATGTGCTAAAATGATTTAAAAATAGAAAATGCATGAAAAATAGTTTTATTTTTACATTTTTATACATATTTTAGTTTTTGTTATAAGTAGTTTAGTTTTAGTTTGCAATTAAAAATGAAATAAAAAAAATAATATAGAAAAATATTTTTTCATTTTAAGTGTTTGTTTTGTTTAGAAAAGAAAAATTAGTAGAATAGTTTTTTTTAGTTTCTTTATAAATAAGTTTTGATTTTTGAAAACTTTATAATAAACTAGTTTACATAGTTTTTGTTTTTTTTTAATTGGAAAAAAAAATATAAAATAACCAACCCGTTTACACGGTTTGGGTTTTCTTGGAAAAAAATTGAGATAATAATAAACCGGCTGAACCGGTTTGAATTTTAAAAAAATAAATAAACAAACCGGCTTGAACCGGTTTGCATCTGTTACAAACCGGTTCAAACCGGTATGTTGTTTTTAAAAACCCCAAAAGCTGAAAAAATGGGGCGCCTCCTTCACCCGGCTGAAGCTTCCCCTTTTCCCCTCTTTCCCTCTATTCTCTTTCTTCACTTCTTCCACCATCGCCGGTGGCTATACTCCTTCCCTTTCTTCCTCTTTCTCAGTCAATGTCCGGCAGCCGGCGGTGGTGTAGATTTCTGTCCGGTGACAGCACGGTGGAGGTCGCCGCCAACACCTCTTCCCTCAGGTTCACGGTGAGTGCTGAGTTCTCCTTCTTCTCCTACTTCTTCTTCTTCTTCTTCTTCTGATTCTACCGATTTCTTCTTCTTCTCCTTCAGATTCTTCTTCTTCTTCTTCTTCTTTTTCTTCCTCCGATTTTTCTTCATCCTCTGTATCTTCTTCTTTCTCTTCTTCCTCTGATTCTTCTTCTTCTTCTTCTTCTTCTTCTTCTTCTTCTTTCAACTTGTCCGATTTTATTGTTTTCGTCTGGAAAAAAAATAGCAATAAAACAAAAAAAATTAAACCGATCATTGATGTTTCTGAAATTTTTTTTTCATCTGTTAATCAATTTCATGCTGTCGTTGATTTTCTGTTTATTATTTTTTTCTCATTTCTAAAAATTCTGTTCATAGTGTGATTTAGTTCCAGAATTTTTTCATTAATTTCTGTGTTGATTTCACTTGATCGGATAGCTGGATTCCTCTTATTGCTGTGTTTTTTTTTTATCATCGTATATCTGTATTGAGTTCCATCCGATGGCATGAGTTTTACTGCAAATCCGGAGATGGATTTTTGTTTAATGGTTTCTCCAGCAAGGGATTGAAGTACCACCTGAAAATTCTGGTTGATTATGTGATTCCTGTAGAAGGCTTGTTTAATGAAAGAGAAATGTGTTCAACCATTTTGTTGATTTTGAATTACTGGATCAAATGTTTGATTTTGAATTACTGGATCAAAAGTGACGATCATTGCTGTTCTCTGAATTAATTTGATCCCTGAATCAGTTTGAATGATCAATGTAATTTCAAATTTTTGAAGATCTATCTTATTTTCATTTATCTGAAGTATATTTTACTGAGTTTTCTTTACAGTGTTGTTTTTAACTCATTTTCCAGTGGTGGCTGTTTAGAATTTAAATCAGTATTTTGGAAGGAGTGATCAGATGGCTGGATTGCATTGTTAGTTCATTGAATTGTTAGCTATTAGTTGTTAGCATATTTGATTGATACAAAATGTCAGCTTTAATTCCTGATATCATGTGAACCTAGGAGCCTAGACTTGAACCCAACTGACATGGATTGCATGTAGACTAGGCATGGTTTGGTAGGACCATATTGAGGAGAATTATGCATGCTCACATAGACTTAGGTCTAAAATACAACACTCCTCAATCTAGGACTAGTATGAAAACAATGTTTGCTTCTTCAAAAGTTTTCAAAATTCTATCTCTTTAGGACTTAGAGCCCTCTGTTTGCCTGCATGTGATCATATTTCAAAAACCACCCCACCTATGTCTACCCGGTCTTCACGTTGCTGGGCTCTCTTCCAGAACCATAGTTCGGGATAAAGCCTCACAACTGGGCCACTTATTTGGGCTAACGCCCCCCTGCCACGTACCAAGGGCCATAGTCCAATGTATATCGGCAGGTGCTCAAGGATGTTGGGAAAACACAAACCTAGACCCGAAGATGAGTTTTATGCCACGTTCGAGCCTCGGCTCGAGTATATCGGCATAGCATAATTGGACACAGTTGATCTGAGCCTAGAGTCAGGATTAGAGTCCTAAAGCTCTTTCAAAATCAATGCATTTAGAGTCAGCTTCTTAGGGATTGTTGTATGTGCATAATTGTTTGTGATTGAATGTATGATATTCATTTTCGTCTTATTTTCCCATATTTTTCCCAATTTTTTCAAAATACCGAACAATTTTTCAAAATATCTCATTTTCCATCTTTTGTGAAATATCTCCTTTTTCTCAAAAATCCTGGATGATTTTTCCAAATTATCTACCTTTTCTTCAAAACTCCAGGTTATTTTCCATTCTTTCGTTCCTCTGGACTTCGAATTTCTAGCTTTTTATCCTGCTTGCAATTTTCAAAATTCTTGTATTTTTCCAATGTCTAAATTCCAGTTTTTCTATCTTTCAGTCCAATGGCATCCAGTCAGCTCGACTCCGGTTTCCTGAGGGTCACATCTCCTACGAGGTGCGACGAAGTCTTTCTGAGCATCGAGCTCTCACCACCGAACCCTTCTTCCCCCGGTGGTACTATGTCTGGTTCAAAAACTTCTCTCGTATGTTTCCGGACCACTTGAGCGATTGCGGGTTGAAACTGGCATCTGCAGTGGGAAAGTTGACAGTCAACGACAATCTGATCCATGCGTTGGCAGAGCGATGGAATCCGCGTACCTGCACATTCTGGTTTCTATGGGGCGAGATGACACTACTAATGGATGAATTTTCAGAGATCATGGGACTGCCTGAGCCAGTCGGTCAGCCTGGAGATCCGTTAGAGTAGCAGTTTCTAATTAATGTCAAGGGTCTGGACCCTAAAGATGTCGTGGCTCGCATGACAGGGCGTAAGTCTTGTCCACTGATTGAAGAAAATGGGAATGAGTACGTGAGCCTGATTGAGATCTACCGACAGTATGGAGAATTCGCAAAAGTCAGCACGCTATCCAGAACAGCTCGAGAAAGAATCCAGCATGCAATGGTTTTGTGCACTGAAGGGCTCGCCTTCTTCCCAAATATACATATGCGTATGACAAGCAGTTCAAGCTACTTGGCCCATTTTCCTGTACCTACTACTATCCAGAGTGATGCGTCAGGCAATTTTCTCAGAGACAGAAGCGCGTAGAAGCTCGACTACTATCAGGGGTTATGCTAGAGTTCAACCTTGTATCAGCGAAGTGGTCCGGAAGATACCATTCTGCCAAATATGGTTGAGATTCTTTCATCATTCTCACTCTTTTCTCCAGTCCTCGTGTCTCTGCTGATCATAAAGAGTGGTGGCAAATTGTCTGTTTGTCCCCTCTTTCTCAAGTTTATTATTAATGCAATCATGCTTTCCCTTCAATGAATAAAAATCTTTCAAATTCTTCATTCTTGGTTTGACGACCTCGCTTAGGTGACAAGGCATATTTGCAATTGTTCGTTCTCCTCGCAAAGAATGGAAACACAATTGTTGTGACTCCAGCGACGACCCAATCCCTAGTAATGGGATGTTCTTTCAATTATCTACCAAATTCTCATCAAATATTTTTCCTATATTCATTTCTAACCTGGATCTTCAGCATTAAAATATAATCATTCATCTCATTCTGCAGAGAATATCGGTATTTCTAAGTGGTTCAGGTCAGATCTAGCAAGAAGACACCACTGTGTCAGTGCATCAGTGATTTTAGAAGCAGGCAAGAAGAAATGGATTCTCTAAGATCTGCCAGAAGACAGAGTCTGAATGATAGGGATGACATTAATCCTGCTACATATCAGATGTTCAAGAAAATGATGATTAGGATTATGTCTGAGCAAGCTGAAGACAGTCTCAGAAAGGCTCCCATCAAAGAGAAGACATATGTCTCCTTCTCTCAGAATATCATTGGCAAGAGCAACAAGTGATTCGGTGCGTGTTTGCTCGATATTTTATTCTCTCTGATGTCCTCTATTATCGTGGATTCAGTTCTGAATATTCCAGATGCCTAGACGAAGATGAAGCCAAAGTAGTCGTGTGGAAAGTACACTAAGGCATTTGCAGTGGTCACGTCGGCTATCAAAATCTTATCAAGCAAATCATCCGAGCAGGATATTACTGGAGAACTATGCAACAAGATTGCTATCGTTTTGTGAAGAAGTGTGTTCAATGTCAGATGCATGCACCTTCTATTCATGCGCCAACAATATATTTGCAATATGTCATCTCTCCATGGCCATTTACTATGTCAACCTTTGATGTTGTGGGCCCCATCACTCCTTGTGCTTCAAACATCTACAAATATTTTCTTGCCACAACAGAATATTTCACTAAATGGGTCAAAGCTATCACTTTGGGTACAGTAAAAGGTCGACACGTAGTCTCATTCATCCACAAGAATATCCTTTGTCGTTTCGGCGTACCGCACGATATCGTGTCAAACAATGATAGTCATTTCAAGAATGAGAGAATGAGGACATTTGGCTCGAAGTTCAAAATTCAACATCATTTCTCCGCTCCCTATTATCCTCAAGGGAATGGTCAGGCATATGCCGCCAATAAAATTCTGATTAGAATCCTAGAGCGAACTTTGGAAATAGGCCGTGACTGGCATGAGAAGATCCATGATGCATTGGGGGCATACAGAACCACCATTCGAACTCCAATTAATGCTACTCCGTCAGAACTTGTCTACGAAACTGAAGTAGTGTTGCCTCTACATGTTCAGAAACCTACCTTGAAGTTCGCATCACTGCTGGAGTTAACGCTTGATCAGTATCAGCAGCAGCGACTGGTATAACTTGATTTGCTCAATGAAAGAAGGCTTCGAGTAGCAGAGCATGCTCAATCATATCAGCAGAGGGTAGCCAAACAATATAGAAAATTTGTCATTGAAAGAAAATTCTGAGTCAATGATCTAGTGCTCAGATCAACGGCCTATCTCAAGCACTGCCCGGGTGGCAAATGGTCGCCGAATTGAGAAGAGCCCTATGTTGTCGAGGAAGCATTACCCTGCAATTCATATCTGCTCATCAATGCCGATGGTGTAGAATTATCAGGCCCCATCAATGCTCAACATTTGAAAAAAATCTATACTTAAATTCTCTATTCCATCCTTTGTAATTCCTCAATATATTTTCTTCAATAAGGGTCAAATTCTTCTTTCCCAGTTACACTGGGGCATTATTTTGAAAATTGTCTTCAAAATGTTCTGTATGCAGGCAGGATCATACAAATCTCTCATTTTGCATGCATGTGCACCCATTTACATCATTTGCATTCATTTGCATTTGCATGCATTCATTCGCATTCATATGCATCAATTTGCATTTGCATCAAACTTTCCCTTCAGGTTAAGGGATAAACCTGAGTGTCCCCTTCACGTTAAGGGATAAACCTGAACTGCCCATTCAGAATAAGGGATAAATCCTGAGACCCCGACAGTTGTCTAAGTCATCGTGAGGATGAAGATTGAAAATCTCTCATCAAAATCAGTTGGGTAAATTTTCAAAAATCCAGTGTTCGTGTTGGTAAGATTTTCAAAAACCAGTATTCGTGCTGGTAAAATTTTCTAAATCTAGTGTTCGTGCTGGTAAATTTTCAAAATCCAGTGTTCGTGCTGGTAAGATTTTCAAAAACCAGTGTTCGTGCTGGTAAAATTTTCTAAATCCAGTGTTTGTGTTGGTAAATCTTCAAAATCCAGTGTTTGTGTTGGTAATTTTTCCAAAAACAGTATTCGTACTGATCCATTTTCAAAATCCAGTACTTATACTGGTTCATTTCTAAAATTTGGTATTCACACTGGTACATCTTTCAAAATCCAATTGTTATTGGTCGAACTTTCAAAATCCAATTTTTATTGGTCAAACTTTCTAAATCTGGTTTATTGGTTAATGTTTTCAAACCTAATCCATGCTAGTCTAGTTTTCCTTCGGGATTCGAGTTCTGACTCAAATTTTCTTTCCTTCTAATTAGTCTAGTTTTCCTTCGAGATTCGAGTTCCGACTCGAATTTCCTTTCCTTCTAACCGGTCTAGTTTTCCTTCGAGATTTGAGTTTCGACTCGAATTTTTCTTCCTTCTAATTAATCTGCCTTTCCTTCAGGATTCGAGTTCCGACTCGAATTTCTTTTCCTTCCAAATTGATCCATTTTTCCTTCAGGATTCGAGTTCCGACTCGAATTTCTTTTCCTTCCAAATTGATCAATTTTTTTTCCTTTAGGATTCGAGTTTCGACTCGAATTTCTTTTCCTTCCAAATTGATCTACTTTTCCTTCAGGATTCGAGTTCCGACTCGAATTTCTTTTCCTTCCACAATGGATCTAGTTTTCCTTCGAAGATTTGAGTTCCGACCCGAGTTTTCTTTTCCTTCTGAATCGGTCTAAGAAGATTAGAGTTCCGACTCGAATTTTCTTCCAAATCCAATTCAAATGCCTGAAATCGGTCTAGAAAATTAGAGTTCTGACTCGAATTTTCTTCCAAATTCAATTCAATTGGCTTTTCTTTAAAGGTTTAAACTCCTACTCAAACTTTTTTACAATTTAGTAATTGGTCTAGAAGATCCAAGTTCCGACTTGAATTTTCTTTCAAAACCCAATTCATTTAGTTTTTCTTTGAAGATTTGAATTCTGATTCGAATCTTCCCTCAAAACCCAGTTCAGCACCTGGTCCATTCAAAGCTCACAAGTTGAATCATTTCTTCTTAAACTATGGTCCTTAGGTTAAATCCCTATGGAATTGATAGTTCGTAGGTCGAACTTCTGCTGAACCGATGTGATCCCTAGGTTAAATTCCTATGGAATTGATAGTTCTTAGGCTGAATCCCTATTGAACCCATATTTTTTCCAGTAAACCAATTTCCAATTTCGACCTCTAGGTCAACCAATTTCCAAATTTTCAATTTCGACCTTCGGGTCAATCAATTTCCAAATTTTCAATTGCGGCCTTTGGGTCAATCAATTTCTAATTTCCAATTTCAAATTTCAAATTTCAAATTTCCAATTTCAAATTTTAAATTTCAAATTTCAAATTTCAAATTTCAAATTTCAAATTTCAAATTTCAAATTTCAAATTTCAAATTTCAAATTTCAAAATTCCAATTTTCCAATTTCAAATATCAAATTTCAAATTTCAAATTTCAAAATTCAAAATTCAAAATTCAAAATTTTAAAATTTCAATTTTCCAATTTCAACCTTTTGGTCATCCAATACCAATTCCAATCATTTCCTCTTGCGAGAGACCCTTTTTATAGGGAGTGTTCGAGGGAGCTCATTCTTTTCGCATGCTATCCTTTGTTCACCTAGCCCCTTTTCAGGGAGAGTTTTAAGGGACTTGTGTCTTTGTGAACCGTTTGCAAAACAAAATTCTAATTTCATACAAGGAACCCTTAGTTCAGGGAGATCTTCGACGGAAGTTCGCTTTCCTTGTGACCACAATTTCATACTAGGCCATTTCATCATGAAGGATCCTCTTTTTAGGGAGAGTATGATGGACTCGTTCCTTTATGACCAATTCACCGACCTCACCATTATCGGCCCCCTTTCCATAAAAGAAGCCTAATGTTAGGAAGTTTTGACGAAAGCTTAATTTCTCTTCGAAAGTTCGTTTTGCAAACACCTCATCTTCAGAGAAGAGAGGAGTAATTCCTATTTCCAATTTCTGAATCTTCTCCTTTGGGGAAAGAAGAAGAATTTTTTTTGTCATAGATGAGTTGCGTTGTGCTTCAAATACTCACTTCCACAAAGGATTTCAAGAAAATCTTGTCAATTTGTCATTAAATATTTGTTGATTTCAAAATTTTTATTGCACAAAAACATTACCTCAGAATACCTTCAGTATTATTTTCAAAAGGTCAAAGCTTTTGTGAAAAAGGATTCAAAATTCAGATTCTTTCTATTGGCCAACCAAAAGAATGAAGAATAAATCCTCGATATGGCCAGCAAAAGGAAATTCAATGTTGTTGCAAAGCCATAAGTGATCGGTATTGATCGTAGTCAATGGCACATTTTTAAAGATCATTCTTGGAAAATAAAGCAGTCAAAATATCCTGGGTGATACAGAAAAATCCATTAAATCCCTATATCTCCTCAATCACCTAAGTTGCAATTAAATATCTGCAAAAGGGATCTCTCAATTGTCGTCAAGATGAAGGCGAATTAGGCGAGTAGACCCCCGGGGCCAAAGAAGATTTGAATCATCTCCAAGATGACGGAGTTTGTGATGGATCCTTCCAGGAAAAGTTTAGAGCACCGTCAAGATGAAGGCGACTGCGATGAGCCTCCCGACAAACCCTAAAAGATATTTAATTTCCGCTATCATCAAGAGATTTCCAACCAATGAGCCAATAACCGTCGATATAATCCCTGAGAGAAAAAGAAGGATCAGAACATCTCTAAGATGAAGGAGTTTGTGACGTACCCTTCCAAAAAAAAGAGAGAGAAAAGTCAGGACATCTCCAAAATGAAGGATGATGTAATAAAATCCCCAAAAGCCTAAGAGAGCTTTAATTCTGCCAAAAAAGAAAAAAAAAGTGGGCAGAAAGATCATCATGAGAAAAGAATCGCAGGATATCAGACTGCTGAATCTGTCAAGAATCTTCTTTAAAATTTGTGAAATTCTATTATCAATATTCCTTCACCAATTGCTTTAACAATATCAAGAATACTCTCTTTTTTATTCATATCAAGGAAATTGATAGCCTCCTTGAAAGAAAGTCAATTGCAAGAAATTTGAATTCGAATCTTGATTCTACGAAGTTAAGCCTAGTCGGAGGTAATACTTCAGGTAGAAAAGAGGGAATATTTTCAAAACAATGTGCATCATTTTAAATTATTTTGAATCAATAATAATTTTCAACATTTTGACAATATTTTCTAGCTATCCCGGCGTGAAGCGAGAGCTTGAGGTTCATCTTTGGTGCATCCTGACATCAGTTGTTATCCCTTTTAAGGACTTGATAACGGGAGTTTTCAAGATTCCTTCCCTTCTGTTGGTATAATCTGAGCGCATGGGCTCTCAGATTCGCACACTTCTCTGTGTCCCCACTGTCCCACCATAGACAGTCCAATTTCGGCTTGAGATTAAGCCACCAATCATTTTCTCGCAAAAGGTCACAAATTTCAAAAGTTATCTAGTCTCAGCAATGAGGCGCCCAAAATCAAACCCCTTTTCAAGCTTTAGGGACCCCAATTTCATCCTTTTGCAAAACCCCTATCGGATTCATTGTGCGGAAATCCGAAGGTTCCATCATGGTTTCTTCCTTCGAGGATTTCATTCATTTTCCGCCCAATCAGGATAAGGGTACAAACCTGAGCCTTCTTTGATGAGGTATTTCATTTTTCCCCCAATCAGGATAAGGGTACAAACCTGAGCCTCCTTTGATGAGGTATTTCATTTTTCGCCCAATCAGGATAAGGGTACAAACTTGAGCCTCCTTTGATGAGGTATTTCATTTTCCGCCCAATCAGGATAAGGGTACAAACCTGAGCCTCCTTTGATGAGGTATTTCATTTTCCGCCTAATCAGGATAAGGGTACAAACCTGAGCCTCCTCTGAGGAGGTATTTCATTTCCTGATCAGGTTAAGGGTTAAACCTAAGCCTCATTTTGAAGAGGTATTTCGTTTCCCGGTCAGGTTAAGGGTCAAACCTGAGCTTCGTTTCTACACGAGGTATTTCCCGTCCCATCGAGGTTAAGGGCAAAACCTGAATCTCACTTCTTTTTTGAAGTAAAATTTTCTTATTTGTTCTCCATTTCATATCTACCATTTTCATCAAGGCTAATATTTTCATACCCAGTCATATTCTTCTAACTGGGGCATTTTTAATTTGGTGTGTTTTTCTTTGCCACTAAGCTCGTCTTAAAGCCAGCTTAGCAGCAAAGAGGGGCATCTGTAAACACCCCAAATTTTCATCATCCATTCTCAAACAACCCTTCTCGTGCAATGCCAACCTTGTTAGGTCAGTGTAGGAGTCAAACCTCGAGTCAGTTTCAGAAAATCACCAATTTACCCATTTTTATTAGGAGAATTACCATTTTACCCCTAGGACATCCCGGACCTCAGTCAGAGTCAACCAAGCTCACTCGTCAGTTCAGAACATTTAGAATATCAGTCATTTTAAGCTCACTCGAGCTCATAGTGAGAAGGCCATTTTCATTTCTGAGATTTCCTGCCAAAATGAGCTCATTTCTCACTCAAATCTAAGTCAATTGTCTCCAAGTCAGTCATTCTCAGTCAGCCATATTCCCTAGAGTCTAACCTGAGCTCACCAGAAGTTCAAGTGCTTCAGTTTCAGTTCAAAACTATTTCTAAGTGTTTAAGAGCCCAGTTTAGTCCATTTCAGCTCTTTCAGCTGAAACTGAGCTAAGTTCAGTCAATTGAGCTAGTGTTCGAGCTTCGATTTTAGTTTATGTCAGTATTACTGACCTTTGTTCTAGCTCGAACCCAGCTCAGGTTCGTAATTCACTTCGCTTCAGTGACCATTCCGTACCATTTCTTTAAAAATGACAACTTTTTTTGAAAATTCAGTCGAAAAGGTGAGTTGAGTCAACATCATTGTCAACTCATTGGAGTTCTGAAACTCTAAAACCCAGCTCAATCTAGCTCATTTCAGTTTAATTCAGCTCGAACCCCAATTTTCAGTGTCACTCTAACCCAGTAGAGTCTCGAAAACCATTTCTTGAGCTATTTTGCAAATTTTATCAATTTTAATGCTTTTTGAACTGGTACAGCTGTCAATCGGGGTCTAACATCCAAAATTCTTTATTCAGGGTCTGCATTTCGCATGTCATTTTTCATCATTTCTCAGCATTTCTTAACATTTCATCATATTTCATTTCATTTTCGAAGTCCAGAACTCCAGTTTCATAAATTTCAATCCAGATTGAGTTTTAAAAGCTTTAAGAAATCAATTTCATACCCCGGGTTTCCAAAATTGACATTTTTACCGCCGAGAGTCTGAATTTAGAAATATTTTCTCAAGAAAAATAATCTGGATTTATTTCAAACTCAAATTTTTGAATTCTACACTGGATTTGCTTCGCAACGGGGTATTGAACTTCAAAATCCAAGCTCGTTTCAAAAACTGCCAAAAATAGCTCGTTTCGTCTGGAAATAAATTTGGAAGTAATTTCTTGAGAAAACAATCTGGATTTCTTTCAAAATTAAATTTTCAAATTCTACATTGGATTTGCTTCGCAACGAGGTATTGAACTTCAAAATTCGAGCTCATTTCAAAAACTGCCAAAAATAGCCCGTTTCGTCTGAAAATTTTATGAAAAGACTATTTTACCCCTTTAATCGTCAAAATGAATTTCAAAAGTGAAATTTGGACCCACTCTGAGATGGTCCATCCATTTGTATTTTTCTTGTTTTAATTTATTAAAAAAGAAGAAGAAAGAGACGGATGGAATTCTCATCTAACGCCTCTCTCTCTCTCTCTCCCTTGAACTCTCTCTTTCTCTCCCCTTGGCTGCAACTCCCAGCCATTGAAGCCACCTCCAGAGCTCCTCCATTCATTCATCAGCACAACCAGCTGGGCCTCCACGCACAGCACCCTTGCAACTCTCAGCAGCACCAACTGGAAGACTCCACTCCTTCCAGCCAAAAAGATCTCTCTCATTCAACCTTCAATAAGGCACTTCCACCTTCAGTTAGTTCCAGCCATAGTCACCCCATCTACAAGGTGCAGCCATCCATACCTCCATGTAGGGGTGGCAATTTCTGACACGACCCGCCAACCCGCCTCTTAGGCGGGTTCGGGTTGGGCTTAAGCCAACCCGTTTAATAAACGGGTCGACCCGCGTAACCCATTTATTAAACAGGTCAGGTTCGGGTTGGGGGTATGCCAACCCGCCAACCCGTTTAATAAACGGGTTAGGCGGGTGGGTCAACCCGCCAACCCGACCCGTCAACCCGACCCGCCAACCTGCCTACCTGCCAACCCGATCCATCAACCGCCAACCCGACCCGCGAACCTGAAAACCCGTTTACCCGACCCAACCCATTTATTAAATGGGTTGGCGGGTTGTGTCGGGTTACCCGTTTATTAAACGGGTCGGGTTCGTGTTTGCCACAGCTGACCCGTTTAATAAACAGGTCGGGTTCGGGTTGAGGTATGCTGACACGCCGACCCGACAACCCGCCAACCCGACCCGATTGCCACCCCTACCTCCATGCCCAGCCGGCTCTCTCATTGCAGCACTTCTTTGAAGCCTCCATGCCCAGCTGGTTCAAGCCACCAACGGCATCTCTTTGAAGCCTCCAAGTAGCAGATCTCCAGCCTCTGTTACACTCCACCAAAGGTTCAGTCCACCACACGGCTACAGCCACTTCCTCCAAGGCAATAGCAAGAAGTGTCAACCCTCCAACAGGTTCCCTAGTCATCTTGCTCCAACACCCTAAAGAGGGCATCCAACAGTTCCAGCCCTCTCCGTGGGTGTCATAACCACCACAACCCTGTCACTCCAAGAGTCCAGCCTTCACCCATTGGCAGCCCCATTAACCATAGCTACCACCTTCAGCTGATCCAAGGAAAAACCCAAGGTGAGTCAATAGTTTCTATCATCTCACCGATTTCTCTTGTTATTATTTTTTATTTTTTATTTTGTTTGTGTCATCTATTTATTAAAATGCCATGGATATTCTCTGTAGAAGGATGATTCTAAATGTGAAAGCCAGTTTAAAACTGGATCCATTGTGCTATTTTGTTTTCTTTAATGAATCTCTCATGATTAAGGCTAAGCAAGAGAGGTGGTCCATCCGATGCATGGATCAGACCCCCTCCATCAATAGCCTACATCAAATCGGCTTCATATCTCCTTGTTTTTTTTTTCTTCTTTTATTTCAAGCATTACTTTCGTATAAATTGAGTATTTTAGGCATTTTATTTGATTAATTTCACTGTTTTATAGGTAGTTTTGTTAGCTTTTATTAAGGTTGGCTTAGAAATCCATAGGCTTTAGTTTGTATATGAAGTCCAGTCATCATTTCATGGATATATTTTTGTTGACAAATCCGAAACAAAATTGTGATAACTTTAGTTGAATGTCCTTGCTTTTGTGCCAAAAATTTGATTCGATCTGGGTTTCGTAACTCACCTAAACTGATCAAACTCGACATCGGGTTTTCTGTCTTTTTTGAACTTCCAGTTTGCGCTTTAGTAGACAAGAACCTCTGGTACCACCCTCGTGGGAGATCCGGATCGTCTTCCAAAAATCAAAGTGGATTCATAATTGAATCTACTAATGATCTGGAAATTTTTAGGTTTTTCCAATTAGTTTTGACCTCTGTCAAAAATCAGATTTCCCAGCCCTTTGGGAAAATCCCGATTTTCCTTCGTCAGGGTATAGACAGACCCTAATGCATCAAGTCCGTCCAATATGTAGCTTGTTTGCAAAAACTTTAAACACAAAAGTTCTTTCTAACATTATTTTATGTTATTTCCCAAAATTTGGGAATTTTGGGATCTGTTTTAGTATTTTTACTGGATTTTCTATTTCTGTCTAACAGATTCCAATGTCCAGAAATTCCAGAGATTTAGGTCTCTGATAACAATGTGGCATTTTCCAAACCGTAACTCGAATCCCAATTGTGTCAAAAAATCAAACTTTTCCTTATTTGTCAGGGATATTTTCCCATAATTTTAACTTTTTTCCCATCTGTTTACTATTTTTCTCACATTTTTTACCGAAACATGTCCTTTTCCCCCAAATCCTAGAGTCGCAGGATTCCGATCCGACTTGCCGGAGTGGCACAGCTCCGACCATAGGTTAAAACCAGAAAGTGTAAAATGAAACAATTCTTGACTTACTGTCCTCTGTCACCCCATAAAATTTGGGAAATTTTTATGGAAGTTTGATATCCAAAATCCCATTTAGAATCAACATTTTAGGCAAAAATCACAAAATTTAGGGTTGTTATTTGAATTTCTATGTTTAAAAATACAAAAAAATTAGATTTTCGAGTTTCATTCTGTTTTTAGGGTTATTTTAGGTGTCCATGCCAAATTTGGATTAATTCCAAGTTCATTTACTCCATATGTTAGTTTATCTTTAAATTCAAAAGTGAAAATCACGCGAAACTCATGTTAAATTTGATATTTTATGATATTTTCACCAATTTAGGGTTTTATCATGTACATGAGCATATAGAATTATATTAGGGTTAATTTCAATGTCATTTGCATTTCACATTTTTAAATTTTTGCAAATCGGCTTACATCAATAGCCTACATCAAATCGGCTTCATATCTCCTTGTTTTTTTTATTTTCTTCTTTTATTTAAAGCATTATTTTCGTATAAATGGAGTATTTTAGGCATTTTATTTGATTAATTTCACTGTTTTATAGGTAGTTTTGTTAGCTTTATTAAGGTTTGCTTAGAAATCCATAGGCTTTAGTTTGTATATGAAGTCCAGTCATCATTTCATGGATATATTTTCGTTCACAAATCCGAAAAAAAATTATGATAACTTTAGTTGTATGTCCTTGCTTTTGTGCCAAAAATTTGATTCGATCCGGGTTTCGTAACCCACCTAAACCGATCAAACTCGACATCGGGTTTTCTGTCTTTTTTGAACTTCCAGTTTGCGCTTTAGCAGACAAAAACCTCCAGTACCACCCTCGTGGGAGATCCGTATCGTCTTCCAAAAATCACAGTGGATTCGTAATTGAATCTACTAATGATCTGGAAATTTTTAGGTTTTTCCAACTAGTTTTGACTTCTGTCAAAAATCAGATTTCCCAGCCCCTTGGGAAAATCCCGATTTTCCTTCGTCAGGGTATAGACAGACCCTAATGCATCAAGTCTGTCCAATATGTAGCTCAATTGCAAAAACTTTAAACACAAACGTTCTTTCTAACATTATTTCATGTTATTTCCCAAAATTTGGGAATTTTGGGATCTGTTTCAGTATTTTTCCCGGATTTTCTCTTTTTGTCTAACAGATTCCAAAGTCCAGAAATTCCAGAGATTTAGGTCTCTGATAACAATGTGGCATTTTCCAAACCGTAACTCGAATCCCAATTGTGTCAAAAGATCAAACTTTTCCCTATTTGTTAGAAATAGTTTCCCATAATTTCAACTTTTTTCCATCTGTTTACTATTTTTCTCATGTTTTTTACCGAAACATGTCTGTTTCCCCCAAATCCTAGAGTCGTCGGATTTCGATCCGACTTGCCGGAGTGGCACAACTCCGACCATAGGTCAAAACCAGAAAGTGTAAAATGAAACAATTCTTGAATTACTGTCTTCTGTCACCCCATAAAATTTGGGAAATTTTTATAGAAGTTTGATATCCAAAATCCCATTTAGAATCAACATTTTAGGCATAAAAATCACAAAATTTAGGGTTTTTATTTGAATTTCTATGTTTAAAAATGCAAAAAAAATAGATTTTCGAGTTTTATTCTGTTTTTAGGGTTATTTTAGGTATCCATGCCAAATTTTGATTAATTCCAAGTTCATTTACTCCATATGTTAGTTTATCTTTAAATTCAGAAGCGAAAATCACGCGAAAATCATGTTAAATTTGATATTTTATGATATTTTCGCCATTTTAGGGTTTTATCATGTAGATGAGCATATAGAATTATATTAGGGTTAATTTCAATGTCATTTGCATTTCACATTTTTTAATTTTTGCAAAATTTATTTCAGAAAACCCTGGTTTCAAGGCCATAGTCTTGTTATCGGGGGCATTTTGCTCATTTTGACCTAAATTTCGAAATTTCAATTTCTAATTCTCCAAAATTTCATGCATATCATCATATTTTATCATATTATGTTTGATTTATTTCATTTGATTTTCAAAATTTCATTGCATATTATCAAAATTCCAAAATTTCATGCATATCATCATATTTTAACATTTTTGTGCTAACACTGTTTTCTAGTTTTGCAGGAACACTCAAGAAGAAGACTTAGTCACTTTATTTCTTTATTTTATTTATGATTCATGCATATTTATTTCAAATTCACTATGGTTTACACGAATGACACGTGCACAAACTCTTATGGAGTTTATAAACTCGGTGGGATTCGTATTTATGGTCATAGTCAGAATACGAAGAAAACCAAGATTTATGATCTTCATATTAGCCACATTCAGCCTACACACTTAGGCTAACTTCAAAAATGCATTGCATTTTTCAAAACTTCAAAAGGATTTCTCAATTCCTCAATTGAAATTCTCTTTCAAATTCATATTCATTCATTCATATCATTCAAATTGCATTATTTTCAAATTCATTTTCCAATTTCAATTTCAGAAAATTCAGTTTTCTCAAGAATTTCCAAGTCTTTCCCAGGATTAGATTTTCTCAGAATTCTAAATTCTCAAATGAAATTTCAAAGCATTTCCCAAGTTCAAATCAAGATTTTCTAATATTTTAAAATTCTTAAATTTCAAAAATCCCAAGTTTTCAAAAATTGATTTTCTCAGAGTTCCCATTTTCCTGAGAATTCATTTTCCTTTTCAGAAATCCTTTTCCAATGAATTTCTTGATTTTCTCAGAATTCTCAAATCCATTTTCTCATAAAATCAATTCCGAGTTTCCAATCTCAAAACCAATTTTCTTAGAAAAGCAATTCCAAATCTCAAAAATCGATTTTCCAAGATTCAAGTTTTACTAAGAATTCATTTTTCAATCAAATTTCTGATTTCTAATGAAATTCAATGATTTTCCCAGGGAATCCATTTCCAGTACTTTTCCAATCATTTTCCAGCATATTTCAATTTTCCAAAGCAAACATCATGTTTCTCAAACTTGCATTATTTTCAAAATTTCATAACACAAGCCTGATTTTCTGTGCATTCTAGGAAAAATAGAGCATAATTTAGCTATTTGAGTCAATTTAAAGCACGTAATTGATCTTTGGTTCAATTACCTCTGGTAAAGGCGCCAGGAACGGTTGAACCTCGTACCGACAGGCGGATCCCATTCCACGAAATTTTCCCTCAAATTTTCAAAACAGAGGCGAGTTAATTTTCAAAACAATTTTCAAAACTTTGGTCGAGTTTGACTCGCGAAATTCGTTACTCTCTCGCAAGGGAGGGGGAAAATTTTGCGATGATAACAATCTCAGACTTCAGATTCAAAATCCATTCTAGGACCCAAAACCCAATTTCACCTTGGATCTCAGACTTCAGATTCAAAAATCATTTTAGGATCCAGAATCCAGTTCCATATTGGATCTCAGGTCCAAATTCCACCTAGAATCCAATTCTCTCTCGGATCTTACACTTCAGATCCAAAATCCCTTTAGGATCCAGAATTCAATTTTACCTTAGATCTCATATCCAAATTCTATTCCAGATCTTGGATCCAATTCCATTCTAAATCCAGAATTCAATTTCATCTTGGATTTCAAATCTATTTTAGATCCAGACCTTGGATTCAAAATCCATTCTCAATTCCAATTTTTCAAATCCAACTCCATTTCATTCTAGATTTTAAAAACCAAGTTTACCTTGATTCCTAAAAATTCCAAAAGCCAATTCCACTTCTCAACCTTATTTGGATCTCTTAGAACTTCAAAGTTAGAGTTCAAAACATTTATCCAAGTTCTAAACTCTAATTCAAAGTCCATTTATGACTTTGAAGTTTTCTTTTTTCTCCTTTTATCTCAATTTCAAGATCCTTCCTTTCAAAAGTCTAGATTATTTTCCCAAGCTCTGATTATTCCAAAAATTTAGAATTTTAAATCTTAAGTTCTGAGTTAGAAACCATTTCTTCACTCTATTCATCTCAGAAATACTTGGAGATTTCCAAATCAGTTTTTTGAAAAGAGCATACATCTCTGCATTGCACAAGCATGATTCTTTGTGCATTTGGACTTAGAATAAATTCTTAGATAATCTTTTAGCAAAACATAAAGGCATGAATTCGACCCTTGGTACGATTACCTCTCGTAAAGGCGCCAGGAACGGTCGAACCTCGTACCGACGAGCGAATCCCGTCTCCCAGTTTTCCCGCAAATATTTCAAAACGGAGGTGAGTTATTTGCTAAATATTTTCAAATCAAGGTCAAGTGAGACCCCGCAAAAGAGTTCCTCCTCTTCTCTCTTCTTTTCTTTTCTCTTCTCTCTTTTTTTCTTTCTTTTATTTTCTCCCTTCAAAAAGGAGGAAATAGAGGTTGGAAAGGAAAAGAGAAGGAAGAGAGAGAAATACCAAGAGAGGAAAAAATTTTGCGATGATCACAACTGATCACGAGTGGCCAACTTGATCTGATTATATTCAGAATATCCATCCATAAAGGAGAACATGGTATGACTTGTTGTGCTGTCGATCAGGAGATTGATGTTAGGGAGCGAATAGTCATCCTTTGGGGTAGCATTGTTAAAATCTTGGAAGTCGATACAAATTTGAACTTTACCATTTTTCTTGAGAACTCCTACAATATTTGCCAACTAATCTAGATAATCTATTGCTTGAATGAATCCAGCTTTGAGTAGGTCCTCAAGTCCTTCTTTGACTTGTTGCTCGATTTGAGGATCCATTTTCCTCAACTTTTGCTTAATCGGTTTGACATCCGACTTCAAAACGAGGCGATGTTCAACCAATTTGGGGTCTAAACCTGGCATATCCTCATAAGTCCATGCGAACACTTCTTGATATTGCTTGAGAAATCGATGAGCCTTTCCTTCTCATTTGTGCTCAGACTAGTGTCGATCTTGAGAATTTTCGGACTATCCTCTGAACCAATATTGATGTCTTCAATTGGATCCTGAACTAGGGACAATGACTCATCTTGCTTCTGAATCGTTGCAAATTCTGGCAATTCTTGAAGAAATGAATCAAATTCTATGAGTTCTTTTGACTGCTTTGTTGTCATACTATCCTCTATTCTTGCCTTCACCCTATAGGTCTTTGCTGGCTTTGACACAATTGAAGGATTGACAACTAGTCTCCTCATTGATTGGGAAGACATTCTGAAATTTTTGGAAAGGAACAATATTTAGAGAAATTTTCCTACTATAAAATAAATTGCGCAAAGTAGAGAAAATAATGACAACGAATTTTGAAGACAAATTACAGAGAGAGAAGAGAAGAATGGCATCCAGCTAAATGAGAAAAATCGATAATTTTATTGAAGACTTGAATGAAATGATGACATTAAAGGAAATGAAATGAAATGAAATGAAATGAAATGAAATGAAATGAAATGAAATGGGACATCGTCCCTATAAAATGCAAAAATCAAAGAAATAAAAAAAAAAAGAATGATGGTGAATGCTTTTAATGGATCCCCTTGATGAAGAGTGTATTCTTATGAGATCTCCTTCCTGTGAATCTCAATTCTGCTCTGCGTGGGTAATGGTCAGGGATTACTGGCTCTAGCCGGTCATCTCTACTCTTGCCCAAGCCTTTGAAAGGCTGATAAC
The DNA here is from genome assembly GCF_984573655.1 of Nuphar pumila. Lineage (NCBI taxonomy): Eukaryota > Viridiplantae > Streptophyta > Magnoliopsida > Nymphaeales > Nymphaeaceae > Nuphar > Nuphar pumila. The sequence goes on from NC_143253.1 coordinate 100,550,625, forward strand.
CATGCTTTAATAAAAGTTCAAATCCTTTCTTGGCTTTTATGAACTGCAGAAATAAAGGATGATCCCTGAAAGTATTGTAATCAAGACGACCTCCGATTTTAAAGAAATATGGTCCTTGCCATCGAACCATTGCGGCGGTATGCTCTGTCTCTGGTGCTGCCTCTAGCTTTAACATTTTGAGGCTTTCACTGAGAATAACCTCTTCACTTTCACTGATGCTAGAAATGTTAGCGGTGTAGGTTGGCTTGAGAATCATTGGTTGTGGCATCCTCTCTTTTAGATCTTCTCCCAAGATTGTAGTAATCATGTCGTCTTTAGACCATTTAATGCACTAATGGAGGGTGGATGGCACCGTGTTCGTATTATGGATCCATGTGCATCCCAATAACAGATTATATGTCAGTGGCACATTAACGACATGGAAGAGAACCGTGTGGACCGAATAGTTGATGAATATCTCTAAGAAAATCTTCTCTTTTGCAGTCTGCCCATGGTTGTCGAATCTATAAATGGTAATGGGATCAGAGAGGTATTCTTCTTCCTTCAATCCCAGAGCCTTGACAGTCATTTCTAGACAGATGTTGAGGTTGCTACCTCCATTGACAAGTACATGGGGTACAGTCATCCCCCTGGTTCTGACTATAATATATAAGGCATTGTTATGGAATGCATGAGGCTTTGGTAGGTCTTCATTTGATAAAGTGATTGAAGCATTGGTCATGGCCTGATTGACGATCTGAACCATGTCTTTCAAAGTTGTGCTTGGTTTTACTTTGATTTTCTATAACAAATCATTTAAGACCTGCTAATGTTTGGAAAAGGCGTGCGCCAATTCAAGAATTAATACATTCGAGAGGGTTGTGATCGGCTTCTGGACCGAATTGGTGTTTTCTTTAACTGTCCCGCTCTCATCTTGGGTAGTCTTAAAGAAACACTTAGGGAACCCTAGAATCCTGCTGGCCACTTCAAAGGATGCTCTGGTGGGCTCTCTTGAGACATTCAACTTACTGAAAGCTGAGACGAGATCCATCTTTTGGGTACTGGATTGGGGCCATTGTAGCACTAGGACCTGATACTGAACATAGATATCCTTGATGGGACACAACTGAATATGATCTTGTGGCTGAAATGGATGATCAGATATCACTGTGGTCGAGTGCTAAAGGAAGGGCTGATTAAAGATAGCCATATTTTCATCACCGCCACCTTTTACCAAAAGGTTCCTGTCAATATAGTCTTGAATAATGTTCTTGAGGACGAAGCAATTCTCAGTGCCGTGCCCCACAGTTCAGTGAAACTTGCAGAATCTGTCTTTCATTTTCCCCATGATGACTGGGGGATCGGCCATCTTTGGGAGCTTGATCATTTCGCTCGTGGGCATATACTCAAGCACAGTTTCGAGTGATTGATCCAGTGGGGTGAATTTGCGATTATAGCTCCATCCTTCATGTTTTACTTTCTGTTGCGGTTTTCATTCCTGCTTATTGGCTGACAAAGATGGTTTGTTATTCTGTGGGAATGACTTGCCCTTCTGCTCGGTCTTGCTCAGATTCGAGCCTGCATAACTGAATGATTTTCCCTCATTCTTACGATGGTTCTTGACATGACCCGCATCAGTGGAGTAAGTGAAATGAGTCTTCTTATTTGACTCCTGCTGACTATTGTTCTTGATGAGGGTGATGCCCTCATATACTCTATTTTTCATGCCTATCTTGAGCCACTCGGCTCGCTCTGTTAATTCAATAAAGGTCCTTGATGGAGAGGTAGAGATCAGGCCCCTTAGGGGTTGTGAAAAATTGTTTAGGATCAGTGATAATGCGTGTTCTTCTGATATTGGATCCCTCATTTTATTGCAAGCGGATCTCCATCTGTGAATAAAATCCCTAGCCTTCTCATTTTCCTTCTGCTTGAGGCTGCAGAGATGACTGAGGGTTAGAAGTGCTTCGGCATTGAATATGAACCACTCAATAAATAGATTGACCACTTTGTCGAATTCTTTTAACTCAATGAGATTGATATGTTCTGAATACCACTTAGTTGTGGTTTCCTCCAGACTGCGAGGGAAGCAAAGGAATAGGGCTCGATTGTCCCTTTTGAACTTAGAACACTCTGCAAAGAACATGGCGAGATGCGCCTTAGGGTCACCAGAACCATCAAACTTAATGAACTTCCTGGGGAGATTGTCGAGACTGTCATCCCTGTCTAAACCATCATAAAAGTCTTCACTCATGAAGACCTTCTTGCCCTTATCATGGGTTTGCAGATCCTTTACTATTTTGACCACATCTTTGAGCAGTGGTTGAGTCGGGTCATCAACAGACTGATTTTTTGGATTTGTAAGCCAACCCTTGTCCTTGAGTCGACTTTTGAAAGGCTTGTTGAGCCTCATATTCTTCATCAGTATCGCCCACTGATTCAGCTTTATCAGAGGTATCCTCGTGCTGTACTTTCTTCTTTGAGATTTTCAAATGCTTCTTCATTGTTCGACCCTTAACCTTCTTCTTGCTACGAATCTTTCTCGAACTAGCTTTTGTTTGCTCAGACAACATTTTGTTTATCATTCTCTGAAACAATGAGTACATCTGGGGGTCAATGTCATCATTGGCCTGTTGGCTTTTGTTCCCTGCAGATCGTGGAGAGGCCATTTCCTGTTCAGAAGCTGATGAATAACTAATATGCTGGATGGGTACAGTTTTCTTGTCGGACCTTGTCTGAACCATGTAGGATTGCAAATACTCTCTGCAGAATAAAATGGGCAGTTAGATTTGAAGAGTAGTTTTTTTAGGACATGACAAATAGGGGAGAAATATTTGGTGAGAGTGAGGTTGACAATTTGAAGGATATCCCATTACTAGAGATCGGGTCATCGCTGGAATTACAGCAATAGTATTGATATTCTTTGTAAAAGAGATAAACAACTAAAATATGCCTTGTTACCTAGGCGAGGTCGTCAAACCATAATAGAATGAGAATTATTGAAGGAGAATGATTTTATTAATAATAAACTTGAGAAAGAGGGGGCGGACAAATAATTTGCCACCACTCATGATAATAAGAAGACACTCGAGGACCAGGAAAAATAGTGAGAGTAACAAAAGAATCCCAACTATGTTTGGCAGAATGGTATGTTCCGGACCACTGAATAGACTTCGAATTGAATTTTGGCACAATGCCTGACAATAATCTAGCTTCAATGCACTTTTGTCTTTGTGAGAACTGCCTGACACATCGCTCTGGTTGGTAATAAACAGAGAAAAAATGTCCGAGTAACTTGAATCGCTTGCCATATACATAAGTGTATCGAGGAAGTGACTCCTGACGATCGAAATAATCTCACATGATTTCTTCTTCATGGAGGTTCTCGATCAAGAATCTGTATCAAGAAACGGATAATGGCTTCTTGCTGTTATATCTGAATGAGCTGGCTCGAGATGATACGTGCCAAAGGAACCAAGACTTTAGTGTATAGATGCATCCGTCTACTAAGATAGAATCCTTAAGCACGAAACGGGTCAGTCCATGGTATAAGAAAGCAAGTGCGGCCATGGCAATAGAGAGAAGGTTGGTATGTCGACTTCCCCATCTTCACAAAAGCTATACTATTCTGATATCCCCATAGTTTTATCCGTCCTAGAAGAAGGCTAGTCCTATGGTGCACAAGATCATCGCATGTTGTACTCTCTCTCGAGCTGCTCAGGATAAAGAATTGACTTCTGTAAATGTCCCATGCTATTGATAGATCTCGAACAAGTCTACGTACTTATTTCTATATACCTCGATCAATGGCCAAGATTTGCATCCTGTCATCCATGCTAAAGCATCGTAGGGATCGAGTCCTTTGACATTTATGAGGAACTGTTGCCCTATGGGGTCATCTGGCTAACCAACTGGCTCAGGTAGACCCATGATGTCATTGAATTTATTCAGTAGTAGAGTCATCTCTCTCCATGGGAACCAAAAGGTACAGGTACGCGGATTTCACCGCTCTGCTAATGCTTGAATCAAACTGTTGTTGATGATCTGTTCTTCCACTGCTGATGCCACTTCAAATTCACAGTCACTCAGATGGTCCGAGAACATACGAGAGAAGTTCTTGAGCCAAGAATAGTATCACTAGGGAATAAAAGGTTCGGTGTTCAGAGTTCGATGATCGAAGAGACCTTATCGCACCTCATAAGAGATATGGCTCTTAGGAAAAACTGAATCAAGTTGACTGGATGACATCAGAATAGACTGAAAAATAAAGGAGTAAATTATTTCAAAACTTGAGGAGAACCACACGATTTTTTGAAGAAATTGCAGGCAGGATCAAAATATGGCTGGAACTTTGAGATTCAGAGGGAAGAGAGGATGGAAATCACTTGGAGTTTTGAAGAAAATATAAGATTTTTCTAAAAAATCATCTAGGGTTTGATAAAATAAAAGGGAATACTAGATAATTCATGAAAATAGGGGATTTTGAAAATTGTCCAGTACTTTTAGAAAAATTATGGAAAATATGAGAAAATAAAGAGAATAAAAGTAAATAACCAAAGTACATTCAATAAGTATGCACATACAATATTCCCTAAAAGCTGACTCTAGATGCACAAGTTTTAAAATAGTTATAGGACCTTAATCATAACTCTAAGGTTCAGATCATCTGTGTCCAATCATGCTATGCCGATATACTCAAGCCAAGGCTCGATGTATGTGGCATAAATCAATTTTCTCTGGTTCTAGGCTCATATTTTCCAACATCCTTGAGCACCTGTCGATATACTTTGGACTATGGCCCTCGGTACATGGCAGGGGGATCAACCCAAATAGGTGGCTTAGTTGTGAGGCTTTGCCCAAACTATGGTTCTGGAAGAAAGCCCAGCAACGTGGCAGACAGGTAAAAGTAGGTGAGGTTGTTTTCGAAATATGATCAACATGCAAGAAAACAGAAGGCTCTAATGACCTAAAGAAGTAGAATTTTTGGAAAAAATTATAAGAAGCAAACATTGTTTTCAATCAGATCCTAGATTGAGGAGGATTGTATTAGACCTAAGTCTACATGAGCATGAATAATGCCTCTGCAATCGGTCCTACCAAACCATGCCTAAGTCTATATGCAATCCATGTCAGCTAGGTTTGATTCTAGGCTTCTAGGTTCAGAAGATATAAAGCTGACATTGATTAGAACACGATTTTGATAAGTTGAATAGAGCAAAGTATTAGATTGATCAGGCAAAGACAGGTCCCATCACGGTCGCCACACCTGTTATCATTGCAAAATTTTACTTTTGCAAGTCAAACTGACCTTTGAAAAAGATTTTGAAAATAACTCATCTCCATTTTAAAAGGCAGAATAATTCCGAAGAATGGGACTCACCTGTCGGTACGAGGTTCAACCGTTCCTGGCACCATAACCAGGGGTAATCAAACCAAGGATCAATCTGGTGCTTTGCTTCGCTCAACTTGTCTAAATCGATGTTCTATTTCTAAATGCACAAAGAATCAAGCATGTGCTATGAATTTCAGAAAATGCAGATTTGAAAACATGATGTATGCTTGAAATACTTTGAAATATTTGGAAAAGGAATGCTTGAAAAATAGTGAATCACATTGAGAAAGTATTCTTGAAGAAGAGAAAATCAATTTCTGAGAAATCCTTATGTTTTTAAGAAAATCAATTTTTGAGAAAAACTCAAAATGATTTAGAGAAAGCTGATTTCTCTGAATTTGAACTTTGAAATTGAGAATATAACTTGAAAATCATGGATTGAGTTTGAGAACGTACTTGAAAAACTAAGGGTTTTGAGAAAATCAATTTCTGAGAAAGACTTAGAAAATTTTGAGAAAAATAGATTTTTCTGAAATGGAATTGAAAAAATGAATCAGAAAATGGGGCGTGTGGCCCTGTGAAATACTTTCATGATGCAATCTAAACCTAGATGAATGAATGAATGTAATTTTTAAAAATATTTTCTAAAGAATTTAAGGAAAATCTTTGAGATAAGAATTTTTGTGCCTTATAGAATTTCAATGAAGTAAATTCGCCTCATATCCCTGACTATGGCCACAAATATGGATTTAATATAACCCATTTAATTCTAAAAGGAGAAAAATGTTTAGAAAACTTTGAAATATGCAATGGTTTTTTAAGATAGCCTAAGAGTGTAGGCTGATTGTGGCTTAAAAGAAGATAAATCTTGATTTTGTTCGTATTCTAACTATGGCCATAAATACGAACTCAATCGAGTTTATCAGCTCTTTAGAAGTTAGTGCACATGCCATTTGTGTAGACCATGATGAGTTTGACTATACATGAATCATCATCCATCACACATTGACATTATTAAAAAATAAAACTATATGCAATGCAATCCTATTTTAAGCAGGAAAAGTAAATTCTCATTCCAAAGTTTACATTTAATTTACATCACTAATTGAATTTAAATAAAGGAAAATAAAAATAAATACAGTCTTGAGCATCCCTGTAAAACTAGAAAACTTGTTAGTGAAAATATGTCAGCTTTTCTGGATTTATCCAATAATATGTGGAAATTACTAGATTTATCCGGATATAAGCCTTTTTCCATATTTCTCTGAGATAAACATAATAAAACATGATTTAAAATTAAAGAAATAATAAAAATAAACAACTTTAAAATTCAGATTTTAGAGAAAAATGACAAAAATACCCCTGAAAACAAGACTATGGCCTTGAAATCAGGGTTTTCAGAAAATATTTTGGTAAAACTTTGGATTTAGGGCTCAAATGGATTTAAATCAAAGCCAAATCGAGTATGAAGTACCCTAACATGATTATAAACATGATTAAACCCTAAAAATATGGAAAATATGCATAAAAATTCGAAATATCACAAAAAGAGTAATTTTTAACAGTATTTTACTCGAATCGTGATTCAGCGGGCACCCTATTTTCATGATTTAATCAAATAATATATCAAATGAATTTAAAAATCTGTAAAAATTGACATGGATAGTTTTGATATCCCTAAAATTAAATTGCATTCAAAAAAATATGTTTTTGATATTATTTTAATATGAAAATTGAATAAAATCCTCAAATACGTGATTTTGCCTGTAGGCACGTATCTGTCATAGTGTTAGGCCCAAATCAGGTATCAAATCACCACAAAAATTTATAAAAATTCATAGAGAGATACTAGATAGAAAAACAGATATTTCCTTTTTTATATATAAGAAAAATCATCTCCCGTTAGGGAGATATCATTCCGATAATATACAATCAATTATAATGAATATATAACAAGTTAAAATACATGCATCCGGTTTATGGTACAGGGAAACATAACAAATAACATTAAAAAATTATAAAATTTTAGCAGTGAACAAAACACACATAGAGAAAGGTTTTAATTTTTATGGATTGTCGATCAGATCTCTGGTTAAGGAGATACGATTGACACAAGTCGGTCTAGGGTTTAAACAAGGTATAACAAGCTCTGAGAAACTGAATCTACTTTCTTACAGAGTAAAAATAGAAGAAGGTGCATAAAAATATGAAAAACGTATAGTAAATACTAGACATTAATACAAAACCACTACAACTTACGGATTGTCAATTGAATCTCTGACGAGAGAGATATCGCCTCTGCAAGTTGTTCCTGAATCCCAATAGTGATTTCACAGCTTAAAAATCACGGTTCGGTTTTCTATTTTTTTGGCAAAGTTCTATAACTCAAAATAATCCAATTCTTTTGTGGGAAGTCACTAACAAACCCGTGAACCAACCCTAAAAAAACCAGATTTGTTTGACAGAAAATGCACATGAAATAATGTTGTTCCCGCATGCCCCGGATTGAAAATCACATATTGGCGATAAAGCTTGAAAAACCTTAATCTAAATATGGAAAAAAAGATAAGAAAAATATGCACATAATGTCACAAATTTAGATTTGATGCTTGAGTGAATAAAATAAACATTAATATAGTAAAATAAAATAAAAAAACTCAGGAAAAGCATGGTTAGAACTTGATTTAGCCTTCGAAAGAGAGATTTGACCCATTAAATGGGGAATCTCATCTTTTTATTGGCTTAAACATAAAAAACCATTAATATAAATAATTTTAATGGTTTAAAATCATGAAAAACATCTATACATAGTCTTAGATCATCTTCTTGAATCGATTGTGAGATTCTTTAATGAAAACATGGCTAGAATCTCATAAGCAATGGGCGACAATGGTGAAATCCGTGGCAAAGAGCATAAAAATTTAATAAAAACAATGAAATAAAATATAGAAGTCTCACCTTGGGTTGTTGCTGCAACAATGGAAGAGAAAGAGTTGATGGAGGAGAGAGAGGGAGCAAGAAAAGAAGAGAGAGAACCTAGGGGTCGACCCCCCTTTTACCCCTATTTATAGTTTTTCAAACTCTTAATTAAAGAGTTCAGAAATTTCAAAACTCTTTTCTTAATTGGATTAATTAGGGGGGGGGAGCTAATTGAATTGACTTTTCAAACTTTCTAATTAGTCCCTAACTAACCTAAGAATCCTAATTCTATTAAAATAAATCCAAATGTAGTGCCACCCTCTGTGGGCCCACACTTGGTTTTTAAAACTTAAATTTAAAAATCAAAGTAAAAATAGATTTTTAAAGTCAATTTTGACTCTTCTAAACTCCTAACCTAACTAGAACACTGACTAACCCTAACCTAACCCCAACGTCTTCAAAAGTGGCACCACCCAGAGTGGGCTCCACTTGATTTTCAAAAACGACTTTTAAAACTTGAAAATGAAAGTTTTCAAAAAGGGGTTTAGAATTTAGAATTGAAATGGAAATTTTTTGAACCAAATAGAGTTCTGACTAGATCAGAACTCTTCCAGATGTGGCATCAACTGAGTGGGCCCCACATCAGGGTTTTGAAAAAGTTAAAATAAAGACTGAAAATGGTTTTAAAACAGAGTTAAAATCACTGGATGATAATTAGAGGTTTTGAAAATAGAGTCCTAAGTGAACTGAAACTCTAGACCAGAGTCCTAAACCAACTAGAACTCTAAAATTTAGGTTTTTGAAAGCCAAATGAAGAAGATTTTGAAAGATTTTCTCAAAATTGGTGAAAATAAGTCAGAAAATGCAGTTTGGGTTAGAGTCCTAACTCAACCGAAACTCTGAAATAGAGTCGTGAATCAACTTCAACTTTGCAAAATAGACTAATTTTTAAAAACAAGTGGAGAAACTGAAAATGGAGCTAGAAACAATAATCAAGATAGAGTCCTGATCGGATTAGGGCTCTAAGACAGAGTCCTGATCAGATTAAAACTCTAGATTTTTTCGGTTTTTCTAAAAATCAAATGAAAGAATTTTTGAAAACCAGTGAAAATAGCAACAAGCAGTGAAATCAGAACTGAGTTCTGATCCAACTGGGACTCTGAGGATAGAGTCCTAATTTGACTAGAACTCTTGGAATTTTGAACAAACAAGAAGGTTTCAAAAACTTTTCACAAGATAGGTGAGAGCTAGATGAAAACTGAAATCAGAATTAGAGTTTTGATCCAACTGGGACTCTTGAAGTTTTTACTTCTTTCGAAAGATTTTAGAAGATTTCTTCAAAAATAGGTAAAAACAGCAACGAAAGATAGAGTCATAATTTGACTGAAACTCTGAAGAAGAGTCCTAGTTCGACTTTGACTCTAAGATTTCGACTCTTTTGAAAGTCAAATAAGAAGGTTTTCAAAAACAAGTGAGAAACAAGAGTAGAGGATAACATCATGATTAGTCCTAGTACGACTGAAACTCTGGGATAGAGTCCTAGTCCAACTAAAACTCTAGAATTTTGGCCAAAATAAAAGGTTTTGAAAGGTTTCTTCAAAAATAAGTAAAAATAAAGGTAAAAAATAGAGTCCTGATCCGACTGAAACTCTGAGGCAGAGTCCCAGTCTGACTAAAACTCTAGAATTTTGACCAAAATAAAAGATTTTGACAACTTTTGTTGAAAATAATTGAAAATAGAGATGAAAAAGAGAGTCCTAGTCTGACTGAAACTCTAAAAAAGAGTCCTAATCTGATTGAGACTCTAAGATTTTGAGAAATTTGAGAAATGAAGGAATCCAGAAGCGATACTACCTAGATGGATCTCATCCAAGCATTAAGATCAATTAAGAATTGGTTTTAAAATGAATTTAGATCACTTTGTAAAGGAAATATTTTGAAATAAAGATCCCGGGGGTTAACAAATGGCAAAATGTCAATTTAAAACCCAAGTATTTGAAATTGATTTTGAAAGAAAAGTTTTAAAATCGAATCCGGATTGAAGGATTTTGAAAAATAGGAGTGCTGGATCTCAAAAAATGAGATGCAATGACATGCAATGCCATGAAATGATATGAGATGGTATGAGATGATATGCCAAAATGCATGTAGTGATATGCAACGACACATGAAACATAAACCCTGGATGAGGTACTTGGAATCCCGAACCCCTGGCGGACACAAAGGATTAAAAATTCTTATCTGAGGATGAGAACTGCTAATCGAGATTGAGCCAAAATGAGGATTAAACCTTGATGGTAGGATAAAGTATTGAAAATTTATTGTAAAATTTGGGCTATGAATAGCCCTAGTTCAGATATCGACTAGTTGGTTCCCTAAAGGCTGCATAGAGTGGGTCCTAGTGGTAGGAGGTAGATGTTTGTGAATGAGGGTAAAAATTTGGGGTGTTTACAGATGCCTACTGTCAACTAAAGAAAGATTAATTAGTAGACAAAAATCAAAAAATTTAAACATGTATTTACTTATAAATATATATTCAATATTTACCATTCAATAATCTCCAGTGAAAAATGTGCAAATCCCTCACAAGGATGTTGTTTTGCTACATCGTGGTTTTAAAACTTTTGGTAATGCCTACAGAAACCTTCTCGCACTCTTGAGTATGATAGTTGAAGTTGCTTCTCCATGCAGTACTGATGTTCAAGTATATCTTTATCTTACATAAATTGTCTCATGCAACACCATCTTCTTATCGTATGGGACATTCTTCTATGAGTTCTGAGTGAGTATGACTAGCTCCCTGATGATGTACGAAAGCCTCCTAGGGAATATGAAGGAAACTTCGCCCACGACTCCTTGCATCCCAGGTTTGATAGTTATTGAAGTCTTTTATTGCTTGATTTGCCTTTGGTGGGCTACCCATTTGTTCTTCCCACGTTTGTGCTGAGAAGATTTTGTAGTTGTTAATTTATAGTAAGAAACAAATATTAATAGGAATAACAATAATAATTTTTTAATTATAATAAAGAAATTCTTGATTATTATTTTTCTGAGGCCATCGTGGATGGCTCTGGAGCTGCAATGGCTTGTGGTGTGTGGGGAGTCACCTTTTCATCTCTGGAAGTATCACCCACCTATGATCTAAAGTCGATCCTGGCTAGGTGTTAACCTTGGCTGGCGGATGGTGAATAAATTCTGAGGCAGGAAGAACACTCACATCTTCATCGTGATTATGTAACATCGATGGCAAACAATATTAGATCAGACTACACTGTACATAATTGAATCATATAAGAATATTCACTATCATACAAGAACATTATTAAATTTGATATATATTACAAACAATTGATTTATAAATTACAGATATATCAATTGAACAACAACAACAAGATCATGGAGTTAACATAGCACACAATTATGAAATATAAACAAGGGCCATATACATTTTTGAACTTGTTTTTAAGAGGTTAAAAGAACACAAAGGTAGAAAACAGAGCAATAACATATACATTTACATTACACTTTTTTTGTGACCCTAGATGCTTTGTCAACTCTTCAATAAGTAGATATTTAATTGCACTTATAGCAATTTTGGGGTCTAGTCATGAGTCCTCCAACCAATTAGGACTTTTTGGCAACATGAAGTTTTCTTTTTCCGTTTGTGATGGAGACATGTTGTAGTGTTTACAAATCTCAAAACATCGCATGTGACTTACTAAGGCCCACTTATCAAAAGATCAACCAAATTCATCCAAGAGTAACAAATCACAAAAATTCTAAACTAAGTTTAATCCCCATTCAAAACATAAGCACATAGGCACATAAGCATTCATTTCAAAAAATATATTTTAGAACCTAATCACATATGCACATAAGCATTTATTTCAAAAAATATATTTCAAAACCTAATCACATAGGCGCATAAGCATTCATTTCAAAAAAATATTTCAGAACCTAATTGCAAACATGAACAACCTAAACAAACACTATTCCTAATATATATATATATATATATATATGTAAATGGTTTTAGAATGAATATTTAATTGTGGTTTTTCATTCTAAAACCATTTACATATAATATATATATACATATATTATCCTAAACAAACACCATTCGTATATAATATATATATATATATATATATATATATATATGCTAATTGAAAAAAACTAAAAGAATTTGAAGCTAATTTATGCATTAGAAGAAGCCATTTTCTAGAAAAAAAATTATATTAGAATAAATGAAGATGTTATAACATAAAACATATGCAATTACTTTTAGGTTTAAAAAAAGATCTATTCAATCAGAAGCAGGATTTCAGCACCCATGATACTTGATGATAAAGAGTAAAAGAATGCTGCACACATATATATATAAGCACATAAAGTCCAAAATTCATGAAGCAATTTGAATGCTCAGAAGGAGCAAGGGCTAAAATAACATTCCAAGAGAAAAGGCAAACCAGTTGACAATACAATGGTTCACATAATACTGCTATGACTTCAAAAAATCAAACAATGAAAGCAGCAATAACAACATATATACACATCATATACAAATAAACATCAAAGTACCCTAAATTTGGCAAAATCTAAAACAACACATCTTGAGAATCATTTCAGGTTTTGTAGGCTTTGGTGCAAGCCAAGCTCTTAAATAAAACAACCAGGCCCTTAAATGTAACAATTTTTCAAAGAATTGCATCCACCTTGTATGCTAAGTGCAAAACTGGAAGCATGAAATGATGAAGATTGGGTAAAACCCATAAATCTAATTTTAAAATTTCAAACACATAAATCTCATATCTGAATACACACACAAAAAAATTTGTAGAAACAATATAAACCAACACTTGTAGAGGATGACCATGATGGTGGCTCCAGTGCATCAAGAGATGACATTACAGAGGGAAGGAGGTAGACGATGCTGTAGAGGATGACCACAATGGTGGCTTCAGTGAGGTAGACGATGCTATAGAAGGGAGGAGTCAGACAAGATACAATGGATGCCCACGATGCTATACAGTGCATCAAGATATAAGGTAGACAACCACTATAGAGGATGGTGGCTTTGGCGAGGAGAGGGCAAGGAGAGACAAGAGAAAGAGAGGAAGGCCCCCATCAGGGCCCCCTTCTTAAAAAAAAATCCCAAATGGTCAAATAGGGCGTTGGCCTCACTTTATAATGGCGACATAACTGTCATCATTATATAGTAACCCTATAACGCTAATAGTCAGATCTCACCATTATTAAACAATAAGAGTGATATATTTTGGCCATTAAATATATCCATTAATGTGTTTTAATGCAATATTTAACGACCAAAAAATCTCATCATTATATATAGGTCTTTAACGACGTGATGTATGCAGGGGAAAGGCATTCATGGGGACATAAATATCACCATTATTGATTAAGCTATAGAGAAGACATTCATGGTTGTGGTAGAGTAATAATGGTGATATATTTATATTTCTTATTACCTATGTAACACTTGTGATTTTTTAGAGTATTTTTAATGTATAAAACAATATTAATAAGGATTTTTATGTGAAAGAAATGTGAAAATGAAATTTAGCCTAAGTTGAATTTTAAAAGATATTTTGTAAAGAACTAAAGTTTGATTTTAGTGAAATTCATAATCAAAATCAAACTTATGAAAAAATATAATTTTAATTGAATAATTGGTAAAATTTGTTTAAATAAAATTGAATATAATTTTAGATGAATTTAGGTTTAATTTGACATATATGTAATATGATTTTATTAAATTAGAATTGGTTTTGGATGGATTTGAAATCAAAATTTAAAAATAATATAAAATATTAAATAGGGATTTTATAGAATGGAACACTTCGATTGATTAAGTTTTATAATATGGTGGAGGTTCATAGGGTGGGTGTCCCCCTATGTGGCATTTCATGTTGAAATTAAGTTTGAAAAATTGTAAGTTAAAACCCTAAAAAATGATATTTCTAAGTTTCCTAAAAGAACTAAGTAAAAAAAAATGAATTAGATATGTCAAAAGCCAACACAAAAGAAACTTTGTGGGGACTTTTGAGGCATAGAGAGGAAGTTCTCTAGGGTGGGACATCCCATACTAGTGAACTCTCTTGGCTGGAATATTATCTAATGAGCAATAGCAATAAAAGTCAAAACTTATTAAATAATTTAGAAAGGTTTGTGTATTGATACCTAAACTATATGGTTTTGGTATTTAGTAAGTTAGAGAGCACAAGAGGGGACGCCCTATGCTTGTGGGTCCCATGTGCTTAGTTGGAATCTCTCTAAGAGGTAAGAGATGGTATATTCCTATGTGTATTATATAGCTACATAATATGATTACATAGTATAAGGTTTTACACTTAGTTATATTAATATTGCTAAATATAATTGAGTAAATATAGGAGAGGTGAATTATAAATTTTCAAAATGTATTTTAGAAAGTTAGTGCTGGAAATTGAGAAGAGTTTGGAAGGTTTGAAAAGTGAAAAAATATTATGAAAGGGTCAAGGAGGAGCTCACGCCCCCTATTGGACTTTCTAATTTTTTTTCAAGTTTCTTTCTCACCTATCATTCTTTCTTTCTCTTTTGTTTTCTTCCTCTCCATTGGTGTTGAGATGCTGAAACTCCATTAGAGGGAGCTCATTCAAGGAGTACAACCACTTCGAAGGAGGCAACCAGTTTGAGTCCATGTTAGATAGTTCAGTGTTCATGCAACTCTGACTCAAACGATTTTCTATAATTTTTTGAGGTAGGGGGTTCTATCCGATACTCGTACATCAAGGCTCGTATGCATGAACATATTCCAAGGCTGAATAGGGTTGAACCTATATATCAATCATTACACATGTGAATGCCAATGTTGGTTCAGACCTATTGAGCATCAGATCAGTCTCCAAAACCAATAACTAATTTCATGGACTGGTTCAAGTATGAATCGGTCATGAGCATTGTGCGATGAGAAACTGAGCAACTATGCTATATATACACATGTGTACTAATATATATTTATATATGATCATTGAGGTTATTCAAAAAAATAATAATAATACATATAGTATGGTAACTCTAAAAACATTTTTGAGACAAATATAATTTTTTTGGTTGAAGATTTACTTGCTTATCTAAATTGTTATGTGTGACTGTTATTATCTTGATTTCATGCTGATGCTAAGAGGATATGAAATATGTAAGGATGTATGAAGTCAACCATAGATTCAAGCCATGACTAAGATGTGAGATTAGAGAGAAAGGTATTCCAAAAACAATTTTAGGGAAAAATATTTTTGGAATGACCTATGTATCTTGCAAATCTTAATGTTTATGCATATATGATTTATGCTTATTATTTACTGATGTTGTGGAACTGATATAATTATGATAAAACATGCATTCAGCCAGTCATGACTGATCTAAAAAGAGAAATGAGAAAGAACACTTCCAAGTTGTTTGTTTTTAAGAAAAAAACATTTTTGTAGAAAACCTATGTGATTTGTTATTTCAAAACCATTGGTGACTTTGAATAAATCAGATTGGGGTATGTCTAGCCCTAGCTTATAATAAAAAAAGGAACAAAAATATATATATATATTATATTTGTAAATGTATATATATAAATATATATGTAAACCGACTGGGGTTTTCTCAACTTCTAGTCGACTGCTCCTATGTGTTGTGGACCACACTAGTCCTAACCAACACATCCCTCATAGTTGATATGTTGGTCAGGGCGTGGGCTCAGCTGCAGACTGGGGTCAGCCTAACCCTAGTCCACTGGCTAGCCTAGGTGACTAGCAGAGTGTATCTTGCTGGCATACCTTGGTCGAACTGTAGCAAGCTGCAGGGCTGTTCTATGCTTGCTGCAGTTCAGTTGTGGTCCCGATTTTAAGAAAAATAATAATAATATACATACTAGTATTGATTTAAGTCATTAATTGTTTTGATGTCTGCATAAAAAGAATATATATATAGTTTTTACTTGTTATGTTATCTTCGTCTATATATAAGAGATTAGACCTTTACCCAGTAAAATGTTTGTATCTCTTTCGTCCAGAGAAGTCTTTATGAATGGTTTGCGGCATTGAAAATCTGACAAAATTTTGCACATTCTATAAAAGTTTAAGATATGTTCTTAGTATGCAGTGATTGTCAGAATAATAGAATAGGTGTTGGCCTAAATAGGTTCTGAATCGATTATGGACTGGTTAATCAATGCATAGAATGAATATTTAATATGAATATATGATTTTAAATGTTAAATTAGAATGCAGATGTGACATGTGATGCTATCTATATGCAGGTTCTAAGTTCCTAATGAGCATAACATCGAAAAGATTGTTATTGCATGCTTATGATTGAATGCATACTACTATCAAATTTCATATGTTATGCATTATGTTGATTCATGTGATTATGTATGGATGCATACAGTTAATCATGATCAATGCTTATGAATGAATACATAAATGAATTTGATGTGTTACAAATTGCATGTGGCATGATAGCATTTTCGGCATTGAATCCTGCATCCATGTGTTCAAACAAGGGGGCCCAAAACTTAGATTAGATTCATTTTATACATGCATAGATAAATAATAGAATTAATGCATTAAAAGAACAATCATGTGAACATTAATTCTATTAGACTTACAATGAAAGGGTAAGCAATACTCTAGGCTTCGTGGAATAAGTTTTTGAGCATGGAAGGTTGCTCCTCCCCAACTACAAAAATAGGGGAATCCTCCACACTAGTCGTGGGGTGGTAGGTCACAAAACTTTTGAGTAAATTCTGATGCATCAGGATGGTGGTGTTGGGAGCTCTCTCTTGAATAGGTCGTTCCTCACCCGGTACTGGTGAAAGGTGTCTGGCCGAGGTTAAGACATAAATTGTTTGAAATTTCCCTCTCGAGTCATGGTCCTGATCCATGTTAAGCCTATATAGTACCCACAGTGCTAAGAAATGAAAACTATAATTGTTTGAGCATTTATTTAAGTATGACATGCATCACATAAAAAAAGAAGTAAATAAAAGCAATTACAAGTCACTTATGCATGAAAATGTTATTCGTTCTACATCGATAAGTGCATACATTATTTAGTTGTTCATGTATAAAATTATGATTGTTTATGAATGATATTCATGTTATGCACTGTGTTGTTATGTATACTTGAAATGGATAATTTTCTGAATAATTGTGTGGATTTACCAGAATATGTTCATATATACTGGTTTTGATTTACCTATGTTGAATAGTATCTCCTACTGGGGACTCGATGAGTCTGACCTCAATATATATTATACAGGTACTGAGTAGAGAACCCTTGCGATAGCGGGACGTTGCGGCGGGACCAGAGCCAAGTCTTTCCTTTCCTGCAGAGTTTTGAATTTGGACATTATTTGTCATTTGAATATTTATGACTCTAATGTTATTTTCAAACTATGAGACTGAATTAAATTAATTATGTGATTGTTAAATTCAATTTAATATGATGAATGATTTGATAGATCTGTAACCCACCCAATCTCTTTATCTAATTTTGTTCGTAAATGACTTCACTGTGATTTTCAAACAATTAGAAAAAATTCATGATTTTCAGTTTAAAATTTTGGGGCCTTACAACCTTTCAATTAGCAGGGATAAAAATCTCACCTTTATTACTTGGTCAATAGCGGCGATATGTTTTGTTATCATTAAAGAGTCGCAATATTGACCCTCATCCTAGTAGTCTCTCTCTCTCTCTCTCTCTCTCTCTCTCTCTATATATATATATATATATATATATATATATATATATATATATATATATATATATATAGAGAGAGAGAGAGAGAGAGAGAGAGTTATGAGTACGTGCTAAATGAAATATGCTAAATGAAACATGCTAAATTTTTTTAGTTTTTTTTTTCATTTTATTTTTAAATTTTGACCATATAGATACAATCTATGTACTTGATTTTATAGGGATCAACTCTTGAAGTGTTTGATTCCAACACATGGGTGAATTTTTATATTGTAAAAAAAATCAACGATAAAAAATCTTTGTAAAATTTTGAGGCTCTAAATATCATTTTTTCATAAAAAAACACATGATCTAGGTGTGGATTCCTCGTAAATCAACCATGTCCAACACATTTATGGGGTCTGAACTGCGAAAAAAATACCGAAAGAGCAGAAAAACCCATTTAGCATGTTTCATTTAGTCATTTAGCAGAGATCCATTTCCCTGTATATAGCTCTTAAACAGTTTTAAATGGCTTCAACGAGACAAAATTGTAGGCATTTGCTTAATTCGAACTCATAGACATATCTCTATAGTTTAGTAATATATATATATATATATATATTTATATATATATATATATATATTTATATATATATATATTAGATTAGGCATTTATGATGTTTAGACACGTTTTTAAAGTAATAAAAAATCAATAACTTGTATTGCACCAAAACTTGGCAAAATAGTAAATTAAGTTCTTATCAAATCAATTTTGGTCCAAAGCATGGTTTTTAATAAATAAGCAATGATGAATGCATTTACAAATTAGGATTAAGCAAAAAACACAAGCAACTATGACAATTTAGGTCAAACCATGTAGAAGCCACTTATCACTATATATGAGTCATGAGCAGCTCTTAATGAATCTTATCTCCTAAACCATCTTAAACAGTTTCAAAGTGTGTGTAATGAAAACATGTCAAATAGGCTTTTAGCTTTTTTTGGTGATTCTAATCTCATGGATGTGTTCAACGTGCTCAATTTACTAGGAATTGACACCCACATCACATGTTTTTTATAAGTAAAAAATGATATTTGGAGTTTCAATTTTTTTTTAAGATTTTAGACTATTGATTTTTCAAACCATATAAAAATCCAATGATGTGTCAGAATCAAATGCTTCAAGAGCTGATCCCTATAAAATCAAATACATAAATCACATATGTAAAGTTAGAATTTAAAAATAAAATGAATAAAGCCCAAAAAACATTTAACACGTTTCATTTAATATATTTCATTTAGGATGTTTGCACACACACACACACACACACACACACACACACACACATATATATATATATATATATATATCATGGGCCTACTTCTTCAATAGGCCAATATTGCGCGATAGTCCCTTATCGTCGCAAGCCTTCCAATTGCTTACTTGCCGTTGTGGAAGCTTTGATCATTGAGAGTGCAAGAGAGCGAGAGAGAAGAGAGGGAGATATATTGCAATCACTCAAAAGCAATCACATTGAGGGTGAACAAAAGAAAGCTCAACATGTTTGCATTCATTCATAATTTTGTTTGAGGGCTCATTACAGTTTTGATCTATGAGCTGACCCTTCAGGGTATTTATCAACCTGAACCAAAGTACATGGGTGGCTCAGAGAAAGTTACAAGTGACTTGACACTTCACATCAAGACTCAACCAAAGCAAAACAGACTCTAGACACAATTGTACAAAGTAGGTCACAGGAGAACAGACTCCCCCCTTCAAATCATGTGCCACCCTCGACGCCATCTATTTTGTGTTAGGCCTTGACTTTGGCTGGATAATGGCTCTTCATAAAAAATGTTGGCTCCCATGTTGGATTCACTGTCTTCTTCCACTGCACAAAATATTTCTTCGCTTTGCCCAAGTAATTGACCTTGTGGTGAAGGATCTTGCTAAGATGCTTCTCGGCCCGTTGTGCAGTCGGAGCCCTCTACAGGATAAGAGTGAGTTGTGACATGCTACTTTTTGGATCCCCCTTGTTCGCATGAAACAGTTTCAAGTTGCACACGTGGAACATCGGCTGCACCTTGAAGTTTGGAGGCAAGTCCAGCTTGTATGCTAGGTTGCCTACTTTCTTGGTGATGGTGAATGGTTCTTCGTACTTCCTTATCAGTCTGCGGTGCTGTCCTTGAAAAATGCCCGTGCAATCCAGATAGAGTTTCACCAACACCTGGTCCCCAACACGAAACCCAGTAGGCCGACAATGCTTGTTTGCCCACTTTTTCATCCTCTTAGCCGCTTTATGTAGAAATGCCTTCGCCAGCTCAGTCTGTTCATGCCAATCTCAAATGAATTAATAGCCAAAGGATGGCTTTCCCTTTTCCTATGCAGCTAGAGTGTGCGGGGTCAGCGGATGCTATCCTGTAACTATCTCGAATGGGTTGTGACCTGAAGACTCACTCTTCTGAAGATTGTAGCATAATTGCACCACGTCTAAGAGCTTCACCCAATCCTTTTGATTGACACTAACAAAGTGCCTAAGGTACTGCTCCAATAGTCCGTTGATGTGCTCTGTCTGCCCATCGGTCTGTGAGTGAAAACTTATTGAAAATAGCAGATCATAGTCGAGTAGCCGAAATACTTCACACCAAAATTTGCCCGTGAAGCGAGCATCATGATCCCTCATAATGCTTCTTGGTACACCCCAATGCTTCACAACATGCTTGACAAACATCTTTGCAGTCTTCTCTGTAGAGCACTCTTTGAAAGTTGGGATGAAGGTGGCGTATTTAGAGAAATGGTGAACTACCACCAGGATGGGGTTGAAGCTATCTACCTTTGGCAAGCAAATGATGAAGTCCATGAAAATGCTTTCCCAAGAACATTCAGGGATAGGTAGAGGCTCAAGGAGGCTGACAATCTTCTGGTCACTCTCCTTGTTTTGCTGGCAAATGAGGCACATTCACACATACCCCTCCACATCGTCTCTCATCTGCGGCTAATAGTAAATGCACTCAAGGAGTGCTAAGGTCTGCTCTAAACCTAGATGACCAGCTTATAAAGTATCATGGCACTCCTTAAATAATTTGCGGTGAAGGCTTCTCCACCGCGGCATGAAGACACATCCCCCTTTAGTCATGAGGAGGGCATCCCGTAGCTAGAATCGCTGAGTCTTTTCCACCTACGCCAGAGAGATAAGGTGTTACATTGTTGTGTCCTATTGCATTCCTTCACGAATGCGGTCCAGCAATGCACCCTTCAAGTGAATTTTGGAAGGCTCTGCCCACACGGTCGCCAATTTTGCCTTGCAACTTAGGGAGTCAGCAACAATGTTGGTCTTCCCCACCTTATACTCCAAAGTGAAGTTGAATTCAGCTAGGAATATTTTTCATTGAGCTTGTTTGGGTATCAGCTTCTTCTGCGTCTAGAAATAGCTCATGACGATGTTGTTCGTCTTGACGATGAACTGGGCACCCAGAAGATAGTGTCGCCAGATCCTAAGGCAGTGTATGATGGTCGTCATCTCACGATTGTGCATAATGTAGCGCCTCTCCGCATCCTTTAGCTTTTGACTCTCATGTACACTTTATCAGCTTTTGCTAGGCAGCTACACACGAGGTGGTGCCCAAGGCCAATGAAAATGATTCAGCACATGAAAAAGTGTTGATGCACGACTTTTGGCCATTAGGCTGACCAGGCTGGACAGTCTGGCGCATTGCGAGTTTGTGAAGCATTTTATGCCCGTGACAAATTAGTTGCAAGTGAGCGACTGGTAGGCTTGCGGCGGTAAAGAAGGACCATCGCGCCACACTGACCTATAAAAGAAATAGGTCTGTGACAATATCGACGTAGTGATTTAATAACTGAATTTGGGCTTGGATCAAACAAGATCTAACATAGGCACTATCCATTTTCATCCCCATCGTGTGGTCGAAAATTAGTTCATGGCTTTGATAAGTTTACATGTGACCATAATGACAAATATCAATGATACTTTGAGAAAGTGTTTTTTATCACAGTATT
Organism: Nuphar pumila; assembly: GCF_984573655.1. NCBI lineage: Eukaryota > Viridiplantae > Streptophyta > Magnoliopsida > Nymphaeales > Nymphaeaceae > Nuphar > Nuphar pumila. The sequence goes on from NC_143253.1 coordinate 100,572,605, forward strand.
TTCAAAAGTTTGAGAAAATCCCAATGAAACATTGTATTTTTAAAATACTAGTTATTTTAAAAATATCAAGATATTAATTTTACTTTTGTGTATTTTTATATTTTTTAATTTTATAAATATCAATTTTCTCAAGATTTTTGAAAAGGAAAAGCTTTGAATTTATCACAAAGTTTGCACTCACAAAGAAATCCTAATGCTAATACTAGACATTATGTGTGTGACTTGGTTTGGATGATCCAAGCATGTCGCAAGTTTTTCAACCTTGATCCAAAATGTGGCATTGTGTATGATTTGGTTAGGATGATATCAAACCTCGTTATCATTATTGTCATTGTCATTTTTTGTATTTTAAATTTATGCACACTTTTTCTTTTCTTTTTTTTCTTTGATAGTCAAAAGAAAAATCCCATCACCGATCATACACTGGCTGGCCTATTATTGGTACCCCCACCCCCCCACCTCCCCCCCCCCCCCCCCCACCCCACACACACACTTAGGCATACACACAGCCTCAACCTTGCAGCAAGGGATGCCACCCATGGGTTTCAAACTTGTGATGTCCCATCAATTTAGGGATATTCACAAGTCACCCCTCTGGATGAGAGGAGCCCTTTTAGGCTAGCTAGGGGTTGACACTGCTTAGTATTTCTTTTATTAAAAAATGACAGTACTGTATGGAAAAATGATTTATTTTTTAAAATGCCCCATAATTTACCAAATTCATTGAATGGACAATATTGTAGGTTTTTAAAAATTTTTCATGCTTTTACCCCTCACAGCTATGGTTTTTTGAGTTTCGCATGTCATGACACTAAAATAATACACCTATGAAACTCGTCAACAAAATCGCAATTGAGATTGTGATATTCTAAAAAGTATTGTAAAATTTTGAACAATTTGTGAAACTCGTAAAGAGTTTCATGCGATAACCTGCGAAAATCATAAAATTTGCGAAAGTCTGATAATTGCAAAATTTAGAAAGAGTATCGTATGCAGTATTCTGAAATTATTAAAAATTGTGAAAGACCGATATTGCAAAATTTTGTATTCCAACCACACTTGTATTGCATAATTACTTTTTCTTGCAAAATTTTGTCTCATATAAATATGCGTTTAGTTTTTTTTTTCTTTTTCTCATTTGTATCTCGAAAGAGTTGTAACCCCAATCCTCCTCCTCCCTCTAGAACCCCAACTCTTTTGGTGATTTCCATGAAAGTTGTTTACTCCACCTTATGGAAGGTTGTGGTATCCTTTTCCTCCCACTTCTCTAGTTAGCTATTAAGATTGCAGTATCTTTTTCCTTTTCTCATTTATCGTTTAGGGTTTACGATCTTAAAGATTTTTACATATAGTTACTTATTTTTGTTTGTTGGTTGTCAATATTTAGTGGTTTTGTCAATATTTATCTATGTTTGACTGTGTACAAGCATTAAATAGGGGTTGTGGGAGTATTATAGTTTATTATGGATTCTTGGATTTCAAAGTTGTTAACTAAGTAGTACATTGTGTAGTTGGTGTAGGCAGTTATGATGGCTATTGAAATGATATTTATAAATTATTATAGCATTGTGAAACCCTTTTGGAAATCTATAATGGTTTCTAAAAACAACAACTATAAGAAATTTGTAGCATTAATGTCTCATAAAATCATATATATGAAAGAGTTAATGGTCTTCTGGTATAAGTGTGCTCCAAAATTAAATGGTGAAGATATATAGATACATCGCTTGGACGATGATGATATATAATCAATGTTATATAAGGCCAACATTTACTTAGTAGCTAGCAAAGCTACACGAATTGACAATGTTTGTGAAGTTAAACAAAAAGTTGGAGGATGCATAGTTAAAAAACAAGTGGCAGACCGAAGCAATATACAAGATGTTGTCAAAAGTGATGTGCAAGAATGAAATGATGAAAATCTTATGGATAATATGTATCTATCTTAGCCACTCGCTATTGATCTCACTCCTCTAGCGAACATCCCGCCATTCTTAATAGTTAATAATGAGAGGATCACTGCAAACAATGTAGAATCACATGGACAAACCAGTGCTAATGACCTTCATCACAGGATATTGTATGACACCAGCCTTCCAATACAGATGACAAATCTAGGTAAAGGTTGACGATCTTTCTAATTTATATTTGAATTGAAGGTGTTATTTTTTTGGTTAATCTTGAAAGTTGGGAATACAAAAATATTGCATATTTAGAAGTAAAAAGAGTCATAGATATGATAAGTTTCTATTTTCTTTGTGTAACCGATCATTCATTGCTAACAGTGATGATAGGCACAATGCAAAATCAGATGATAACGATGATTCTGAGTATATCATGTCAGCTAGGTCAGACTCAGAAATGATAGGGGATGACCAAATTAGTGATGATTTGAAACAAATACTGGTGGGTAAGAACAATGCGTTGATAACATTTGGAAAGTCAAACTCTTGGTTTTTAATAAATGGATTCTCATTCAATAAAGAGCAATTGAAATTAATTAATGCAGAGGCTTCTCAGTTGTATGATAAGTTGTACAACAAAAAACTTAACGAATGCAAACAGTTTCAGTGGTTATCAATAGAGTCAAATGATTATAAAATTGCTTACAACAAAAGGTTTATTGATCTTGAGAAGTGTCACAAGTTTTTGAGAGGTCATGTGGTTAGGAATAACTTTAAAACAAATTTTATGAAGAGCTGCAGTAACAGAGTGACACTCGTATGTATAAGAAAGAACCCACAAACTATGATAGATTGCTCATAAAAGATCCATTACACAAAGATACACAAAACAACATTCTTTAAAGTGAAGAGGTATCAAAGCGAGTATACATGTGGTGAATCAGTGAGCAACCTTGTTATAAGAAAAATATCTTTAAAGTGGATTTCACGTGTGATTCATGGATGCTTGTACAAAAACTTGAAGATGACTCCAAGAGAAATCATGAATGACCTCAGTTGCGATGTAGGTGTGAAGGTTTGTTACAAACAAGTATAGTGTGAACATGAATTGACTAGGCTGATGCTATATGGTTTATTGGAAGAGTACTTCAAGATACTTACCCCTTATTGTCATCATTTGATGATAGCTAAACCTGGATCAATAGCGTTCATTAAAACTGATATAAACAGTAGATTTAAGTACATATTGCTATCCTTCCGGCCATGCATCGATGAGTTTGCCAATGGATGCCCTCAACTTCTTATGGTAGATGATACCTTCCTAAAAGGAAAATACATGAGTATTTTGTTGTTTGCCCACAATTGATGCTTCTAGTGATATATTTCATGTAGCATTTGGAGTGGTGGATAATGATCGAAGAAGTCATGAAAATGGTTTTTGGGGCATGTGAAGAACAAAATAAATATCTATGATGAGAATAAGTTCAAGGTTAAAAAAAAGTTGCTAGTTATCTCATATAGGCACAAAGGGCTTCTTTATGTTGTTCCTCACATATGGTGTAACTGTCATTATAGATATTGCATGAAACACATAACTAAAAACTTTTCAAAGAAATTTGGTACACCACTTAGTGCATATTGGCGGTGCACCGTTAGGGCTGGTAAACAAACTGAGTCACTCATCAATCAACTTGGTTTGGCCCGTCCAAAGCTTGTTTGTGTTAAACTCATTTAGCTAATGAGCTAATTATGAGCTAGCTCAACATACCCTATCGAGAAAAGTACGAACAATGCATGTTCATCTCGGCTCATCATCTTAATGAGCCATTTACGAGTTGTTCAACTTGTATTTATAAATATATAATAATTTTTTGTATAATGTAACATAATAAAATGCCATACATTTTATAAATATGAAATAGAATCTTTATTATTATTTTAATTTAAAAAGGAAATTATGATGGCATTTATGTAATATTTTAATTTTTATATTTAAAAATTATTTAAAATGATCAAAGAAAGACCATCACCAGCCTTGAGTAATAAAATACTTTTTGTAATTATAATTATAACCTTAATTAAATATTTTATTATGATTTTTTTCATATATTGTGTTATACGTTTTGTAGGCAAATTTGTAACTTCAATTACACTTTTTTTTAATAAAAATGCTATGATGAGCAACTAACGAAAGCTCATTATGAATATTTAGAAAGAAATTGATTTGATTTAAAAAACTTAATAATTTATTTAATACCAAAAATAGACAAAATGATTTTGAACGCTATGCACGCTATGTGAGTTCCATAACATGAATAGACAAAAAACTTAATATTTTACATTTCTTCCTTTTTAGTAAAAAATGCTATGTGAGTTTGAGCTCAAGCTGAGCAAAAACTTGGCTTGTTTTGTTATTCAAATTGCTCATGAGATGAGTATGAACAAGTATTGTTCGTGACACATCTGAGCTGAGCTAAGCTCATGGAAAACAACCCATGCTCGGTTCATTCAACGCGTTTACCAGCCATATGCACCACCAAAGCACCCACGAGAATGACAATGTCATTTTTATATTTCAAAAATCTGTGAGCAAAGTAAAAAGCATACAAATATGTTGTGAAAAAGGTAAAATCGATACATCAGGCTAACAATCAATTTTCTGCTATAAGGTATAGGTGCTTAACCTCTAATATAGCGAAGTGCTTTAATTCATGGATTCTCCCTATACATGACAAGATCTTAATCTCACTTATTGAGAAGCTTCGTTTAATATTGATAAAACTTTATGAGGTAATTATAAAGATTAAAGAGCGTCAGATAGAAGCGCATAAGCTATGTGTGGTAATAGTGTATTGCCTCCACCATCGTTATAAAGCTCATGACCGGAAATACAACTGCAATATTGATCTTGAGAATATGAAATGCTCTTGTGAAGAGTGACAGGTTAGCAAGATTCCTTGCGGACATATCATCACATGCATTTTATATAAAGGCAATCTTCCATATGATTACTGTGACAAGTTCTATACAGTTAAATCATATCAAGCTGCATATGGTACTCATCCATTTCATTCGATGACCGATAATGTCTCACACGTCGCTCCTCCGACCCTTATTAATGTCTTACTACTAGCACCGATTAAGAAATTAGGGTGACCTAAAGTAAAGAGACAGATAACAGAACACAAGGAGGTGGTTTCATTTAAGTGCAATATATGTCATGAGTTTGGCCATAATAGGCGAAAACACGATTAGGAAGTAATGTGTGAGTATTTGATGCATTTATAAAGTAGTTTATGGCATGCTTCTTTGTAGTTTACATATTTCTTTTCAATATTATGCTTCTTTTGTTCAAGTACTCTTTCGGTTTAGTGTTATATTGCAAGTTAGTTTTTTTTCAGTATGTATTGGTTATAATATTTATGCAAAATGGTCGATCATTATTATGTTGAGTTTGCGACAATAAAAGTCAGATGGTGCACTTGCGCTTGAGGATGAAAGCTGATGCAGGCCACCATTGCACTTGTGGCAATAAAAATTGAAGTTTGTTTTTTGTTTTTTAAAGAGAATGAATTGTGTATATAATAGGGAACAAAGTTGTTTGATTCTTGTTTTTGACTAGAATGAATTATTTATATAAAAGGAGATTGATTGATTAATTGATTTATTTCTAAGAATGAATTGTGTATATAACAGATAATGAAGTTGTTTGATCTTATTTTTTATTTGATATGTATTGTTTATATGACATGTGATTGATTTGTTTATGAAAATAATTTTGTATAATGTATATATAACAAAGAATGAACATGTATTTGTAAATGGTGATTTTTCGCATCAGTACATAATTTTGCAAGGTACATGCAAATTTTAGTTAATCATTTTAAATCAGAAAGGATTAGCAGGTCTAATATTGTGAAATTATTTTTTCTTGCAAAAGTCTAATATTGCGAAATTCTTTTTTTTTGTGAAAGTTTGATATTGCAAAATTCTTTTTTCTTGAAATTTTTTTTATTAGCCTCCACAATTTGTAGGAGATTTGCTAGAAAAATCATTGGAGGTGAGCCATAATTCAGGGTTTGCAAAAATAGGTCATTCAGATGTGAAGCATCATTCTTTCACAAAATGACATTCCTCATACATTACATTCATTTCATTCTTTCACAAAATGAAGTTTTTTATACATTTCATACATTTTATTCTTTTACAAAGCAAAGTTGCTCATACATTGCATTCAAACTATTCTTTTACAAAGTAAAGTCACTCATACATTGTATTCATTCCATTCTTTTACAAGAATGTTGATTCTTATTGCTTCTTTGATGATGAGAAAACAAAGTATGTGCAAAGCTACCTTCATCTTTTGGGTCTCAAGAATGTTGCATATCATCACATCTTTGATGAAGAGAAAATACTACACTATGTGTTGTTCTTCTGCATATCACCACATCGAATGCTAACTTGCAAACTTGTGATTTTCTACCCCACCCATACCATAAGATGCATGTCCTCATAGTTCATTAGAGCAAAGGCCTTAAGAATGCTACATGTCCCACACATATCATGTGATCAAACACTGACTGTGAGATACATCGACTTTATGTTGATGGGGAGACACATCATCATCATTCTCGTTCTCTATGATGAAAATGGGTTGTGAGTTTCATTTTCAATTCCACCTATACTATAAGATGCCCTTACCAGAAAAACTCATCATCGAAGATTTTTCACTAATGAAGCATCATGGATGTAATACCTGCAAAATTTTCATAATTATTCAATAAATAAAGATGAATTTTATGTCTCCAATTTGGGTTGAATTTTCATTTGAATGTATATTTTCATTTGAGTTTGAATCTAAGTTAATTCACATCTCAAGTCCCATGTTGAATCATCATACCTTTAACCCACTCAAAATTCTAACCAAAATAATATAAATGTTTTCTGCTGTATTTTCTGTATTTCGTTTTGACCAAGGGATCTTATCTTTGGTGTCTCTTTTGTGAGCTTAGTTCTAGTGGGTTATTAAATGCTAACGCTTGCGTATAAGTTGACCCCTTAGAGCTTAGTCTGGTTGAAGTAATGTTATCGATAATGCCTTGCATAAAAACAAAAATCATGTATTTTCGGGTTAAAATTTTGGGGCATTACAGCCTATCTTCATTTTAGGTGAGTAGGATTTGAACCTAATGCCTCTCTGTTATGATCTATGTACAAACATTGTGGAACGTGGAAATAACGGATGCAAGATCAATTTGAAAGTTAAAAAAAAAAATCAAATATGAGACATGAGGACACATTTTTTCATTTTTAATTATTAAATTCTATTTTTGATATTTAATATTTTATTAAAATATTACTAAAAGTAATAAAATTCAATTAAAATACAAATACAAATTGGTGTTCGAATATGCATGTTCCCTTTGTGTGTGGCCAAGGACACGGCCAAAATAGCATATCCCTGTAACATAAGTTATGATAGTACGACCCAATCATCTAATTATCTCATTGGACCCAAGTGGGTTTGGATAAATTAGATAAAGTGGAAAGGTAACAACCAAAAGTTATGGAAAAAAGGGTTTCCCAAAACGTGGGAAATGATTAATTGTCACGTTGAAGTCTTTCATCTATCCATGTTTTTGAGAATTTGATGGAAGGGGAATGAAAAGTAGAAAGGGAATTGAGTTTTAGCTTGAGTAGGGATGTCAATCAATCCCAGTTTATCCGATATCTCACTTTTCGGTTCCTTTTAGTTGCATTTGGTAAGGCAAAAGCTTATAATTGGATGCAGATTATGATTTTGATTTTTTGCTATTCAATCGGATAAATACCTGAATGTGATGCATATCCGAATCCATTTACATGTAAAAAAAAAACAGATATGGTATGAGCTTTTCACCATAGGAATTTAAATCCAAATTCAGATCCGTTTAGCCCACATCATATTTTATTATGCAAAGCTTTTGCAAAATCGGGACCTATATGAGTAAAAACACCGAGTCTTCTCTGGAAGCTTTTCCGATTCTCTCCGAACCCGAATCGAACCGGTTTTGTTTTGAGGAGCAATCAGTAAAGCCCTCTATAAAACCTCCCAAGTGCCCGTTCATGCCGCCTCAGCCTCTTCGTTTTCCTTCCTTTTGTGACAATGGTTCTCTCTCTCTCTCTCTCTGTAGACTCTGAAATCGGATTGCTTTCTGTGACTGTTAGCATCGATTTTTGATGGTGGTGTTGGTGACTCTTCTTCTTCTTCTTGGTTGTTGCAGCCGCAGGGAGATTACATCGAGCTGCATCGGAAGAGGCATGGATACCGCCATGACCACTTCGAGAAGAAGCGCAAGAAGGAGGCCCGAGAGGTCCACAAGCGCTCCGCCTTCGCCCAGAAGGTACCCATTTTGGATTGCCCCCAAAAAAATCCCCTTTCTCTTCTCTTTCCAAAGAATTTTTTCGATTCTTCCTTCTCGCTCGTTTCGCTTTCGTCGCCGTGGTTTCCTGTTCCTTCTCTCCTTTTGTTTCCATTTATTGGAACTGAGTTTGGTCGAATTAGTGTTGCTGTCGATGGAAAAGGAAGAGAACCATGGAAATTGTTTCTTGGATGCCGATTGGAAATGGGTTTGTTGAGGAAATTTGGGAATTTTGTTGGTTTTTCTTTAATCTGAAAATATGATGTTAGGTCTTTGAAATGAATATGGGGAAAAAATAGGCTAAGAGAATTTGGTGGACGAGGAATTCTTGCAAGTCCAATACAACAAAAATATGGTTGGGAATGCTGAAACATGCTCTTAGAACAAACAGTTGACATTGATACGGAAACAGAAATTCCTAACTTCTGTGCACTTACCCCCCATGCGACCTTATGGAATAACAAAGATACTGGATTCAAGCATTTTCTTAATCTCCTATATGTGTAGCCACTTATCCATAAAAAGTGGGATAAGCTGGGATATTGCACGGTGAAGTGGGGAATTCTAAAAATTGGTTCTCCGTTCGAAGAAAGAAGTTTAACCATAAGTTTTGGAGATCTTGAAACCTTTTGAAATCACAGAAAATCAGGGATTTAAGCACTTACTCCAATTGTTGAGCCTGTTTTTGAACGCACCTGCTTATGCTGATAAGTGACACAAGCTGGGATATATGTTTCTGGGGCTCAATATGATTTTGCAATTTATCCACTTGGCTAACTAACTGTGTTTGGTTATGGATTTCATGGTCAGTTTTGAATTAGGGGCTCCATTTCAGTTCTCAAGGTAATGGGTTCAGCTATCTAGCAACAGATTATCATGGTTAGCCGTGAATATTAGTTCCATTTTGACCTGGATCATTCATTTTTGGGGGTGTGGGGATGAACACTGTTCTCCTTGCATTGGTGGACTTGCGGTTGGTTTTGCCAGTTATGAATTGTGATTATGCATTGATCTGGATCATCAATTCTTGAAGGTGTTGTACTTGTGCGAGATGAATCCTGTGCTCTGGAGTGGCATGCTTGATTTGTCTGCATATGAACTTCTTTAGGGTGGTCTGGAACTCGATGGATTTATAGCTTAGTGGGAATACCTTTCCTGGAACATTTCTGGTTCTTGTTTAATTTTTTGATATGTACTCATCTAGGTGGATTTTTGTTTTATTTCTATATAGAGAAATTTTATGTTACTTAAATAGGACAAAGGATGCTTTATGGTGAGCCTATCTCATTTAAACAACATTGCTTAATGCTTTAATAAATATGATTGGTCAATCTTGTTGTCTAAAAAAGGGTTACCAATTTGAAAGTATGTATTTTTTATAATTCCTTGATTATTTGACTACTTTTGGAGCTTTATCTTCATTTAGAAGCCTGTATCTTTAGCTGTGAAAGTGTATAATCAGCTATTATTTTTTGTTGTTTATTTTCTGCTATGATGATGTCTGGTGATGTGATGGTAATAAAGTTTGCACAATTATTTGAATCTTACTTTTTTATGTCATATGATTTGGCTTAACTTTCTTGGGGATCTTTCTCGTTGGTGACACAGGCTCTTGGTATTAAGGGAAAAATGTTTGCCAAAAAGCGATATGCAGAGAAGGCTCTAATGAAGAAAACGTGTGTATCTTCATACTTTGAACTTGTTTTCTCTGTTTTTTGTTTGTCATAGTGCACAATGTTAGTTGTAAATTTGTAATAACCTGGCTGAGACATGGATCTCAACCACATTCATTCTGGGGCTGAAATGCGAAAAATGGATAGTATAATTTAGAGACATGAAATACCTTGATTCCTCCACATGGACACTCACACACACATATTCCAAAAGTTTGTAATACACCATTACTCTTACGTCATCATCTGTTGGCTCCTCCTAATTAATTTTACAATTTTCATAATATGACCTATCGAAGGTTTAACTATTTTAAATACTGTATATGTAATATTCTTGGCTTTTATCCTTGTTTTGGGCAGGCTTGCTATGCATGAAGAATCATCTGTAAGGCGTAAAACTGATGATAATGTGCAGGAGGGTGCTATTCCTGCATATTTGCTGGATCGTGAAACAACAGCACGTGCAAAGGTAACTTTCTATACTTTTGGTTCAAGCACTTACAAATCCTTTTCTTTTTTCCTAATTTAATATGTAAGAGCATCAAGTGTATATTAATAGATTGGCATGTGGGTGCATTATGGTGTAGGTACTCAGCAATACCATCAAGCAAAAGAGGAAGGAAAAAGCTGGTAAATGGGAGGTTCCACTGCCGAAGGTAGAAAGAATTTTAAGTCTTACCTTTTTTAGGAAAATTCAAGATATATTTTTGGTATTTGGGTCTTTTTCTTGTTTAGTATGTCCTAAGGTGCTGTTTCCTTTGCATGTTTGGTTTCCATGGCTTTGTAATATATCTTATGCTACACTGTGCGCAAGGAGACAGTAACTTTGCAGTCTTGGTCGCTAGCTTCTTGACTCATTTTACACAAATACACTTGCACACAGACTCGCATCAGGCACACACACACACCAGGTTGTCAAAGAGGGAGGTGGAATCTAGAAGTGATACAGGCAGTGGAAGTGAAAAACCAGGGATTTCTAAGGCCTTGCGAAATAAGAAGCGAGAAATGATGAAGAATGTTTAAGATGTGAATTAGGTGGTTTAGGAAATAAAAAAGATTGTAAATGTTATACTATTATACAATAGTATTATTGCATACATGATAAGCAGATTTCTATGTGACTGAATCTTTTAAATGAATGCCTTTGTTCTGAATGAAAATGCATCCGTTATATAAGAAATTAAAGAATTATAAATTACAAAATTTTCTCTCAAATCAGTTTAAGATAGATCAACTACGATGCTTTCTTAGTAGAAACCTACAATTCCTTAATTGTGTGAACATTTTTCTTTTCAGTAAAGTTACAGTTTCCCAATCTAAATATCACGTGCTTCTCATAAAATACAGAATGACCTTATGAAGCACCCAATATCCAGCTTACGAAGTGGTTTACGGTCTTCTTCTTCTCTTTTTCTCTTCTTTGTTAAGATATATGTAGCCTTTTTCTCGTGTAATCATTTTTGTCTTGTATATATCAAAACTTTAGGTATTTTCTTCTTTTTATGTAGTCTTGTACATAAGGTATACTTTAGGTATACCTTGTATACTTGTAGGCTAGTTTTAGGTTTCTTTTTATTTTTATTCTTTTTATTTTTTTATATTTTTCGTAGCTAGTCCAACTAGCTGGTGGAGTCTACTAGCCATTAGGATCATGGGTGTAAGTGTCGTATCTTAACCCGTATTGGTCGGTCCCAAAATAAGATATGTATCGTATCATAAAAGATCATAAATTTTAAAAAATTAAAAAATCTAAAAAAATTAGAAAAAATAACAAAACTTCTAAAAAATCATGACACAGAAAACAATGATGAAATACACAAAATGCAACCATAAAATCACATATGAAGCATTTATGTCTCTGTGAGCTGCATAAGACATCATCAAGAATCAACTATCTCACAAGAACAATGCAAAATATTAAATATCTTGCAATTAAGAACATGCCACAAGACTCATATTTTCATATTAAATAAACAAAAATATTATGACAATAATTGCACTCGATTTTCAATCGGTTTTCACTCGTTACTTAAGTGCTCCATTGCTATGTTGGATCATTTGATGCCATCTTTGTTGGTGTGTGGAGCCTGATTTCTACCTTGATATAAATCTTTAATTTTCGAAGTATGTTCTATACGAATGAGGGTTTCAGCCTTTAAAAGCTCTTTAAAACCCCAAAACATAAAAGCACAAATTTGCCCATTTTTAAGCCTGAGGACACCATATCGTACGATACATGCGATACACCTACGATACAGACCCGTATCGAGATACAGGTATGTATCGTATCAATCTCTTGCATCGATACAATATGTATCATAGATACTGACAACATTGATTAGGATGGTCTAATGACTAGTCAAACTAGCTGTTATACCATCCTAATGGCTAGTATTTTGCTTGGCTATATGAGGCTTATGCCTCATTGTGAGTTTGAGAGAGGATGATTGTACATATCATGTGAGTGTTTTGTAGTGAGGTTTATATGTAATTTTTAATTTATTTTATTATTAATAAAAAATGTTATTTTATTTGTTGGTGTTCTTATGAATGTATAAACATGTTATTTCTTTTCTATGGCCAAATGGGTTGTCTATGCTTTTGTTCCTCCTTATTTGTCTTTCGTTTGTGTCTCGGATTCCATGACACTTCGTGACATGGTATTAGAGCCAAGGGAAGATCACCTTGGTGTTCTTCTTTTGGTGATGAACTTGGGATCCTCTTGGTTTGACTACGTGCTTTGTAAGATGTCCTTGATCGAGGTATGTATCTTGATTTTTTTTCTTGGGATGTTTTTCCAAAAAATCTTCTTGATTTTAGTACTCATGCATTGTGTGAGAGAGTTCTATTGTAATTTTTTTTATAAAATTCCTTATGACTCATTTGTTTTTAAAAAATATAAGTTGTTTTGCACTAATTTTTGGTGAGCTCTTTTTTGTTTTTAAAGGGAATGCCTATTTGGTGTTTATTTTATTTTCTCAACTTGATGTTGTTTTATGTTTGATGTTTTGCATTGATAAATAGTTCATTTGTATTAAGTTGGGATATTGCTATCCTTTGTTGTGTGTTCTTGTATTTATTTTCTAACCTTTTATGCTCTTGGTTCTTTTTTTTTGTCATAAAGACCTTCTCTTATAAAAAAAACTGTGGTTTTATAGAACGTTTTGATGCTTGCCTTCTACATACATGCTTTGCATGGATAATCTCCTTGAAGAGTTTATAATCATGTTTTGCATGTTAGCATGAGCTATAATGGTTTTCTTTCCTATGCTCTTAAGTTTTGAGTGCATTCTGATATTCTTGTTTTACTTATAGGCACCTTGAATTAAAATTTATGCATTTTGGGTTTATAGCATAAAATGCATTTGTATCTTGTATGCGCTATGGATGTATGATATTTTTGTATTCTTTGTTGACTAGTATATGCATGTACAACATTGATCTATAAGTTTTTGGAATGATAACATATTAACGTATGCAAATGATCCTTTTCGAGCATGTGTTCTCATATAAATTTTTTGAAAATTGTGTGAGAACATTATTGTCCTAATCTGAGGACGTGTGAATATTATATTTGTTGGATTTGTGCTCGTAGGCAGCCTGTACTCTTCTTGATTGTGACGGTCTTATAGGCATATTACATACATGTTTTATTAAATATATCATGTATGCATGAGAACATTTGATATGATATGTATTTGTGATAATTTGGTATTAAAGCATCTTTTTGCATATAGAACTTAGTATGAAGTTATTGTATTTCCTCTTATGGAATTTGTTATGAAGTTTATGAATGCTTGATGTGTGAGCATTATACTTGTATCTTGTCGTTGCACCATGATTTATTATATGTTTTTTTTTTTTGTTAAATCCTTTTGAAGATTCAAATTCTTCTATTGGACTTGACTTAAAAAATTGTTTCAAATTAGCTCTTGTTTGTTTCTTTTTTTTGGAAAGTGCTTTCGAGGTCTTCTTGTTGCCTTTTTTGGGTTTGGTTTAGCTCATTACAATATTTCTTTTGAGGCTCCATCACTTATTTCTTTTGGCTTGTTGGAGGTGAGTTGTGTGCACCTCTTTTATTGTGGAGTTAAAGATGTTTGTTGAGGTGAGTTGTGTGTACCTCATTGTTGTATAAGTTTAGAGTGTTGTTTTATGAGTGTGGTTTTGACACTCGATTTGGCTCTAACTGATGTTTGTTTGATCTCTGACTTTGTGAGTGGCTTGTATCACTCACTTATTGTGTAATTTGTTGTGATTGGATGCTTGTATTGATGTTTATCTGTGATGACTATACTTTTTTTGTTATTTTGACCATGGTGGCTCATATCATATTATCAAAAGTTTGTAAAATTTATTGTTCTTGCATTGTTTTGTATATTATTTTCAAATCATCTTTTTTATCTTCTTGTTGACATTAGTTTGTTTTCATTGCAAGTTCTTTTTACCTCTCATTTTTTCATTCTTCCCTCTTATTTGAGTGTTTTTTCTTTGGATAAGGAATCTTATTTATCAGTTTTACAACCATGTGTGGTGAGTTATGTGCACCCAGTGTAACTGAATTGTTGTTTACAGTTTTACAATCATTTGTGAGGTGAGGTGTGTGCACCTCTTGTGGTTGTAGCTGGTGTTTATTGTCAATTTAGATAGCTGGTATTGCCAGTGCATGGTCATTGATATGGTTATTGCTGACATGTTTTGATCTCTTGTTTTATGTGCTGATACACTCAGTTCTTGGGGTTGTTGAGATAGGGGTTAGTGAGGTGATTGCTTGTGGTGACCAAACTATTATTTTTTACTAATTAAATATTTGAGAATGTTGTATTTTCTCATTAAAAATTTGTTGTGAATTTTTTTTAATCTCTTCCACTTCTCTTTTGCCCTTATATGAAAATTGGTTATTCTTTGAAAAATTTTCATGCATGATTATGTGCATTAAATATGCTTTAATTACATATTGGATATATATTTTGAGGAGATTTGTTTCATGTTGGTTATCTTGCATACATCGTTGTATGCATTTTTGTATGAATTTACTTAATTCATCTTTTGTTGTGAGATCTTTTGAGCTTTTACATTTTATGCATGTTGTCGTGTTTGATTAGTATAATTAATGATTTGTACCTTCATTTGAGATGTTTATCTAAGCACATTGGGATATTATTTATGATTGTTAGTTTATGCTTAATATGTGATTGTCTTTTGGACTTTGGTGGTCAAATCCTCTTATGATTAGTATTGATGTTTTTTGGAAAAATATGTTGATTTTGTAGTTATGATTATCTAATTTAGATTTCTTAAAGTTGTTTTTTAGGTATGTTCCTCTTATATATCTTAATGGATATTGTGTATTTGAATAGTTACTACTTTTTAATTTTTTTAAAATAATTGTTTCAAAATATTTTTCTTGTTGTTTAAAAAACAAAATAAATAATAATAATAATAAATGTCTAGTTTTTTTTTTACATATTGTCTAGTTTATTTTCTATACTTATTTTGTTGGTGTGGTAATGTTTTTCCTTGTGTGGTAATGTTTTTCCTCTATAAAACAAGTTTATTCTCAATATATTGTTTAGTTTATTTTTTATATATTGTATTTTTATGTGTTTTTGATATGCTTGACCATCCTCTCTCCATATATATATATATATACATGTGTGCGTGTGTGTGTTTCTTTTTGGTGTTATAATCTGTTTTGTTGTAGTTGTTGCTTCATGTTGCAAGAACTTAGAGAACTTATGGATTGAGCTAAGCTAAAGTAACATGAATGAATTTTCTTAATGATGTTTGAAGTTGTTCAAGATCTCATCTTGATGTTTATGCAAGCATTTGAAGACCCATCTATATCTTATTGTTGCAAACTTTCAGTGATCCATCGCAAGTTTGAGGGGGCTGTTAAGATATATGTAGCCTTTTCTTGTGTAATCATTTTTTTCTTGTATATATCCAAACTTTAAGTATTTTCTTCTTTTCATGGTGTCTTGTACTTAAGGTATACTAGGTATAACTTGTAGGCTAGTTTTAGGTTTCTTTTATTTTTATTCTTTTTATTTTTTTTTATTTTTGGTAGCTAGTCCAACTAGCTGTTGGAGTCTAGTAGACATTAGGATGGTCTGATGGCTAGTCAAACTAGCCGTTAGACCATCCTAATGGCTAGTATTTTGCATGGCTATTTATATGAGGCTTATGCCTCATTGTGAGTTTGAGAGATGATGATTGTACTTATTGTATGAGTGTTTTGTAGTGAGGTTTATATGTAATTTTTGTTTATTTTATTATTAATAAAAATTATTATTTTATTTTCTGGTGTTCTTATGAATGTATAAACATGTTATTTCTTATCTATAGCCAAATGAGTTGTCTATGCTTTTGTTCCTCTTTATTTGTCTTTCGTTTGTATCTTGGATTCCATGCCACTTCGTGACATTCTTCTTCATTTCACTGCATCTATCTTCTACCATGAGACTCTTTAAAGCTCATCAGGTTTGTTTATACAATTTTTTGATATATCAACTTACATTATGGTGATCATATGAAAGTTTTTGTATGTCAAAATTAGGATAATTTTTCTTTTGATTGTGTAATTTGTGGATATAACCATCTCAGATGATTTGAGTACAACGTGTTGAAAATATAATCATGTGAAGTCTATTGTCTGCATTATGTTTCTGGTCTTCTCATTTCTCAGTGCACCTAGTATCCTTATTTATGTTCTTTATTTGATCAGGTAAGGCCTGTTGCTGAAGATGAGATGTTCCGGGTAGTTCGTTCTGGTAAAAGGAAAAGTAAGTTTCTTGCTTTTGCTGCATCTTTGATTATGGCAGGCATTGGCTAAATATGGCAACATTTATGGGATTGTGAGCATACTATCACTGTAAAGATTGTCTAAGATAATTTTTTTCCTTATTTTCTTCAAGTGATATTTGGAATTGCAATTACTTAAATGTCAATGGTTGTTGAATTATGTAGGATGTATAACTTAGTTCTCCCTTTTAGGTGAACAGGTGTTGAATCTATGCATGAATTATTCTACTGCTTTTTCTCTAGTGGAATTAGCAGTCAGGAAATGATATCTTTTACTGCCATTTTACAAGCAAAGTGTTTTTTCTTATGAACAATCATTGTTGGGAGAATGCTTGATGGTTTATATTTCATTTACAGCGAAGCAATGGAAAAGGATGGTCACCAAAGTCACATTCGTAGGACCAGGTTTTACTAGGAAACCTCCAAAATATGAGAGGTTCATTCGTCCGACGGGGTTACGATTTACCAAAGCCCATGTCACGCACCCAGAACTGAAATGCACCTTTAATCTCGAGATTATTGGAGTTAAGAAAAACCCCAATGGTCCTATGTATACATCTCTTGGTGTCATCACCAGGGGGACTATTATTGAGGTAAAGAAGTGACATGGACATGATTGTTGCCAGCATGTTCTTTATTCTTTTTATCTTCTATATTTTTTGCTTATCTTCTTTTTATCTTCTATATTCAATTGAGGCCTTTTTTTTCTTTTCCTTCAAAATCCAGGTAAATGTTAGCGAACTTGGTTTGGTTACCCCTGCTGGGAAGGTTGTCTGGGGTGAGTTTTTCAATCTTGTTGTGAAGAGATTTAATGAGTCATGAATGCGTGCATATATGAGGAAAGAATAAGTCAATTATTTACAAAAGTGCTGCCAATTTTTCAGTTATTATTTTATTTCTGTTATTAATTTATCTGATGTTTTTTCTTCATGCACTTCAAATACCTACTTTAGATATAAAATTACAAATTGTCTTTATGTTGATAATCGTCCTCTCTTGCCACAGCTGCCATTGAGATAAAGATTTGTTAGATCTTGTTGGATTCTACACTTGCATTTTACCACTTCCTTTCACTTTTCTTAGGTCTTATTGGGTTCTACGTTTCACATTCTCGTGACTTCCTTTCAGTTTTCTTAGGTTTTATTGGATTCTACACTTCACATTCTTGTGACTTCCTTTCACTTTTTTTTTCTTTTAAACCCAACTCAGTCAAATTCATCTTCTGACTCAAATACTTGGTGCTCCCTGTCAAAAAGACGCAAGAAAAGGGATATCATTTCCTCCTTTTCATCATCCCCATTATCTTTGTTGACATCATCTTCCTTTTTTTTTCTTTCACTGCATCTTAGATTCCACTCAGTTCAAAACTCACCACCTCTGGAAACCGGTTGGATCTCAAATTCTAGTAGCTTGTATTCTTTATCAGAACCAGACGGCTGAACTAGTCTGCCATGGGCATCCGTTACAGGTCTGTTCTGATCCCTGTTCACGTTCTGACTCTTGTCTGGACTGCTGGAGCAGATGTTGCCGTTAGTCCTGGATTGCCCCCTCCAACTCACCATGGCAGGGGAACTTAGTTCTCTATGGTACCTCCAATGGACAGTGTGTCTGGCCCAATAACACTTCTAATCATGTTGAATATACAATCCTAAAAGTGGTATATTCATCGTTGGATAATGATAATCTTGTCCTGCTTGACCAACATAGCCACTCCATTTTTGGCAGAGTTTCCTTACTCATGCACACGCTTATCTTGTTTGGAAAGGAAAATATTGAGGGCATTTTTTTTGTCAATGTTTGACTAAAACTGTGGTCAACTGAGTGATTCAGAACCATCCGGGCATTTGAGCCCAAGAAAATCAAGGTGATCAAATATAAACTAAAATTTTGGGTAGTTCTTTGTAAACTGCTGATAAGTTGGATGACTCTTTGTAACTTACTCATGAAAGAGGCCATACGTGAGATCACTTCTAATGTTGGATTTGGTGATTGCAGGAAAATATGCACAAGTTACGAATAATCTAGAGAACGATGGCTGTATAAACGCGGTTTTGCTTGTCTGAGAGCAAATTGTGTGGTCCCTTGAAAGGGGAAGTCACAATTTTGTAGGACTGTTCATGCTGGAAATTGTAGGACTTATGGCCTATAGTGAAACATCACATTTTTTTTATTCGAGTACTCATGCAATCTTGTAATGAAAACTGTCTTTTTTCTTACCTATCAATTCTCCATTCTGTGGATCATTTTGAGTTGGTATTCCAAAGGCATGGTATGTAAGGATATGTCTCACCAGTCATTTTTTTTTCGTTTATTATATGGGAACCACACTCGGGATCAGAGATCTGACTGAGTTGGTCTTCGCTTGCCATCCCAACAGCATAAACAGGATAAGGAATGGGCAACGTTGCACTTATCTATGACAAAAAAAAATCAGTGGTTTCTCTCAAACATCATAAGAGAAAAAAAGAAAAAAAAATCAAGAAAATTAAATTAGACAAACCTAGCCCTGTTCAGTCAGGCATGTGATAGTATGATCAATGTCACAAACCTCGTTCTCAATAAATTATTGGAAAAAAAATCTTGTGATATTAAAAAAAAACTGGTTCATTGGGTGGCGCTCGGGTAAGTATTGGCATATATAAAAGTATAAAAATATTAAAAAAGATATACAAAAAATACAAATATTTATATTCTGATACAAACACAACGTTTTCAAAATAAGAAACATTTTCAAGATATCCTTAAATATCATTGTATTATCTCAAAATTTAAGACTACATAGGGCTTGAAAGAGCATGCATATGATGGAATCATGCGTCATGTCGGCCAAGCGGCCTAAATCATCCTAGAGCTGTTATTGTGCTGGATCAGTTCATATCCACCAGGCAGGAACCCAATCAAGATTTGTTTGAATTCTCTTCACATGTCTAGGCCCAGTCAGGTTTTGCCAATCCAGATCACATTATGTGGGTGCCTAACAGTCTTGATAAACCA
This sequence comes from Nuphar pumila, assembly GCF_984573655.1. Lineage (NCBI taxonomy): Eukaryota > Viridiplantae > Streptophyta > Magnoliopsida > Nymphaeales > Nymphaeaceae > Nuphar > Nuphar pumila. The sequence goes on from NC_143253.1 coordinate 100,592,378, forward strand.
TACTATGATCACTCGAGTGTTGGTAAGCTGAATCGGTAGAGTTGGATTATCTAATGCTAGGTTGGACTGGATTTGGATTCCACTGGGCTGCTCCAGTCTTTCTCAAGTCCTTACAACACTAGCTTGACTTATCACAGGTTCCGATCGAAGGAAAGAACTCACATGAGGTCAAGAATGTTGAAAATATTGCCTTAGTAGGTTAGGCAACTGAGCTTGAACAAGGTATACTCAGAGGCACATACAAATGTGCTATCTTTCAAGCAATAGTTGTCCCACTTAGGATTAAGTCCTCGGTGCAATGGTTACTCGTGCAACTATACTCCCAAGATACAATAGAGCTTTCTCCTATTCGCAAAAAATTGGTCTAGGCCCTGCACTGGGTGAGACTGATAACCTCGACATGAACCACCTTGAACAACGTTTTTATTTGGATAGAAAGATCTAGGCTTGAATTGGATATGAATATTAGGTATGAGTATGAATTTTGAATACAAGTAGATATGAATCCAAACTGCAACTTAATATGAATTTAAACTTTAACTAGATATGAATCAAAACTACAACTGGATCTGAATTCAAACAACAATTGAATCTGGATCTGAACTCTAACTTGATATTGAACTAAACTTCAATCAAGCTCATGGAGAGAGAGAGAGAGAGAGAGAGAGAGAGAGAGAGAGAGAGGAGGTGAGGAGAGCTTGAGAGAGGGATGAGAGAAATGGAATAGGGCTAGGGTTTACATAGGCCTAGCTTCCGGCCCCAAGCCCCCATAAAAGCTTTAAAGAGCTACGACCATCAATAATGGATCATGGTTGGCTAAAATAGCCAGCTATAAAGGCCCAAACATTTGGCCTAAGAAAGGTACCAAACATGATGCAAAATGACCATGAAAGGGTCAAGTTCGACCAAGACTGATTCAATGGTCAAAGGTCAAACCTACCAAGGATAAGGAGTAGTTTATGAAATGTTAAGACCATAAAAAAATGTTGGGCATGGTCTAACAGATCCGAATAAGGTTTAAATAAATCTAATAAGAATTAATTAAAAAGTCAAAGAAGTCAATGGGCTGGTCAAAAGTCAATTTTAGACTTGGAGATTAAATCTGTATCAAGTACTAAAAAGATAACACCAGGGTCTAAAGATAAATAGATGCACACACACAAGATCGGGCCTTGCCCTTTAAGGTAGCACTCTTCTATATAAAGATAAGAGGTTTCCTAAAAACCTTTAATGTGAGAATAAACTTTTGTAGGAACCCAACACCCACCAACTTAGGGAAAAATGAAAAATAGAAGGAAAACCATAAAAATAGTTTTGAGCCAAATTCCAACAAAGAATCATAGAATCGAGTTTTTATCCACATCAAGACAAAGTGACCCTTAGGGCACGTTTGAAAGTGTGGAAGTGGTATCCACCTACCAAGAAATGACCAAGTTGACTTTGACTTGTTCTTATTTTCCTCTCTCTCTCTCATATCAGGCCACACTTAAATAAAACAAACTATTACGTCTCATGATGGAGTGTCAATTTCATTTCCAAGTGATTTTTTTTTTATATGCCAAGTGAGATTCATATTGATGCACACAGAAAATTTGTGATTCCAAAAACTTCCAGCTTTTGACCATGAGGGCTCCACCTTTTAGCTTTTTTTGGATATGCTAAGTGAGATTCATATGGATGCAAACTGTGATTTGTCGCTTGACATGGGATGACCATAATTCAAAATCCATGGGGGCGTCCCTTGCTATAAGGTCAAAATTGGCTGTAATCTCCTGTGAGTAGTAAGGACCTTTGGCATTTTACCAATTGGAGGCCTGGTAATGTTTGGTTGGTAAAAAAGCTTTTTCTCTTGGCCTAGCACTACAACAAAGCAGTAGATTAGCGACGACCACATTCCGTCGCTAATCCGTCGCTAACATGGTTAGCGACGGATTAGCGACAATGAGGCGACAATATGCTTACGTCGCGAATATTTCGACGCTAACTGGCGACGGAATTATTCCGTCGCCAGGTCCGTCGCTAATTGCGACGGAATAACGAGCGCTATATTCCGTTGCCAATCCGCCGGTACTAAACGGCGACCACGGCTTGGCGACGGATTTACTTCCGTCGCTATGCCGTCGCTAGATTAATATGAATAGCGACGGATGGTTCCGTCGCTAATCCATCGCAAACACGAAAAAAAATTAAAAAAAAATTATTTTAAAATTAATTACCGAGAACTGTACAATTTCTATTTCCTGTACAATTTATATTTCCTGTAAATAAAAAACAAACCACACAAAAAAATTCATATAACAAGAATCTACAACAATTAATCGTTCCACCTTAAAATTAAGAAGTTTAATTATTTACAATTCAACAATTACAATTAGGAAAAATAAAAAAAATAGAACTTCTTCAACACAGTCCTCTAATCATCGCCAAGATTTTGTGCGTCTTCTTGTTCATTGTCTTTATCTGTCCCTTCAGCTCCACTACCCTGATTATCGCTAGCAGCCTACACAAGAAAAGAACAGTCAGTATTGATAAACAAAATATAATGAAATAAATTACACACTATATGTGATTCTATCATGTGCTCATGTGCTCATGTGTGATCTAAGGCAATAAAAAAACTCTATATGTGATTCTATCATGCTCATATGTGTGCTAAGGCAGTCAAAAAATTGAATATGTGATTATAGCATGTTCATATGTGTTCTAAGGCATCTAAAAAAACTCTATATGTGATTCTACCATGCTCAGATGTGCTTTAAGGCAGGCAAAAAACTATATATGTGATTCGATCATGCTCGTATGTGTGCTAAGGCAGTAAAAAAATTGAATATGTGAATATAGCAAGCTCATATGTGCTCTAAGGCAGGCAAAGCCAAAAAATTTATATGTGATTCTATCATAAATGATATATAACATGTTCATATGTGTTCTAAGGCAGTAAAAAAACTCTATATGTTATTATAGCATGCTCATATGTGTGCTAAGGCAGTCAAAAAACTGAATATGTGATTATAATATGCTCATATGTGTTCTTAGGCAGTCAAAAAACTGAATATGTGATTATAGCATGCTCATATGTGTTCTAATGCAGTCAAAAAAACTTTATATGTGATTCTATCATGCTCATATGTGCTCTAAGGCAGACAAAAAGTTATATATATATATATATATATATATATATATATATATATATATATATATATATATATATATATGTGATTCTATCATGCTCATATGTGTGCTAAGGCAGTCAAAAAATTAAATATGTGATTATAGCATGTTCATATGTGTTCTAAGGCATCTAAAAAAACTCTATATGTGATTCTACCATGCTCAGATGTGCTTTAAGGCAGGTAAAAAACTATATATGTGATTCGATCATGCTCGTATGTGTGCTAAGGCAGTCAAAAAATTGAATATGTGAATATAGCATGCTCATATGTGCTCTAAGGCAGGCAAAACAACTTTATATGTGATTATAGCATGCTCATATGTGCTCTAAGGCAGACAAAAAAACTTTATATGTGATTATAGCATGCTCATATGTGCTCTAAGGCAGACAAAAAAACTTTATATGTGATTATAGCATGCTCATATGTGCTCTAATGTAATAAAAAAACTCTATATGTTATTATAGCATGCTCATATGTGCTCTAAGGCAGTCAAAAAACTGAATATGTGATTATACCTGAGAGGGACCTCGAATCGAAGATCCCCTATCCTGAACAGCGGCCTTGATCTCATTTCGGAGAAAGGGGGCGACAGTGTATTGAAAGTAGTTATTCAGTGATTCATTAATGATCTGACGTACATCATCATCGGAAAGAATAGTCGGCTTCTTGGAGCTTATGTCGGCGCAAGAAGTCGGTGAGCCGTAACTGGAAGAACCAATAACTGGTGAAGTGTTCATATTACTCCCAAACCCGAACACGCGACCATTTTGGGTTCACCTGCTGCAGTCACCCATGCTGTAGGATCAAATGATGGATGCTGAGTAGCGTCATCGCCATATCGCTCTACCTTCTGTTGCTCATATGCCTCCTACAAAATAATGTTTAAAGTATTCATTAATAATTAATGATAACATTATGATAACTTGCATATATATTGCAATGATTATTAATAGAATTAATACATATCATTGTCGTTCTCGCCTTCTCTGATACGAAGACTCCCGTGGTCTTCCGTTTATGTGTTTCTACAAACACATCCTTATATGGTACACTGCCTCCTTTTTCTGCTTCCTGCGAAGTTAAATGACAAAAGATTTAGTACACAAGTTTGCAACAATACTTATAAAATTAATATTATATATTGATGAGTTACCATTTTCTTTAGGTGGCTCCCAAATGTCTTAGATCCACCTGTGTGTAGATGGGCTTCGGGCATCTTTGATCGATTTTGTGCAGCCTTCGCATAGCGATTTCTAAATGCATCTCCCGCCCACTTATCGCACATTTCATCCCAGTAATCTCTCCTGATAGTAATAGGACCATAGCCCTTCCACAGTAATGGATCATCTACTACGCCAGATGCTTTTTTTGCTGCAGTCTTCATAGTGTGCAGCATGTCTGCAAATCGATTGGAAGCCACCTTCTGCCACACCTTCCTTGCATCATTTTCTTCCACCGTAATTGCGAAGCGATTCGAAGCCTACAAATATTTTCAGAAAGTTAGTAGACATTGCTTAAATAAATTAAATATGAAACACATTAACTATGAGGAACAACTGTATACCATGAATGAGGACCACAATCTGTCTAACACCTCCTTTGGGTACTCTTTCCATTGAGCAACTGGTCCTGGTAGATGTTGAAGAAGTGAATTCCTAATCTCCCGTACTACTTCTTGTGGCTCAAACCTCGTGCTGCTCATGAATTGTTACACAGTAAATATCAATATAAAATATTTAAAAGATATGCAATAATTGAAAACAAAATACTTACGGTCGATTATCGATATACACTATTCGAATGAGTCTTCTTGTGCCAGCCTGAGAAGACCCTGTTTCCTGTGTTGGCTGTTGACTTGTGTGATCAACTGGTGTAGGTGGGTCGTGTACAGGCGCAACATCATCTGTAAAAAAATACATTAGAAATTCTCAGAATGTGCATTTGAACTAATCAAGCATCTAATTAGTTATATGATATACCTATCACAGGAGCCCGTGAAGATGAAGGCTGAGCCTGGCTACTACTGGATGAGCGACCACTATAACCTCCACGAACCATATTCTAACAAATAACATATGTCATACAATACATTCAAATAATTCACATCAAGTATTATAATGCATTCAAGTCATTCACATCAAGCATTGCAATGCATTCAAATAATTCAAATCATTGACATCAAGTATTACACTAATTCAAATCATTCGTTAATTGCATAAATTATAATACATTCAAATAATTGAAATCATTCACATCAAGTATTACAATGCATTCAAATCATTCGTATCAAGTATTACAATACATTCAAATAAAATTTTTAATCATTCACACCAAGTATTGCAATACAACTCACATCAAGTATTACAATGCATTTAAATAGAGGTTTGTAGTATAAGATTTTGCTTACTAGCGTGAGAATTCTTCCTCGTCACTAGTTTGACTTTCTTCTTCTTCTTCTTCTTCTTCTTCATTGTTTGCCCATCCACTTGGTACATCATTTGGATCACATTCCTCTATGAATGTTTCATCGGCCAATGGAGATATGACATGCATATCATGCGCAACATCGTGACCATAAGCGAAGTCATAGACATCATCTGATTGATTGTAATCACTGTCTTCAGCTAACTCATCTTCCTGTAACTGATCATACTTGGGGTATAGTTTGGATTTCACCTTGCAAACTGCCCACCATTCATTTCTATCCGACTTTTTTATACTCGGATATGAAGTATAATAAACTTGTTGAGCTTGCGAGGCTAATATGAATGGTTCATATGTTCCAAACCTGGATTTATGATTCACCTCCACAATGCCTGAAGCTTTGTCGAGTCTTGTTGCAGTTGGATCAAACCAATGACACTTGAATATCGTAACCCTGTTATTCATGCCTAAGTAAGTCAACTCCATTATTTCCTCTATAACACCGTAGTAATCATGTTCATTTTCACCGTAGCTGCTACCCTTGACACACACGCCACTATTTATCGTTGATTTGTTTATACCGTAGTCTTTTGTATGGAATCGATAACCATTTACGATATACCCGTTGTAGCATTGCACAACTTTGGTCGGACCATTTTCTAAATCACATATTCCTTGATCTTTAACATCACCATTGCGAACCTACGCACAAACATAAACAATGATTGTGATCACGATCAATTAAGTAACTTAGTGTTGTTTATAAGTACAAAATTTATGTTAGCTTCTTTACCAACTGTTTCAACCACTCCACAAACTTAGTTTCACGTTCTTTTTGTACTTCTGCATCAGTGAGATGTGAAACTTCATTTTGCAACTCCAGATCAAATCGTCTGCAAATCACAAATACTTATATTACCGAGCCATGTATCCACATATAGAACATAAAAGGATTTATAATTGAGTTGCATATACATATACTTACTCGATGTATGGGTCGATCGCTGAGCAATTAAAAAGAATATAGATGTGTGCTGCATCTTGCTCTTGATCTGTCAATAACCTTGATCGGCAACTACCAAATGCATGCCCAAGTGGTTGAAATATCGACAGCTTGTCAACTACAGTTACTTGTTCTCCATCATTGTTACGGGGCGGGCATGTGTAACGTGTTGGAATATGAGGTTCGAAGTACATAGATGAGAAATTTGAAATCTCTTCTAAAGTGTACGCCTCACAAATAGAGCCTTCTACTCTTGCTTTATTACGGACCTTTTTTTTTAGGTCGAACATGCATCTGACAAGAATATACATTTCAAATTTTAAATATCTGTCATTAAAGACAAATATAAAAAAACATATACCTTTCAAATGGGTACATCCATCGATATTGCACAGGGCCACCAACCCTTAGTTCATATGGCAGATGTATGATCAAATGTTTCATAACATCGAAAAATGCTGGCGGAAATATCTTTTCTAACAGACAAACAGTGGTGATGACAGAGTCCTCGAGATTCTTTACATCTGATACAATGACCTCCGATGCGCACAATGTTCTGAAAAATCTGCTCAACTCAGACAATACCCCCCATATAGGTTTGTCTAACATATCATGGAATGCTAGGGGTATCAATCGTTGCATAAAGATATGACAATCATGGCTCTTCAACCCATATAACTGTCCATCGTCAATCTTCACAGCCCGAACAATGTTAGAGACATATCCATCTGGAAATCTCAGTTGTCTCAACCATTGACATACATGTTTTATTTGATCAGGTCCGAGCACGTACTTCGCCTTTGGTTTCAGTACTTTGCCATTATACTCTTTGAGTTCCAATTCTGGTTTTTTACATATTAATTTTAAATCCATATGGGCCTTCGGATTATCCTTCGTTTTTTCTTTAATATTCATTATTGTATTGAACACATTATCAAACACATTTTTCTCTACATGCATCACATCCAAATTATGTCGTATCAATAGGGTCGGCCAATACGGTAGTTCCCAAAAAATAGATTTTTTCGTCCAATTGTGATCCTTCCCAAATCCACGGAAGGGTGTAGGATTGCGGGCATCTGTTAATACATCTGGAAAGTATCGCAATCTTCTTAGAATCTCTATGCCAGACAATCTTGAGGATGAACCTTCCGTTTTAGTTGTGCCTGCTTTAAATGCATTCTTTTGATGTCGGAACGGATGATCGCTGGGTAGAAATCGATGATGGAAATCAAACCAGCAAGGCTTCCTTCCATGCCTCAATCTAAAAGCTTTGGAATCCTCCATGCAGTACAGACAAGCCAACCTCCCATGTGTGCTTCAACCAGATAACATACCATATGCAGGGAAGTCACTGATTGTCCATAGAACAACGGCCTTCATGTTGAAATTTTGTTTTTTGTGGGCATCATACGTGGTAACACCGTCATCTCACAGTACTTTTAATTCATCAATCAATGGCCTTAGATATACATCAAGATTTTGGCCAAGTGAGGTCGGACCAGGGATCAACAGAGACAATAAAAGATTTGGACGTTTCATACACAAGCTTGGTGGAAGGTTGTATGGAGTTACAAATACTGGCCAGCATGAGTATGGAGTTGATCTACCCCCAAATGGATTAAATCCATCTGTACATAGACCGAGTCTAACATTTCGCACTTCCATTGCGAAGTTCTGATGAGTACGATCAAAGTGCTTCCAAGCTTCAGCGTCAACAAGATGCGTGATCTTGTTTTCATCGTGTTGAACTTTATTTGCATGTCATCTCATGTGTTTAGCTGTCCTTGAAGACATATACAATCGCTGCAATCTAGGAGTGATAGGAAAGTAGCGGAGCGACTTGTATGAAACTTCCTTTGATCTCGTGCTACCATTGCCTCTTGTCTTTGGCTTGAACCGAGGATGCCCACATGACGGGCATGATATGTCGTTTTCCTGCTCCTTGAAATACAACATGTAGTGATTTGGACAAGCATCAATCTTTTTGTAACCCATACCTAGAGCGTTGACCATAACTTTCGCACGATAGAAATTTTGTGGCAATTTCTCATCTTTAGGCAACATACTCTTCACAATCATGCATAAACGGTCAAAACATGATTGACTCAAATTATACTCGGACTTCAAATTCATTAGTTGAAGAACTGCAGACAAGATAGTGTGACTCTCACAACCGTTCCAAAGTGGCTCATCAGCATCTCTAAGTAAATCATAAAATCTACTAGCTGCATCGTTTGGTGATTCTTCATCTACGACAGTTCTTACATCACTAGAACTCATAGCAGAACCCAGTTCTATTCCTGCAGCATCATATATCAAATTTGTATATGGATTATCGTGCACCACATTCACCCATGCATCAAAATCGTTTCTAAATTCTTCTCCATGAAACGTCCAGTTCTGATAATCACTCACAAAACCCTTCCTGTATAGGTGATGTCTAACGCCATGAGGTTCTACAAATCGATTATTCTTACAAATCTTGCAGGGACACCTAATCCGACCTGTGGGATCTACCGTACTGACACTTGCCGTTGCAAATTCAATAAAACTATCGACACCATCCATATATTCATGCGATAACTCATTGTCCACTATCCTACGGTACATCCATTCACGGTTTGCAGTCATTCTGTCGTATGATGTTACGAATAGTATCCTAACCAGTTAAAAGAGAACCATCAGAATGCTATGATGAAGAAAATATCAAATTTATTATGCAATATATGATGTCATACAATCACAAGAATTATGATGCATGCATTGATAACTTAATATTTTCATGTGCAAACTATTCATGACACGATACATTCATTTGAAGCATGCTTTCAGTATACAATTTCACATGGAAGATATAATCAAATTGAAAGTAACTACATGTAAGCATGGATACAATCACATCAAACATTGCAATACATCGAAATAATTCATATCAAACAAATGTCAAACATGTACCTGCAGCAAACACACTTCAATATCCCACTAACTACTACCATGCATAGCATGGACTCCGTACTCCAAAAATAAGAACACTTCCATATTCATACATTAAAATCATGCTCAGCATGATCTCCGAACTCCAACAAAGCAGTCCTAGATATCAACAACTAAGTGAGTGTGTGAACAATAAAGTGTTACATTCAATAAATTAAATAACATGTGATGCGCTTGCATCACTTACTCACCACGGGTATTTACCCGATTTGCATTGTTTTTGTCACTTACTTACCACGGGTGACGGGGCACAAGCGAGTTCCATTGAGAAATCTGCAAAAAACACTGTGTTAAAATGAATATTGAAGCTAATTAGGGAAACACAAACACTTATGCAATGCAAAAAACAACTAAACTGTTGATGATATATCTAATGATGAAATGCGATGAAATAAAGTGAAAAAGAAGCATTGAACATCATGGAAAAAATGAATTAAGAAGAAGCAATTCACATGTGGAGGGATTGTGATTTCTACCCTGACATAGCAATTGATACCTTATCGCATAGGATTGGTTAATTACATAAATAAACCCAAATATGATCAGATCCAAACCCACAATCAATTATATCTCAGTTCGATATTGATGGCTTTACTAAAACCATGATTATTCTATTTGTCATTTGCCTAAACATAGATAAATACTAGGATTAAAAGATTCTTTATAAACTAGTAATTCTAAAAAATATTCACAAAATAATCAAACAAATGTTTTGTTTTTCTAATCTAGTTTACGCATGCAACAAGAGTTTCTAAACTTGCTATTATTTTTGAAAAATAAAACTCATGCAATTCGTAGCAAAATGGCACTCCAGGGGGTAATAGGCAAATCAGAGACCCTTCTGCAATTTCTAGAAAGCAAAAAATGATTCTATGAAATAAATATCAAAATACAAGTTAGGAACTCTGTTTATACAATTTTTTAAGTTAATTAAAAAAGACTTAACCACCTTTTTTTGAAATTTCAGAAAGGTGCAGAACCTGTAGGTCTCTGACAGAAAATAACAAGAATTAAGAGGACTTGCTGGTATTAACAATAACTCAACCCTTCTCCCACAAACCCTAAACCCTCTTCCCTACAGCCCCTCTCTTTCCTCCTGTCAATCGCCCCACTCCGACGATCGATCTACACTGTCGGTGATCTGGCCTATGATCCTGCTATGGGGATGTTGTTCACCCGTGTTGCTTAAGGAGGACGATGGTGCCCTCTTTCTGAGTGTCCACTTTTTTGATTCAAATAGAGTCAATATGGATTGTTTAGTGGGCTCGATTATGGTAGTACCGGGGACTGTGCACACCCTCGACTCATCGACAGTCACAGTGCATCTGCTGACAGTCTCTCCTCTCTCTTTTCTCTTTTGGGTTTATGGGGTTTTACTAGGTGCTTTTGGATTTTTGGTAAAGTCACAATCAAGGGGTTTGACCGCCTTTGACCGGTCGGAGGCGGCGATGGCTTGACGCCGGTCCCTCCACCTTTGATTATCCTATCTCTGATAACCCCTTTGAGACAATAGATTTGCTGCACCAAAAAACTGGTGATTTTTGCATAAATTTCACTCAAAATTCAAAGACATAAATATGAAAAAAAGAGTATATGCATAAATTTCATTCGAAACCTACATCAACCAAACCCCGAATTTCTCCCAATTTTCGTAATCATATGAACTTCAAAAATAATGACCTGGAGGCTGCAGATGAGGAATCAGAGGAAGAAGAAGAAGAAGAAGAAGAAGAAGAAGAAGAAGAAGAAGAAGAAGAAGAAGAAGATGCAAGTGATTACCTGCGCGTCGCCGGGCGATGGCGGGAGGCTGACGGGGAGCGGCAGCTGGCGAGCGGTGGACGGCTGGCGAGCGGCGGCTGGCGAGCGGTGGACGGGGAGCGGCGGCTGGCGAGCGGCGACGGCCGGGCGGTGGCGCGAGCCGACGGGCGGCGGGAGGGAGAGGGCGGCGGGCGGGAGCAAGACAGCGAAACAGGAAAAAGAGAAAGAGGGATGGGATTAGGGATTTACGCGACATTTAGCGACGGCTTAGCGACAGAAAAATTCCGTCGCTAAGCCGTCGTAAATCAAAATAGCAAAATACCAAAAAAGTGACAGAATATATTCTGTTGCTACGCCGTCGCTAATTAGCGACGGATTAGCGACGACAGAGTTCCCTCTCTAAATCCATCGCTAAAATGGTGTTCTTGTAATAAAAATTAACGACAAAAAATTACAGTCGCTAATCCATCGCTAAGTAGCGACAGATTAGCGATAAAAGTTGTTTCCTCGCTAATCCGTCGTGAATTAGCGACAGATTCTATCTCTAGCTAATCTGTCGCTAATTAGCGACGGAAAAAATCCGTCGCAAATTTCCGTCGCTAATTAACAATTTTCTTGTAGTGTAGCCCCCCCCCCCAAAAAAAAAAAAAAAAAACTTTAAGCATTTATGCGCGTTGATTGCTGCTTGTAAACCATAGATTCCTAAATCTATGATGCTAGACTTTTTTCTTTAGAAATAGAGAAAATTAAGGCCTCTTCTTTTTCTTATCTGGATGACCCAGTCAAACTAGATTACCATTTCTATATTGGAAACAGACAACGACAATGGAGGAGAGTCCTTTTAGGACTCATCAATCCCATGTGGAGGAACTATCTCTCTCTCCCTCTACACATTAGAGCTTCTCTTTTGGCCATTTATAAATAGAGGTGAGATGTGGAGTATGATTGGTATGTGTGTGAGTGTAACCCATAAGAAGTTAGCATACATGTCAGAAAGAGAGAGGAAGATCTAAGAGCTGTTATCAACATCTTTATGCCATGAGGAAGAAGACCATAACGTCTAGTGTAAGGTATGTCTTTCTCTTATGTATTTTCTCCTAATTTATAGTGAAGTCATTTTTTATGCCTTTTTTTGTGGACGTAGGAGTTCGTCTCTAAACCACGTAAATATTGAGTTCTTTGTGGTTTGGTGTTTTTGTTTATTGGATTCACAAGTGAGTGCTATTGAGAAATAAGAGTGAGTAAAGCTTCAATTGTTTGTCATTTGTGTGTGTGTGATGGCATTGTTTTCACAATATTTGTCATCAAAGCTAGACTCTATCGGCTTTAGGTATTGGTATGACAACGAGATTCAAAATAGACAAGTACGATGAGAAGATTGACTTAAATCTATGAAAAAAGTGGATCAAAGCAATTATGTTGTTGAACGACTTCCATAAGATTATCCTTGGCAAGGAAAAATCAAGAAGATTGGGTAGAGATGGACCTCAAAGCAATCAACACTATTCAATTATGTCTCGCAGATAAGGTCATGTATAATGTAGTTGATGCAGAGAATACTTCATTAGACCTATGGGAGAAACTTGAGCAACTTTATATGTCAAAGCTCTATGTTAACAAGCAACTCTAGAGTCTGTGTATGTATGAAAGGAATGATATGTTGGAACACATGAATGTGTTCAACAAGCTGATATCCCAACTCTGTAGTATGGATGTTAAGGAGGAGGAAGATGACCAAACTCTTCTCATTTTGTCTTCTCAACCCAAGTCCTACAATCATCTGGTGACTGCCTTCTTTTATGGGAAGGATACTCTTCTAATGGAGGAAGTTAAAACTACTTTGCTGTCAAATGAAACCAAGAGTAGATCCAACATCAATGAATGATTGACAATGAAGGATGTCGGTATGAAAAGAGGATGTCAAAAGAAATGGGCAACAAGAAGAATATAAATTTTGGTCCAAGTCTAGAGGTCGATATAATCGATGCTATTACTATAAAGAAGAGTGTCATTGGAAGACAAATTGCTCAAAGAAACATAAGCAAAAGTCCAAGCAAAAACAGAAAGAACATGATGAGTCTAACATTGCTCTAAAGTTAGAGAAGGAAAAAGGCGTGTTGATTGTTTTTTCAGATATGAAATCTTGAAACATTTGGATTCTTGATTCTAGATATTCTTATCATGCGTGTCCTTATGGGGAGTGATTTCAGTCTAAAAAATCCATTGATGGGAGCCAAGTTCTTATGACAAATAATACTGAGTGTAAAACCATCAAGATATAACCATTAAAATAAGAATGATGGAGTTACGAGGATCTTGGCAAACGTCAAACACGTGCCAGATTTAAGGAAGAGTCTTATTTTTCTTGGGGCTCTTGATGTAAGTGGATGTGTGTTTACTAGTTATAATGGTAAGCTGAAGGTAAAGAGGGGTGCTTTAGTGGTCATGAAAGCTGAAAATATTAGTTCCCTATATAGACTGATTGGCACGACTGTTACAGGTGATACAACAGTCTCATCTTTCCCAGATGAAGATGTCACTTTGATATGGCATGCTAGGTTCAGTCACATGAGCGAGAGAAGGTTGTTGGAGTTGCACAATAAGAAACTACTCAAGGAAATCAAGTCATGCAAGTTGAATTTTTTGTGAGTTGTGTGTCCTTCGCAAGCAGTGCACATTAAAGTTTACTACCCTCTACCAAGAGGAGCAATGAAATCCTTGAGTATGTGCACTCAGATACATGGGGGACAACTCCAGTTACCTCCCTAGGAGGAGCCGGGCATTTTGTGACTTTTATAGATGATTTTTTTTAAAAAGTGTGGGTTTATTTTTTAAGCACAAGTCAGAGGTATTCGAGAAGTGTAAGGTTTGGAAAGTTAAACTTGCAAAGTAAACATGCAAGCAAATTAAGTTCCTTTGAACAAAGGATAATGGAGAGTATACATCAAAGGAGTTTGATAACCTCTGTTCGAAAGAAGGGATTTCTCAACATTATACTATTCTAGGCAAGTCGCAACAAAATAGAGTAGTTGAACACATGAATAAAACACTACTTGAGAGAGCACGATGCATAAGGTTGTTTGCAGAATTATTAAAGCAATTTTGGACTGAGATCGTACATACAACTTGCTATCTTGTAAATCGTTCACCTTCTACAACACTGGAACTTAAGAAACTATAGCAGGTTTGAACAAGTAAACCAATTAATTAATCTGATATTCATGTGTTTGGTTGACTTGTCTATACATTGTTGCAAGATAGGGAAATGACTAAGCTCGATGCTAAGTCCAAAAGGTGCATCTACCTGGGTCATAAGGTTGGTGTAAATGGTTACAAGCTTTGAAAACCTAACACCAATAAGGTGGAGCTCAACAGGGACATCGTATTTGATGATGCTTCCTTGCTAAAGGAGAATAGGCAGCAGGTCATCCAACATGAGAAGAATCCCTCAATTTAGGTGAAACTTGAAACTTCAGATTATAATACTGATCAGAAGGAGTTTTCTCAAGAGGAGAAACCATCTGTACAACCTCACTAAGAAGAACCTTACTCCATTGCAAGGGGAAGAGAAAGGAGAGAGATTCAATTGCCTTTGAGATTATGAGACACTGTAGCATATGCCTTTCTTGTCATATATATTGACCCTTCTTCTTTTCATGAAGTTAGTGAAAGTAAGGACAATAAAATATGGCTAAGTGCTATGGAAGAAGAGATGGATCCTCTTCACAAGTATCAAACATGAGAATTGGTGCAACTTTCCAAAAAAAATAAAGCAATTGGCTGCAAGTGGGTGTACAGAAGAGAAGGAGTTTCATCAAAATCAGAACCAACCAAGTGCAAGGCAAGATTAGTTGCCAAAGGCTATGCTCAGAGAAAAGGAATAAACTTTGATAAGATTTTATCTTCAGTGGTGAAACATTATTCAATTAGGGTTTTACTTGCTATAGTTTCTATATGGGATTTAGATCTTGAGCAGTTGGATGTGAAGACTGCATTCTTGCATGTCACATTTGAAGAAGAAATTTATATGCTGCAACCATAAATGTTTGTATAGTAAAAAAAAAAAGTTTGTATGCAAGCTCAAGGAGTTGTTCTATGGCTTGAATCAGGCTCTAAGATAGTGGTATAAAAGGTTTGAAAGTTTTATGATTTTTCATGATTACACAAAGTGCATGTATGACAATTGTGTCTATTTTTAATTTCTCAGTGATGGTTCTATTATTTTGCTGATACTCTATGTCGATGATATGTTAATAACCTATAAATATATGAATGAGATCTCTAAGCTAAAGCAGAAACTTAGTTTGAAATTTCAAATGAAAGACGCATAAAGCACTAAAAGAATCCTAAGCATGAAAATTTGTCATGATCATCAGAATGACAAACTATGGTTGTCTCAAAAGAAATACATTAAGAAGGTTTTGGCCAAGTTTAGTATATGGAATAGGCCAAGCCAATGGGCACACCTTTTGCATAACACTTTAAGTTATCCTTACAAAAATGTCATCAATCATACGAAGAACATCAACAAATGCTAAATATTCCATACGCAAGTGCAATTGGGTGTCTAATGTATGTCATGGTGTATATTAGGCCAGATCTGTCTCAAGCAGTGAGTCTAGTCAGTAGGTACATGGCAAATCCAAGACATAAACATTGGAAAGCAATCAAGTGGATTCTATGGTATCTAAAAGGCACATCAGATGTCCGTTTGTTGTTTTAGAAGGATCTACACAATGCTGTTCTTGTTGGGTTTGTTGACTCAGACTATGCATGTAACATTAACAAGAAGAGATCAACTTCAGGGTATATCTTTACTCTAAGAGGAGGTCCCATCAGTTGGAAGGCAATG
This sequence comes from Nuphar pumila, assembly GCF_984573655.1. Lineage (NCBI taxonomy): Eukaryota > Viridiplantae > Streptophyta > Magnoliopsida > Nymphaeales > Nymphaeaceae > Nuphar > Nuphar pumila. The sequence continues at coordinate 100,608,585 of NC_143253.1, forward strand.
TTGCAGGGCATTGTGGCTTTGTCAACAACAGAAGTTGAGTATATAGTCGCAGTTGAGGCTGCTGCAAAAGGAGGCAATGTGGTTGAAAGGATTGGTGAATACCTTGACAAAGATTTGGTGTATCATGCAAGAACCAAGCACATTGATGTTCGGTATCATAAGCTTAGGGAGCCCGTTGGAAGTCACTGTATTCAACTTATCAAGATTTCTTCTCAAGATAATGCAATGGACATGATGATCAAGCCTTTGCTAGAGGCTAAGTTTAAGCATTGTCTTGACTTGGCCAATATTTGTGTGAGTGAAGACCTTAGGAAGAGAGGGTAATGCTTTACAAAGAATAAGTTGGATAAGACTGGCTATGCAAGAGCAGTGATTTGACTGCGTCAATGTAGAGATTGTTATCTGGATGACCCAGTCAAACTTGGTTACCGTTTTCACATTGGAAACATGTCTGCCCAACTGTGGATGAGAATCCTTTTAGGAGGATAGTTTTCTAAGAGAAAATAATCTCTCTTCCTCTACACGTTGGAGCTTTTCTTTTGGCCCTTTATAAATAGTGGCCAGATGTAGGGTATGATTGGTTTGCGTGTGAGTGTAACCTTTAAGAGGTTGGCAGACACGTCTAAAAGAAAGAGAGGGAGATCTGAGAATTGTTATATGCAGCAAGGAAGAAGACGTCAAGTGTAAGGTCTGTCTTCCTCTTATGTATTATCTCTTGATCTATAGTGAGGTCATTGTCTGTGCTCTTCTCGTGGACATTAGAGTTCGTCTCCGAATCACTTAAATATTGAATTCTTTGTGGTTTGTTGTTTCTATTTATTTGATTCACGAGTGAGTGTTGTCGTGCCATGAGAGTAAGCAAAGCTTTGGGTGCTTGTCATTTCTGTGTGTGTGTGTGTGTGTGACGATAATGTTTTCACAACACTTTCTACACCAGCTATTAAACCACTTATATAAGAGTGGGTTTTGAACTTGCAACATCCCATGACATGGTGACGTGCACTAACTACTACCAGACGATAGGAGCCCCGTTGATATCAATGAGTGCAAGGAACGGAAGGCTTCTGCTTATTCAATGCTGGTGGCATGGCTCATTTAATAATCATTTTCAATGGAGAAAAAAATGACCATGCATCTTAATAAGACAGAAAAATAATCAGTTATGTCCCTCTCAATGCGAGAGAACACTGTTAATGGATATTCCTTCTAATTTTATGGGATATCTCCCAAGGTGCACTGTTAATGGATCTTGATGCATGTAATTTGACTGGTAAGTGCTTTATTTTTATGCTATCATTAGGGTCAGGTGGGTTAGCTTTAAGACTTTTAAGTTGAAAGAGGTCGAGAGTTAAATACCTGAGATTGCACGTTCAAACGGAAAAGTATCCCGGTGGGCAGAGGGAAGTATTCATCGAATCTTGCACTGCAGACACCAACCAGGTCTACGGTCAATGTGACACCTCTCAGCAGGTTTCGGGACATCCATACTACAACAGTGGTTTCTCCATGTTAAAAAAAAATCCCCAAAGGGTAGGTGCCTCTCAATTCAAACGTTTGAAACATCTTATTGTTTCATTGGTGGTCATCTCATCAGTTCACATTTTAACAAGTTGACCATAGGATACATGTATTCAAGAAAAGGTGTCGGTGCAAACTCTATCCCTTCAGACCAACCGGAGCAGATCCAATGATCAGGACCGAGCACTTTACAAAATACTCGAACCACACCACACAGATTCGTAGTCGCTAAACTCAACAGCATAAAACATTAAGGCCGTGCCCCTCAACCCCCCGGACCCTGGTACTTTGGCATTGTGGCAAGGGACACACATGCCGGTGGCAAGGACACATACATGCCAGGTATCGAACTCGCCATGACCTTTCAGGTTGAACATCTTAAGCAGACCAACCTAACCAAGTGTGTGGAGCCCTTGTTGGAAAGACATCAATATGCACCTCTGACCTGATCCGCTCTCATGGAATAATATGTCAACGTACATTATTTTATACGATCACAACCGTACGTGAAACCCACCCTCTCTCTCTCTGTCTGTGACATGCATCCATACATAGTACAGAACCTCTGTGCCGGAAAATTCAATGAAACTGATAATGAACATCAGAATGTTTCCATTTATAAATTGAATAATACAATCAGTGCACCTTTAGCACCGGGCCTTTTTATTTAGTTTATAGCTTCTTCAATCTAAAAACCAATTTGTAAAGGAAAGAGCAAATTATGGGCTTATAGCACCCTCAAAATTCATCACACATCACTTCTGTAGAGTTGCTTCATCCTTAGGCTCAGCCTTCTTCTGATTATACTCCCCAAAGAGGTAAGAAGAGAAGGCCCATATGGATACCACAGCAAAGCCTTTCCCCACACTGAACCCCTCATGGAAGAAAACCAAAGGAGACAGAATTCCACTGCTGGTATGAGTGCAGTTGTGCATATCCCACCCATCAAAGAGCTTGTCAAGAATATCATACCAGCAGTGCCCACAAAGGCCATCTGCCATGAAACTGACCCAAACACCAAACCAAACATAGCCCATACTTCACCTCCCCAACATCAAATCCATCTGCTTCTGCCTTTATCTCCTAATATCACCATTTATAGCCAGGCCCAAACAAGAAAATACAGTAGCAGTAGCAAAAATCACAATCTGTGTCTCCAAAACAAGCCTATAAGTCATCACCACCTTCTTCTTCTTCCTAAGGTAGTTGTTTAGCAGCTCCAACTATGGCAGATACAACCCATAGAATGCAGCAGCAGCAGCAGCAAGGGTTAAAATAACTCCTAAAGCATACTGAAAGTTGGTCACACCAGGAGGCCTTTCATGACTGCTGGTGAAACCAACAAATACAGTGCTCAGAGTAAGAAGTATGATGCAGTTCAGTGTGGGGAAATTCATGGGTAGTTTCACAATCAAGCAGGAAAAGATTTCAGTGAAGGCCAACTGAGAAGACTGAAGCAAGAAGAGATAGAAGCAGGGAGAAAAGAGATCCCCCATGAAAAGATGAAGTTGTCAAGGCCTAGAAGCAAATCCAATAGTATGGTGCAGAGCATAACTCTTGGTGTGAAGCATCAAAATGGCCTGTAGGATGATTTTGGGTTCATTTTGTAAGAAATTACTAAGAGAAATGGGAAGCCTCCTGATTGAGTTAAAGATGTGACCCATCTCCTGCTTCCTCCATGCATGTGATAGAACCTTGACAGTAATGAGGAAGACACAAAGCCTATCGAGAGAGAAAAGTAGTTTGCAAAGACTAGAACCCAGTAAACCAGACCAGTTCTTGATCCAACTGAATCTTCCACCTCTTGTTTTCTTTAGTTTCTTTTCTCTTGCAACTGCCGAGTTGGGGTAGTGGCTTTGTTGGTCTCCACTGCCAAGACAAATCGTTACAAGAACCATGTTAATGCCAATGCATTGATTTATCCTTAGTCATGTTATTAAGTTGACAAGTGACATACATGAGCTATGATATGCACAAAGACCAAGATCCAATAAAAGCATGTATATTTTCTATGGGGACAAAAGTTTAAAGCCGGAAAATAACGGCAGCCAAAATCTAGCGAGAAATTGATATTTTTTGTTTTTCTCACTTTTCTATCAGCAGAGTAAATAACTGAAAAAAATTAGGAACAAAAATATGTAAAAAGAAGCAAAAAATGTGAACATATAAAAATATAAAATAACCATTCTTCCCAAAATATAATTGTTACAAACCTAAAAATTGAGAAAAAATTGTAATATCTTCGTCAAAATGATAATATTACGATATTTTAAAAATACCATGATATTTTGGCTGTTTAAAACGGCGATCAAAATATCACACATTTTCGAAATATTTTCAAATCTCGCTGACATCTATCAAAGTGAGGGGACATGAATGAACATGAGGGATGGAGTCATTAGCAATAAATTGCAGCAACGGCTTACATTGGAGAACTGTTTGGGATATCTCGGGGGACCTCTGTTCTGCCATGGTCTACCCCTCAAACTATGGAGTTGGAAGACGAGATTGGTGCAATCAATGCTTGGTGCAATGCCATTATATATTAGTGAACAAGTGGTGGTGCACTCCATTAAACGAATCTACAAAAAGATCATAGAAAAAGTGAAGAAGGCTTCAAGAAGTCTTCTTTCCTGCAGGGTGCAGCATCGTAGTGGGAGCCATATGATTTGGCCATCTTAGACCAGAGTGATTGAGTTTGATGGCTCTCACACTTGCCTATCAAATTAGGAAGAGTCCAGAATTCTACAAGGTGAGGTAAATTTTTTTTTTTTTTTGAATTTATATCCCGAAGAAACTGCACCTGATAAGAAGCCTGACTGCGGTTCAGCCTGCCATACCTATGGTTGTGCCAACAGCGTAAAACACCGAAGCTAAGACCCCTACCCCCAGAACCTATGCTATGCATTGGCTTGCGCAGACTGCTCGTCTAACAGCCAAGGCCCCCACCCCACTTCGCCAACCCCGCTTGCGGCAGACGGTGGTTGAAGCTTGTCCAGACGGTCTAATTTTCATTTGTTGTGGTATGAAAACTTAAAAAGGATTCATGATGTTTGGTGTCCCCACTATGAGATACGGGACTTAGGGAAATGAATAAATTAATGGTCTTGGTTTACTATCGAGACTCGTAGTGACAAATATTGCTAGAAATTACCTGAAAGTTTCTCGTGTCACAAAATGTTTTTATCGGCTATTTATCATATAAAAAAACCATGTTTTTTAATTCTTATTTTTTTATAAAAAAATATTTATATATTTTTTATTTATTTTTTATTACTGAGATTTTACAATTTTTTTTATTTTTCAAGAGTTTTTGGCTGCCGAGCTTTTGACCTTTTTTACTTTTGTCACTGTGACGGAGATAAGGACCCTATATTGTTGGAAGAATTGTCAATTTTGCTATATATATATATATATATATATATATATATATATATATATATATATATATATATATATATATATATATATAGCGGCCTACCATTAGTGAATTATGTTTTTGAGTTTTTTTCACAAATATGACCCTACAGATGTGTTTCACATGGTTAATTTGCTAGGAAACGATACTTGCATCATTTTTTTTATAAAAAATATGATTTTTTTAAGCTTTCAATATTTATTTAAATCTTATAATGATGATTTTTAAATCTCATAAAAACCTATATGCATATCATAATTGAAAAATTCAAGAGATGATTCTTTTAAAATCAAGCAGTCAGTACTCGTTAGATTTGAAGAAATCATAGAAATAAACTCTTAAAAGCCTGGTAGGCTGAGAGTTGGCTAAAAAAGTGATAAGCAGCTACCACCTCTCTCTCTCTCTCTCTCTCTCTCTATCTATATATATATATATATAAGGGAGAGTGATTTGGAGATTTTTTTTTTTGAGATATAAGCCCCAAGAATTTTTGCCGCCATACTTAAAGTTATGGCTATGTATTTTGTCAAAATCTACTTCATCTCCGTCATTAATTCCCAATGGACCATTGTACAAGTGGCAGAAATATAATGTAGCTTGAAGCCGAGGTGGAACCGTTGGTCATTCTGCCTCTACTAAATGGCAATATTAAACTTTGGAGAAATTTAAAGAGAATATTTAGTAATGAGTTTAGGACCTAAAAGAATTAGGAAAAATACCAGCCGTGGCTCTGCTTGTCTGGTAGGAGCAGCTAGTGCACGTCACCTTATGTTGGGACGTTTCAGGTTCAAAACCCAATGATATATATAGTTGTCTAATTGGTAAGGGTCTGCCTTACCCCCAGCTTGCTTTTCAAAAAAACAAAAACAAAAATATTAGTAAAAATGATTTGGTTACTAACAAGTTAATTTTTGAAATCAAGTCCTAACGGTATGCTGCCATCTGTAGAGGTGAAATACAGTTTACCCAAAGAAGGTCTACCCGTAGCAGCTCCGTATATCTTAAATGTGACAGCAATTCTATGTGGCTTGACATTTAGGGCTTGTTTGGGGATCAGTAGCTGGGATGGGCGATTATGGATTCTATGAATTTGAGGAAGACCACCCGAGGTGGTAGCTTTCAGATCCATTCTTTAGTGTAAATACAAAGGAGAAAGGATCTCATTTCCCATCCTAAATGCATAAACGCCCATCCTAATGCTAAGATTCCAAACGGAACCACCATGGGCGTTTGAGCAAGATTTTACCTCTAGAACACCAGATGCATAAATGGTCATCCCAGCGCCGAGATTCCAAACAGGCCCTTAAAGAAAATTTCCTGGTCGCTTTGTTATGACCTATAATTAGGGAGTGGATCTGGTAAGACGTTTTATGTGAAACATCAATGCAGTAGTGACAACTGTTCTTTTTAGTCGGCCCACTTGGCAACTTTAGATGCCAAACAACGGATGTTGCATCTTTCATTTTACCATAACCATGTAAAATGCCGTTTTACCGTATGCACTTATTCGTGTGAATAATTAAGAATCCAAGCGTGGGTACCAATAGGGAAACGAGGTTGTTGAGCAGGTTTTCTTCTTCTCTTCCAAAAACAGGTAATAAGCAAAAATCGATATGCTCTCTCTCTCTCTCTCTCTGTATTTTCATATGTTTTGTGTGTCCACCACACTTGTTTGTAGGCAGTCCACTTCAAACTTATGTACTCTTACAATTGTGCTCATTGTGCATACATTTAAGTAGATTTCTTTCTATCAACAACATATGGTTATGGGGAATTGCCATCATAACAAAAAACAGGAAGTGTTCAATTGAAACATGAAATGGAACTAAACAAACTATAGCATGTCTGGTGATTTATGTAGCATTTGAAAGATCTTAATTACTAGTTATAGCATGGATATTATACATGTTTTATGTATATATATATATATATATATATATATATATATATATATATATATATATATATATATATATATATATATATATATATATATATTGTTTATATAACAAACTTTAAAAAACACTTAAAGGCAATTTTTTAGAAAACGAGCCAGCTTGTGATCTGCTCGTAAAGCTTGGCTCGGCCTGTGACAAGCTCAGGGGCTGAGCCCGAGCAGGGGTGTAACCTTAACGAGCTGAGCCTGAACAGCCCAAGCTCCGCTCATTCGTCTCGTTTACCAGCCCTAGTCGCAGTTATCCATAATTTCACGTAGCTGCTCCACATCACTATTTGCTAATTCTTAGGCCATGATGGCTAGCCCCATGTTTCAATCTTTTGGAATTCATACCATATGCAGACCGGTTATGGAATTGATTTCCATGAGCCTTTTTTTATGATTAGATCCAGATTATGAACATCAAACTGGGTCCTGGCCGACCGAATATTTGGACTTGTTTTGCTTATCAGAGCTAGTCTTGTGGATCCAAGTTTGATTATTATCAGGTTGTGTTTACCTGATCTGTTGGCATTCCATGTGAAATAGCTAGAAATGCTGTATCAACACCATGTCATAAACTTTTTTTTTTATCCAAGAACCGGGTTTCTTAATGGGTCCACTGTGCATGTTAGTAGTTGATCAATTGAAGTGTTTGGATCCTTGTCCACAGCAAAGCGTCCCTACCGTGCATGTTAAGTGATGGCAGAATGCCTTGAGTTGCCATATCTTACCAAGCGATCTTGAATTCAAATTCTATTGTCCACTACAAGAAAAACGTTAATTAGCGACGAAAATTGGTGACAGATTATTTTCATCGCAAAGTTGCGATGGCTTAGCGAAAGAAAAGTAGTCGTCGCTAAAATTAAAATTTCCTGCGGATTTAGCGACAGAAACATTTTGTCTCATACTCCGTTGCTACTTAGCGACGAAAAAGTTTCGTGTCAAACTTCATCACAACGTAGCGACGAATTAGCGGCATAAGTTTTCTGTCGCTAAGAAAGTCACTACTTAGTGACAAAGTTTGAGACGAAATATTTTCATCGCTAATCCGTCGTTATTTTTCGATATAAGCCCGTCCAAGCTACGACATCCTCTCTTCTCTCTCTCTGATTTCCCCCAAATCAAACCCTAACCCTCCTGTCTCCACCGATCCTCCTGTCCGACCATCGTCACCCCTTTTCCGACAGCTCCACTAGTGCCTCCTCGCTGGGCGATCGACCCCGTCCGGTCATCTCCCCCTCCCCCCCCCCTCCTCCCTCTTGGTTTCTCTCCCTCTCGAGCCTCCTCAGTCACCGGAGCCCCCCGTCTGCGCTCCCTCTGCTCGTCGGAGCCCTCTATCCGTGCTCCCTCTCCCTCAAGTGATCCCTCTCTCCTCCTGTGTTGTCTCCTTCTTATTCTTTTTTTTTGTCTTGGTCCGGCAGGGGCCATCGGCCCCTGCCTCTTCATTTTTTTTTTTCGTCTTGGTCCGACAGGGGCCATCGGCCCCTACCTCCTCCTTTTCAAGAGTCGCAGATGCCTTTGGCCCCTGCACCCCACCCCTTTTTTTCGTCTTGGTCCAGCAGGGGCCATCGGCCCCTGCCTCCTCATTTTTAAGAGTCGTAGGAGCCTTTTGACCCCTTCCCCCTCTTTTTTTTTCTTGATCGTATATAATTGTGCTTTGCAGGTGCGTAACTGAGATAATTGTGCGATGCTTAGTGCTAAGCATCGCATGCGGATAAAAATAAAATGCAAAAAGAAATAAAAAAAAATGCAAAGGCAATAACATGCAAATTGGGTAAAAAACCGTGGTGAGTAAGTGATACAAGTGCATCACAAGTTATTTAATTTCTTAGATGCAATAATTTTTTGTTTACACACTCGCTTAGTTGTGGATATCTAGGACTGTTTTGATGGAGTTCGGAGATCATGCTGAGCATGATTTTAATGTATGAAAATAGAAGTGCTCTTATTTTTGCAGTTCGGATTCCATGTTAGTCATGGTAGTAGTTAGGGAGATATTGAAGTGTGTTTGTTGCAGGTACATGTTTGACATTGTTTTGATATGATTGATTTGAATGTATTGCAATGTTTGATGTAACTGTATCCATGCTTGCATGCAGTTATTTTCAATTTGATTATGCCTTCCATGTGAAATTATATCATTAAAACATGCTTCAAATGAATGTATCATGTTATGAATGAGTTTGCACATGAAAATGAATGATAAGTTATCAATGCTTCAAACATGCTTCAAATGAATGATTTTGCACATAAAAATATTAAGTTATCAATGCATGTATCATTATTCTTCTGATTGAATGACATCATATATATATATATATATATATATATATATATATATATATATATATATATTCTTCATCATAGCATTCTTATGATTTTCTTTTAACTTGTTAGGATAATATTTGTAACATCATAAGACAAAATAACTGCAAATCGTGAATGAATGTACCGTAGAATAGTTGACAATGAGGTATCGCTTGAATATATGAATGGTGTTGATAGTTTTATTGAATTTGCAATGATAAGTATCAGTATAGTGGATCCCACAGGTCGGATCAAGTGCCCCTACACGATGTATAAGAACAATCGATTTGCAAAACCTCATGACATTAGACATCACCTATACAGGAAGGGTTTTGTGAGTGATTATCAGAATTTGACGCTTCATGGTGAAGAATTTTGGAATAATTTTGACGCACAGGTGGATGTAGTGCACGATAATCCATATATGGATTTGATATTTGATGCCGCAGGACCAGAACTGGGTTCTGCTATGAGTCTTAGTCCAACTAGGGTAGAGAAAGAAGTAGCAAACGATGCAGCTAGTAGATTTTATGATTTACTTAAAGATGTTGATGAGCCACTCTAGAATGGTTGCGAGAGTCACACTATCTTGTCTGCAGTTCTTCAACTAATGAATTTGAAATTCAAGTATAATTTGAGTCAATCATGTTTTGACCGTTTGTGCTATATTGTGAAGAGTATGCTGCCCAAAGATGAGAAATTGTCATAAAATTTCTATCGTGCGAAGGTTATAATCAACGTTTTACGTATGAGGTATAAAGCGTTAAAATCTTTAAAGGTATCAAAAGATAGATGCTTGTCCAAATCACTGCATGTTATATTTCAAAGATCAAGAAAATCACCCCATACTCGTGTTGGCCGGTATTTGTCACCCCATACAACCTTCCTCCAAGCTTGTGTATAAAGCGTTAAAATCTTTTCTTATCTCTATTGATCCTTGGTCTGACATCTCTAGGCCAAAATCTTGATGTATATTTAAGATCATTGATTGATGAACTGAAAATACTGTAGGATGATGGTGTTCTCATGTATGATGCCCACAAAAAACAAAACTTAAATATAAAGACTGTTGTTCTATGGACAATTAGTGACTTTCTTGCATATGATATATTATCTGGTTGGAGCACACATGAGAGATTGGCATGTTCGTACTATATGTTGGATACAAAATCTTTTAGATTGACGTATGGAAGGAAGCCGTGTTGGTTTGATTGTATCGTTGCTTTCTACTCAGCGACCATCCGTTTTGACGATAAAGAAATGCGTTCAAAGCAGACACAACTGAAATAGAAGGTTCACCTACACGGTTGTCTGGCATAGAGATTTTAAGACGATTGCGATACTTTTCATATGGACTGACAGATGCCCATAGTGCGAGGCCCTTCGTTGGATTTGGAAAGAATCACAATTGGACAAAGAAATTTATATTTTGGGAACTACCATATTGGCTGACCTTATTGATACAACATAATTTGAATGTGATGTATGTGAAAAAAAATGTGTTTGATAATGTGTTCAATATGGTAATGAATGTCAAAGAGAAAACAAAGGATAATCCGAAGGCCCGTATGAATTTAAAAGTAATATGTAAAAGATCAGAATTGGAACTCAAAGAGTATAATGTCAAAGTACTGAAACTAAAGGCAAAATACATGCTTAGACCAAATCAAGTAAAGCAGGTATGTCAGTGGTTGAGACAGTTGAGGTTTCCAGATGGATACATCTCTAACATTGCTCGGGCTGTGAAGATAGACGGGGGACAATTATATGGGTTGAAGAGTCATGATTGTCATGTTATTATGCAATAATTGATTCCTCTAGCATTCCATGATATGTTAGACAAACCTATATGGGGGGTATTATCCGAGTTGAGTCAATTTTTTAGAACATTGTGTGCATCAAAAGTTGTAGCAACTGAGGTAAAGAATCTAGAGGATTCTATCGTTACTATTATTTATCAGCTAGAGAAGATATTTTCTCTAGCATTTTTTAACGTTATGGAACATGTGATCATACACTTGCCATATGAACTTAGGGTTGATGGTCCTGTACAATATCAGTGGATGTACCCATTTGAAAGGTAATTTTTTTTTATATATTTTTTTCTCTAATGCTATTAGAAATTTATTGTATTACGAGTTGTATATTGTTGACAGATGCATGTTTAACATAAAAAAAAAGGTTCAGAATAAAGCAAGAGTAGAGGGTTCAATTTATGAGGCGTACACTTTAGAAGAGATTTCAAATTTCTCATATATGTACTTTGTGCCTCACATTCTAACATGTTACACTTGCACACCTCATAATGATGATAGAGAACAAGTTATTGTGGCTGACAAACGATCGATATTTAAACTACTTGGAAATACCTTTGGCAGTTGTCGGTCGAAACTCTTGGAAGATCGAGAGCAAGACACAACACAAATTTATATCCTTTTTAATTGCTCAGAGATCGACCCCCACATCGAGTAAGTATATATAATATGTTACACTAAGTTCTCTACGTACATGGTTTATTAATATAATTATTTGTTAAGTGCAAACGATTTGATCTAGAGTTGCGAAGAGAACTTCTCCATCTCACTGATTCAGAATTATAAAAAGAACATGAAAATAAGTTTGTGGCATGGTTGAAAGAGTTGGTAAGGATGATGACATGTATTTTTTTCATGTAAACAAAAATATGTTACTTAATTGGTCATGTTTACAGTCATTGTTTATGCATGTAGGTTCGTTATGGTGATGTTAATGATTAAGGAATATGTGATTTATAAAATAGTCCGACCCAAGTTGTGTAATGTTACAACGGATACATCGTAAATAATTATCGATTCTATACAGAAGAATACATTGTAAACAAGTCAATGATGAATAGTGACGTGTGTGTCAAGGGTAGCAGTTACGATAAAAATAAACTTGACTACTATGATGTTACAGAAAAAATAATGGAGTTGACTTACTTAGGCATAAATAACAGAGTAACTTTATTCAAGTGTCATTGGTTTGATCTCACAACAACAAAAGTCGAAAAAGCCTCAAACATTGTGGAGGTGAATCATAAATCAAGGTTTAGAACATATGAATCATTCATATTAGCATCATAAGCTCAACAACTTTATTATACTTCATATCTGAATACAAGAAAGTCAGATAGAAATGAATGGTGGACGGTTTACAAGGTGAAGTCTAAACTATACCCTGAGTATGATCAGTTACAGGATGACAAGATTGTTGAAGAGGGCAATTACTATCAATCAGATGATATGCATGACTTCTCTTATGGTCATGATGTCACACATGGTCTGCATGTCACATTTTCATTGTCCGATGACACACATATGGAAGAATGTGATCCAAATGATATACTAAGTGGATGGGTGCCCAATAAAGAAGAAGAGGAGGAAGAGGAAGAAGAAGAATATGAAAGTCAAACAAGTGATGAGGCAGCATACTCGAGCTAGTGAAATACATTTTGTAATACATACCTTATGTTTGATGTGAATGATTTAAATGATTTGAATGTATTGAAATGTATTGCAATGATTTGAATATATTACAATGTTTAATGTGAATGATTTGAATGTATTGCAATGTTTGATGTGAATGATTTGCAATGTATTGCAATGATTTGATTTGAATATTTTGAATATATTACAATGTATTGCAATGATTTAAATGTATTGCAATGTTTGAATGTATTGCATGAAGTTATTTTTGCTTGATTATGTATCCATGAAGATATAACATTGTGTAATTGATCCAAATAAAATTTTATTTATTAGAATATGGTTCATGGAGGTCACAGTGGTCAAGCACCCAGTGGTAGCCAGTCTCAGCCTTCATTTTCACGGGCTGCTTCGATAGGTATATCATTTAACTAATTATATATTTGATTAGTTTAAATGTGCTTTGTGTGAATTTCTAACTCAATTTTCTATAGGTGATGTTTTGTCTGCACAAGACCTACCTACACCATCTATTCATACACGTCACGAGACAACGCCGGATGCATGGTCTTCTCAATCTGACACACGATGACTCATTCAAATAATGTATATTGATAGTCGACCGTAAGTATTTCATTGTCACTTATCCAATACTAATCTTAT